>NC_085136.1:251718528-252088528 GCF_035046485.1 Aedes albopictus
ACTCCCAGAGGGATTCCCTTCGGGAACTCCCAGAGGGATTCCCTTCGGGAACTCCCAGAGGGATTCCCTTCGGGAACTCCCAGAGGGATTCCCTTCGGGAACTCCCAGAGGGATTCCCTTCGGGAACTCCCAGAGGGATTCCCTTCGGGAACTCCCAGAGGGATTCCCTTCGGGAACTCCCAGAGGGATTCCCTTCGGGAACTCCCAGAGGGATTCCCTTCGGGAACTCCCAGAGGGATTCCCTTCGGGAACTTCCAGAGGGATTCCCTTCGGGAACTCCCAGAGGGATTCCCTTCGGGAACTCCCAGAGGGATTCCCTTCGGGAACTCCCAGAGGGATTCCCTTCGGGAACTCCCAGAGGGATTCCCTTCGGGAACTCCCAGAGGGATTCCCTTCGGGAACTCCCAGAGGGATTCCCTTCGGGAACTCCCAGAGGGATTCCCTTCGGGAACTCCCAGAGGGATTCCCTTCGGGAACTCCCAGAGGGATTCCCTTCGGGAACTCCCAGAGGGATTCCCTTCGGGAACTCCCAGAGGGATTCCCTTCGGGAACTCCCAGAGGGATTCCCTTCGGGAACTCCCAGAGGGATTCCCTTCGGGAACTCCCAGAGGGATTCCCTTCGGGAACTCCCAGAGGGATTCCCTTCGGGAACTCCCAGAGGGATTCCCTTCGGGAACTCCCAGAGGGATTCCCTTCGGGAACTCCCAGAGGGATTCCCTTCGGGAACTCCCAGAGGGATTCCCTTCGGGAACTCCCAGAGGGATTCCCTTCGGGAACTCCCAGAGGGATTCCCTTCGGGAACTGCCAGAGGGATTCCCTTCGGGAACTGCCAGAGGGATTCCCTTCGGGAACTCCCAGAGGGATTCCCTTCGGGAACTCCCAGAGGGATTCCCTTCGGGAACTCCCAGAGGGATTCCCTTCGGGAACTCCCAGAGGGATTCCCTTCGGGAACTCCCAGAGGGATTCCCTTCGGGAACTCCCAGAGGGATTCCCTTCGGGAACTCCCAGAGGGATTCCCTTCGGGAACTCCCAGAGGGATTCCCTTCGGGAACTCCCAGAGGGATTCCCTTCGGGAACTCCCAGAGGGATTCCCTTCGGGAACTCCCAGAGGGATTCCCTTCGGGAACTCCCAGAGGGATTCCCTTCGGGAACTCCCAGAGGGATTCCCTTCGGGAACTCCCAGAGGGATTCCCTTCGGGAACTCCCAGAGGGATTCCCTTCGGGAACTCCCAGAGGGATTCCCTTCGGGAACTCCCAGAGGGATTCCCTTCGGGAACTCCCAGAGGGATTCCCTTCGGGAACTCCCAGAGGGATTCCCTTCGGGAACTCACGGAAGGAGCTTCCGAAACAAATTTATGAGGTAACTCCTGAGCCACCTTCATAGCGTCACCTTCGGTTCGTTAGCTTATTTATGCAATGATGGCACGATAATCAAATAAATCAAATCTATCATCACTTCCATAAAGATTTTAATCGGTCATAGACGCAACGTTCGACTCTATTAGTAAAAGGTACAAGAAGGAGACGAATGCTTTTAGTTCACCTGGTAATTTATTGATGCGAAACGAACGGACCTCCCCTCGAGTGAATCTCTAGATCGACTCGCCTCGGTCTTCTTTGCTTCCAGCGCCTGAAGATATGCAAAAAAAAATACATGGATGAGCTGCATCCAGCCAGGAGCATAAACAGAAAAGTTGACGTAGGACACTCTTCAGGGGATATTTTTCTCTCA
Organism: Aedes albopictus; assembly: GCF_035046485.1. Lineage (NCBI taxonomy): Eukaryota > Metazoa > Arthropoda > Insecta > Diptera > Culicidae > Aedes > Aedes albopictus. The sequence continues at coordinate 251,720,261 of NC_085136.1, forward strand.
GAATATGATTGTCACGCGTCTGAAGCATGACGGAGCCGACAACATTATTTCCCAATTAAATTTCATGCCTCGTAATCCTACGTCAAAACCTATGGCGCCTAAAACCCATATGTGCGACCAATGACAGATGGCGCTTTTTCCCGGTATGACTGGTGCTTCGCAATTGGATCCCATTCTTCACCGACAACGATAACGACGATTGTGGATGACGCTCTTGGACGCTCGCTCCCAGCACGTGAACTCGCACATATCCCCCAGAGAAGAAGAACACGGAATCCATCCAGCCGCCCGGCGCCCGGGTACAGAGGGCATTTACAATGTTTAATTAACTTTTAACTGTCAGCAATAAGCTGGGCCTGGGATGATGAGACTTGGGCCACGACACGACCGACCGTCTCACCATCATACGAGGAGGATTCGCAAAATGCTCGCTTGTTGATTGGCCCCTGGCACACAGCACTGGCAGACCCAGGCAGTCAGTCGTCTACCGCCGTGGATATTTCATCAAGAATCAGCGCGCATTATGCGGCGGAATGTGGTGGCAGAGGGCATCAGCAAGCCGTGAGAAATGACAAGTAGGCGGAGACGATTAGAGCCACGGCGGCTGACAGTGGTTTTCCATTCTGGGGTAATTTGGATGAAATTGTCTTTGCTCGGAATGTCCGCAAGGGCGGTGCTTAAAACAAATTATTATCTTTTCATTATTGTAATGGTGCAGTTTTGTTTGCCCCTGGGGAAAAAGCGGATTATTTTTTCGGCACAATTTTAGACAAACATTTTTCATGCTTATCTGGCCTTTATACATTTTTTACACTGTTCAATTCAGTGTATTTTATATCTTGAGCTATGAAACTTCTCAAAGAGTACCTTCATACATAAAAAAGAGTTTGATTTCCTTTTTAAGTAATATCATTTACGAACAGATGATATGATGCATGCATGGTTCAAATAGTCTTCAGGGCAGCTGTGTTTATGTATAGCAAACGTTATGAAAATCAACTTAACAAGAAGAAAAATTACGAAAGTACTAAAATATTGTACGAGCTGAGAAGAAATTCAACCCGATCGCAGAGCACGGTGCGTCAATGAACTCAACAGTTATCAATATTAGCTTTAGCCTAGAATGAGTAGAACTAACTCTAGTTAAAACTAACGAATAAAAATAATTTAAAAAAGTTATGAAACCACCATAGATTGAACGGCAACACACGGTTTGCCGGGACAGATATAGTAGGACATGATAAGGAACATAGTAGGGACATGGACCATTTAGGTAGGAAAACCTATTTTGGCCAATTCATGCTCGGTCCATTTTATAACAATCGTCTTCATTTGTGTTAATTGGCTTGAATTTGATTGAGTTATAAAATGTAATGGAAAATACAAAAACTAGATATATCTCTGCCCAAATAATCCCAGACCCAATTGTACCAATTATCACACAAAATGCGGAACAGTACGGGGGCAGGACGTTTGGGTGAAAACGTTTCTCATACGTTTCAAGAGGGTTTCCTAGGAGGTTTCAGGGGATCTGGGGCGCTTCAGAGGGTCTCAGAGACGTTTTGGGAGGTCCAAGGTGGCTTTAGAGTGTACATGGAGGTCTCAAGGGCATTTCAGGGGGTTTCATGGGGTACCAGGAGTGCTTCAGAGAGTCTCAGGGGCTTTTCAGGAGTCCCAGAGGGTTTCGGGAAGGTTCAAACGTGTTTTTGGGATGCTTCAGGGGATCTCCGGGGCGTATTAGAGGGTGTCAGGAGCGTCCCAGGGAATCTGAGGGGGTTGTAAGGGGCATCTGGTGGTCTGAGATGCGCTTCAGGGAGTTTGAGGAGCTTTTCAAAGGGTCCAAGAAAATTTCTGGGATGTTCCATTGGGTCTCAGGGGCACTTTAGAGGATTTCAGGAATGTTTGAGCTGGTCTCACGGAGTGTCGAAGGCTTTTCATGGGGCCTCAGGGTCGTTCCAGGGTATCTAGGAGGTCTTAAGGTTTTTTTTGGATCCAAGGCGATTTAACGCTTTGGTGACGGTATTTTCGTCTCTCTGGATGTATCCTCGCTGGTCTAGAAACAGATCAGGTTTGTGAAGGTCAGTTTTCTCGGCTGGGCTTATGTGACCCATCCGTCTCCAAAGGGTTCAGGGGGGTACCAGTAGGTCTCGAGGCGTTTCAAAGAGTTCAGGGACATTTCAGCGCATCTCTGTGGGTGTTGGGGCGTTCCAAGGAGCGCTTAATGGGATACTGGTGGTATCAGGGGTATCAGGGGAGTTCCATGGGGTCTTAGGAACATGTTGCTGAAATCCCAACAAATATTGCCGTACAACAGATGAAAACCCCCCCCCCCCCCCGAAAAAACTGTTAAAGTGCCCTTGAAATGGATCGAAACGCAGTTGGAACCACTATATTTTCATTGAGACGCCATAACCTACGCAATTAATTTGAAATGCCCCTGAAACCTTTTGGGATGCTTTAACAAGGGTCCTGACACACCCCTGAAGCCCCGCAAAGCGACCCTGAAATGCTATCAAACGCCCCTTAAATCTTTTTGAGGCCTCTGAAACTTCCTCAAACCCCCTGAAACTCCCTGAAATACCTTGAAACGCCCCTGAAACTTCTTGTAACGCACAATAAAAGCTCATGAGGGAACGTCCATAAATTACGTCACACTTTTAGGTGGGAGGGGGGCTCAGTAAAATGTGACAACCCATACAAAAACTTCAGAGGTCGCAGTGTGACGGGGGTTGAAAATGGGCATTTTTTGCGTGACGTAATTTATGGACGCTCCCTAAAACCCCCGTCATACCAACGCCCCTGGAATCCCCTTAAACTCATTGAGACCCAACGAAACTTTTCAGAGTGCTTTTAAAGGCTCCTGAAATCTTCTGAAACAGTTAGGGCTCCTAAAATTCCTTAGAACTCCTGTTGTGACGAAATCCCATCCCACGGTAACAATATAGGGCACTGAATGAAATGTTTTCCTTTTCTTTCAAACTTACAGAAATTTTGTAAACAACAAAGCCAAGAAACGTCAAAATCCCATACAAAATCAAAACAATGCATTGCGCTATAGACTTAATGCTATGATGGAACAAATTTAGTTATATTTGTGAGGTCAGCTTTTCTCCCATGTTTTCCCCAGAGAAATCGCTGGTTTTTCTTGAAGCGAAGCAAGACTGAGTCTGAAACCATAACCAGCTATTCTTTATTACACTACTTTGTGTGAAGAATTAGCTTAAGTTAAAATTCACGAATAAAAAAAACATTACACCACAAAACCTAACCTCAAAAATGTTTGACAGTTATCAGGTCACTTGACAGATGTATCACGAGCAAAAAAAAACCAGATTTATCCACCTAGTGGTGATAGTGCCTTTCTCGTCGGACATGTATTCATGATCTTTCCGTCGACGCAATCAATCTTGCCTTAGAGTCAGTGATCAGCCCCAAATCTCTGTGCTCGGACGAGAAGGAGGAAATGCTCATAACAGCGACCTGGGACTGTACCACCTAAGACTTTCTGAATCATGAGAATAATTTATTTAGAAAATCAAGAATTTTATCAAGGTCATCATCGAATTGGGGCACTTATTCCGACGTTATGTTCAACGTATGGGTAGAGCTGAAAGTATCAGTACTTTCAGTTGACTGCTTGACCACCTTCACTAGAGGCTGATTCATACCAAGATGACAATTACTAGCCAGGATTAAACTTTTTTCACAGATCACTTTGACAAAGTTTTATCTGCACACTTTATGCTATATTTTATTATCATTGGTTACAAAATTCATGTAGAATTTGTAATGTAGTACATAATTTGAATTTTAAATGCTATATCACATTCAAATATCAACCACGTTACAGAGCTCACCCTGCAGTCGCATCAAAATTTTGCACAGTAGTTTTAGACGCAAATAACGATTTAAAAGAATGTTCCGGGCTGATAATTTTTCCATACAACGTTGATCCATCCTACTGTATATTTACGTCTCAGGAATCTAAAATGGTGTGATTTGATGAGATTGCTTTAGTTTTTTTTTTAGGTTTTTGGTTCTCTTACACATATCTATCGCTTGCATTCATTTAGTTCACTTTCGTAATTCCGCTAAAGCACCCAACGCTGCTTCTGCAACACCACCGGTAGCCTCTGAGTCTATTTTCTATTGCTTACGAGACCCCCGGAAATGATGCCGGAACACTACCGGTATATTTAAATGTGATCTAAGTTTAAGAAAACTGTTAATCAGGTTACCCGGAACTAAAAACACTACCGGTAGTAACTTCTGTGGACTGTGCTTATTTTCTTCTTATCCATGCATCAGGTTACTGACAAAAAGCATTTTGATGTACCGCAAGCATGGGTTTGATTCACTTTTATGTTTGACCACTTCCAATGGGACACCCTTAACCGGTTCCGGAAAATTTACATGGTTCATTTATACATTTGACCAATTCCGGCGGGGCACCTGAAACCGGTTGTGGAATACTATCGGTGCGGCAGTCTCTAACGTAATCTGAGCTGATTTTCTTGAAAACCTTTCATCAGCTTATCGAAAAAACCGCGATTTGATGAAGCGCATGCATGGAGTTAAGTTCCCTTCTACATTTGACCACATTCAGAGGGACACCGGGAACCGATTCCGGGACACAACTAGATTTCCCAAGCATGATCTGAGATATTTTTTCTTGGTAACCGTTCATCAGGATACCTTAAAAGCCATTTGATGTATCGCGAATATTTTTTTGTTTCTCTTTTACATTCGGCCACTTTCAGCGAGACACCTCGAACCGATTCCGAAACACTTGATACGATTCTCTTTGATCCAGGTCTTTTTCCTGCTCGGCCCCAGACGGGAACCTGCCAAAGCCCCAAGCGGCTGGTCTTTAGCCGACGGCTGCTTCCGGGGTGGGCACTCAAGGCCTCTTGTGGTGACCTGGATCTCAGGGTCGTTAGTGTGGTGGTAGACTACTTCCCACCTTTATGGCACCAGGCGGAAAACAATTTGCAGATGGCGGAAAGGGATTACGTGGTTAAAAAAAACTTTAATTTACACTAATTCAAACATTTAATTTAATTCAAAGAAATTCAATAATTTAGGTTTATTCACGGAGATTTATGGAGAAAGGAAAATTGAAAATGACACACCTTTTTGCTCGGGTACCGTACCAGCTCGGGGATGGTTAGACGCCGGGCTTCGACGCTCGTTGTGGGCTCGGGTTTCGCCCAATCACGGTTGGCTCACCAGCTTCCGCCGAGACGTCCGCCAGGTTGTCGTCGGGACGCTCGATCGATGCCTTCTTCGCCGAATAGTAGTCTGCACTCCCTCGGTCCGGTCGACTATCACCCACGTGGCACAGCCGTCAGAATCGAAAAATTCACTTCACTGACGGGAATCACGCTCGCACACAGAAACTTCTGGGTTGGTCGATCACTTGCGCGGACACTAGGCAATTCTGTTACTGGAGTGGGAAGGAGATTATAAAACGCGGACTACTATATACTTTGGCAAAATCTGATACCAAAAAGAGAGCTGAACCAAATCTCAGGCGGGTTTTATTGCAGCTGATGTTCGTGGTTGAAATCAGCCTCCACATCAACGGGCAGTTTAACAACTAGATCAGCCGTTGAAAGATGGTCGTTTGGTGTCAGGGGGTATTGCATGGAGTGGAATGATTTTGAATTCATAATATAATAGGGTTGTAAACGACATCTGACACCAAGGGAAAAGGAGTGGGAAAAGAAATAATTATTTTATAACTAAATTATTCAATCCATTTTTATGTAATTCAATATTCTATTTTAAATAACCACGAATTCATTTCTATTTACAAAAAGAAACAACTATTTACAAAATATTTACAGTTTAATTATTTACAATATTGGAACCTAGATGACAGGTTACACACTATCAGTAGTTTCTAATGTGGGCTTAGCTTATTTTCTAGCTGATCGTACAAGTTATCGAAAAGGCCACGATTTGATGTGTCGCATGTATGAATTAGGCTACTTCCGGCGGGACACCAGAAACCGGTTCCGTAATGCTACCGGTTCAGATATGATCTGAGACTATTTTCCTGCTAACCGTTCCTCAGGTTATAGAAAAAGCGGCGATTTGATGTGTCGCATGCATGGGTTTGTTTCACTTTTATATTTGGCCACTTCCGGTGAGACACCCAGAGCCGGTTCCGGAACACTACCGGATCAGATATGGTCTGAGACTATTTTCCTGTTAACCATTCATTAGGTTACAGAAAAAGCGGTGATTTGATGTGTCGCATGAATGGGTTTATTTCACTTTTACATTTGGCCACTTCCAGTGGGACACCCGGAACCGGTTCCGGTATGCTACCGGTTTAGATATGGTCCGAGATTATTTTCCTGTCTACCGTTCATCAGATTATACAAAAAGCTGCAATTTGATGTGTCGCATGCATGGGTTTGGTTCACTTTTATATTTGGCCACTTCCGGCGGGACACCCAGAACCGGTTCTGGAACACTACCGGTTCAGATATAGTCCGCGACTATTTTCCTGCTTACCGTTCATCAGATAATCGAAAATGACGTGGTTTGATGGGTCGCATGCATGATTTTATTGCAAATTCATATCTGGCCCCTTCCTGGGGTACCGGTCCGGAACAGCTAAATGGCCATAACTCCGGAACGGCTGGACCGATTCAAACCATTTTCTATAGGAAACAATGGGACAATATTCCGCGTCGATTGAAACCAAAAGAATTGAAATCGGATGATATTTATTATCCAAAAGTGGGGTGACATTTTTGTACACATACACACATACACACGCACACACACACAGACATCATCTCAACTCGTCGAGCTGAGTCGATTGGTATATAAGACTTGGCCCTCCGGAGGCTCTATCAAAATTTCATTTTTGGAGTGAACATATAGCCTTTCGGTACACCTTGGTGTACGAGAAAGGCAAAAAGACGATAACAAGGTTTGTAAAGTAGAATATACGACTATTTTCATGTTATGGCCAGTTTAGGCAATAATAGTACAAAACATAGAAAGTTCAATAACTACGTAACGGTTGAGATTTGACCATATGCGTAGAACTTTTTTTTCACCATTCATGGTCCTCTATCACCCCTAAAAAGTTTACACTCATGAACCTAACACCCTGTATTTTTGTCTTTATCTTACTTGTGTGTAATCTGTCAAGTGACCTGAGATCTGTCAAAAAATCTCAAGGTTACACCAATGAAGTGTAATGAAGAATACCGATTATTTAAATGGTTTAAACAAATTGGTGCAGTCAATTGGGCTCCAAAACGGTGAGTCGATAAGGAGAGCATTCAACATAGCTCTGGTCCTCACAAGTTCCTACCTCATGCTTCCACGGGTCAAGCGATGACAAAGACCGCCAGCTAAGAGTTGTGTGCTTAGCTGGTAGTGCAGCCTGGGCACTGTTGTCCTTCTGACTTCAGCTAGATTGAGGAGGTACGTCTCGAGCGTCTGTTCACTAAGGAGGTGCGGCTCAAACAGCGTCTGTTCTGGCATCCAGCGGCTGAGTAAGAAACGCTGCACCACGGCCAGCTAGATCCAAGGAGGTAGCCCCATCAGCGTGGTCGTCTCAGTGTCGAATGATAACGGCCAGCGATGCGTAAACTTTGCAGCCTCCCGTGGTATGGTAGTCCGAAGCACCTTCTTCCCCCGCAAAGATATCCACAAAGCCACTTGGAGATCACCCAACCATCAAACAGAAAATCAAATCGACCACATTCTAATCGACGGTAAATTCTTCTCGGATATAACCAATGTCCGCACATACCGCAGTGCGAATATAGATTCGGATCACTACTTAGTCGCTGTATGCATGCGCTCAAAACTTTCGACAGTTATCACCACGCGTCGAAGTCGAACGCCGCGGCTCAACATCGTAGAAGTGACTCAAGACTACACGCAGCAGTTAAGGGGCTGTCCATTAATTACGTAAGGGATTTTTTTGAGATTTTCCGACACCCCCTCCCCCCCCTTGTAAGATTTTTTGTATGAGAACCCAAACATTTTTGTATGGCGCGTAAGATTTCTCAAACCCCCCTCCCCCTATAAACCCTTACGGCTGGATTCATGGGTGAACGCGCTACAACGGACCAGATGTTCGCCATCCGCCAGGTGTTGCAGAAATGCCACGAATACAACGTGCCCATGCCCACACATCACTTTTTCATCGATTTCAAATCGGCGTATGATACAATCGATCGAGAACAGCTATGGAAGATTGTGCACGAATACGGATTCCCGGATAAACTGATACGATTGATCATGGCAACGATGGATCGAGTGATGTGCGTAGTTCGAGTATCAGGGACACTCTCGAGTCCCTTCGAATCTCGCAGAGGGTTACGGCAAGGTGATGGTCTTTCGTGCTTGCTGTTCACCATTGCTTTGGAGGGTGTAATAAGAAGAGCGGGGATAAACACGAGTGGGACGATTTTCACGAGGTCCGTTCAGCTGCTTGGTTTCGCCGATGATATTGATATTATTGCTCGTAAATTTGAGACGATGGCGGAAACGTACATCCGACTAAAGAGTGAAGCCAGGCGAATCGGATTAGTCATTAATGTGTCGAAGACAAAGTACATGATGGCAAAGGGCTCCAGGGAGGAATCACCGCGCCCGCCACCCCGAATTTATATCGACGGTGATGAAAACGAGGCGGTTGAAGAATTCGTGTACTATGGCTCACTGGTGACCACCGACAACAACAATAGCAGAGGAATTAAGAGACGCTTTGTGGCAGGAAATCGAGCTTACTTTGGACTCCGCAGAACTCTACGATCGAATAAAGTTCGCCGTAACACGAAGTTAACTATCTACAAAACGCTGATAAGACCGGTAGTCCTCTATGGGCACGAAACATGGACCCTACGTGCAGAGGACCAACGCGCCCTTGGAGTTTTCGAACGGAAGGTGTCGCGTACCATCTACGGCGGACTGCAGATGGAAGACGGGACTTGGAGAAGGCGAATGAACCACGAGCTGCATCAGCTGCTTAGAGAACCAACCGCACCGTGCAAATCGAGAGGCTACGGTGGGCGGGTCACGCCATCAGGATGTCGGACTAAATGGTTCTCGAGAGTCATCTGGTAAACGAAGACGTGATGCGAAGCGAGCTAGGTGGGTCGATCAAGTGGAGGACGATCTGCGGACCCTTCGAAGAGTGCGGAACTGGAGAAACACAACCATGAATCGAGCAGAGTGGAGACCATTCTTACGTACAGCAGAGGGACTAAGGCCTTAGCCTGGCGGGTAAGGTAAGTTGAGGAGCGTTTCCGAGACGTTACAGGGACGTTTCAAGGAATTTCAGGGGATTTTCTGGGACGTTTAGTTCCCTAGTAGTAGTCGCGCTGTTGTATTTTGTACAACACTTTGAAAAAAAGCTCGCATGCTGTACACAGAATCAGAGCGATACTTAAATTCTTAAAGCAAAAGTTTTACGATGTGACTGTATCAAATCAAAGGAATGATATGTATATTTCATAGAACATTATGGGTTCACAGAAACGACAGTTCCATTATTGCACACAAACCAATAAATACACAATGAAGTGACTGTAAAAAAAAACGAACCGATGTGAATGAAACACACGTGTGAACTTCCGGTGGTTTTTCAGTCGAACTTTAAATTATTCAATACATTGTCCATCCATCCCAATCGCAATCAATTGGTGCCCATTCGTCAACTTTCCCGCACGGCTCAACTCAAACATCGGCAACGGGGCAGGGGTTCAGGGCGAAATTGGCGTCATCACCTTTTTCCGGAAATCCAACCACACCACCGTCCACCGCCAAGCGCAATGAAGAGTCATGAATCATGATGGGATGAAGAGGAATGGGGACACGAGAACGATGAAACCGATTTCAATGTTTGTTTGCCGATTTCCGCGGATATTGTCGTCATTCATTGATGTGTCATTATGATAATAATCATTATGAAAATATACAAATTTGCGGAATGGTTGGTGCAGACTGGTCCAGAAAGGAATTCAGGAGTTGCTTCACGAATTCCTCAAAAAATTCCTTCAGGAATTTATCTGCGCAATGTTTCACGAATTTATTTGTGAAATTTTTCAGGGATTCTTCTAAGACTTCTTCAATTCCTTCACGATTACTACCTTTGTACAGAAATTATTTTAAGTATGCCTTATCGAATCTTCCAAAGATTCCTTCAGGAACTTGTCACAGCATTCCTCCAAAGAATTCAACAGAAATTTTGTCCTTCAGAACTCCTTCAGAGATTCCTCTCAAATTTCTCCGCAAAGAATTCTCAACATATGCCTCCATTGGCAGTGGCAGTGTTGGTAAACCCACACTTGAAGCACACTCATGAACCACTCCTGCGTGAGCAAACGCGTGCGCGATTCTGAATCATTTTCTCACGCGCGAAATTTTCATGCAAAATCTGGCTTTCACGAGTTAAGCGCTGATATTTCGTTCGCTTATAAAACGGATCCAAAGCAATTTGAGCGGCATTCAAAGTTGTTGTACGCTAGAACGAGTGAAATCACGAGTCAACTCATGCATGCATGTATTCTTTCGGTGGTGAGTTTGGCGAGTCAAGAATCGTGCATAAAACAACTCCAACATGAGATTTGAGAATTTGAGTTTTTTACCAACACTGCTCCAAGTATTCAAGAAACCTAACAAGGATTTTAACTGGTAAATTTGTAATTATTATTTCGGGAATAACATCAGAAATCTTCACAAGCGATTTATTCAGGGATATTTTAAAAACACCACCATGGAAATTTCAAATTTTTTCTCCAATTTCTCAGTCTAGTGATCTTCTAATTCTTAAAAAAAAAAACATTCCAAAGAATCCTCCAGGAATTCTTCCAAGGATGCCCTCATAAATTTTCAAATGGTTTTCGCAAAAAATCCTCCTGGGCTTCATTCAAGAATTTCTCCAAAGATTTTTTGAAAACTCTTTCAAAATTTATAAAATAGAAATAAAAATTTTTTTCCAATGATACCTTCAGTAATTTCTGCAATCATGCAAAAATTCCTTCAGAGACTTATTCCGAAATCCCTTTGAGGATTCTAACAGTAATTTCTGTCTGTCTGTCTGATAAGCAGAATAGGGCGGAATTAAAAGGTACAAAACTGATTACACTCATTCGAAGAGGGTATTCTGCTTAGAGGGTTCGGAAAGTCGGTACAAGATACTCAAAAATTACTCCAATGATATGCTCTGTAAATTTTAAGAGGATTCTTTCAAGAATTTCTTCAAGATTTTTTTCCAATAATACTTTATCTTTATCTTTATCTTTATCTTTATCTTTATCTTTATCTTTATCTTTATCTTTATCTTTATCTTTATCTTTATCTTTATCTTTATCTTTATCTTTATCTTTATCTTTATCTTTATCTTTATCTTTATCTTTATCTTTATCTTTATCTTTATCTTTATCTTTATCTTTATCTTTATCTTTATCTTTATCTTTATCTTTATCTTTATCTTTATCTTTATCTTTATCTTTATCTTTATCTTTATCTTTATCTTTATCTTTATCTTTATCTTTATCTTTATCTTTATCTTTATCTTTATCTTTATCTTTATCTTTATCTTTATCTTTATCTTTATCTTTATCTTTATCTTTATCTTTATCTTTATCTTTATCTTTATCTTTATCTTTATCTTTATCTTTATCTTTATCTTTATCTTTATCTTTATCTTTATCTTTATCTTTATCTTTATCTTTATCTTTATCTTTATCTTTATCTTTATCTTTATCTTTATCTTTATCTTTATCTTTATCTTTATCTTTATCTTTATCTTTATCTTTATCTTTATCTTTATCTTTATCTTTATCTTTATCTTTATCTTTATCTTTATCTTTATCTTTATCTTTATCTTTATCTTTATCTTTATCTTTATCTTTATCTTTATCTTTATCTTTATCTTTATCTTTATCTTTATCTTTATCTTTATCTTTATCTTTATCTTTATCTTTATCTTTATCTTTATCTTTATCTTTATCTTTATCTTTATCTTTATCTTTATCTTTATCTTTATCTTTATCTTTATCTTTATCTTTATCTTTATCTTTATCTTTATCTTTATCTTTATCTTTATCTTTATCTTTATCTTTATCTTTATCTTTATCTTTATCTTTATCTTTATCTTTATCTTTATCTTTATCTTTATCTTTATCTTTATCTTTATCTTTATCTTTATCTTTATCTTTATCTTTATCTTTATCTTTATCTTTATCTTTATCTTTATCTTTATCTTTATCTTTATCTTTATCTTTATCTTTATCTTTATCTTTATCTTTATCTTTATCTTTATCTTTATCTTTATCTTTATCTTTATCTTTATCTTTATCTTTATCTTTATCTTTATCTTTATCTTTATCTTTATCTTTATCTTTATCTTTATCTTTATCTTTATCTTTATCTTTATCTTTATCTTTATCTTTATCTTTATCTTTATCTTTATCTTTATCTTTATCTTTATCTTTATCTTTATCTTTATCTTTATCTTTATCTTTATCTTTATCTTTATCTTTATCTTTATCTTTATCTTTATCTTTATCTTTATCTTTATCTTTATCTTTATCTTTATCTTTATCGTTATCTTTATCTTTATCTTTATCTTTATCTTTATCTTTATCTTTATCTTTATCTTTATCTTTATCTTTATCTTTATCTTTATCTTTATCTTTATCTTTATCTTTATCTTTATCTTTATCTTTATCTTTATCTTTATCTTTATCTTTATCTTTATCTTTATCTTTATCTTTATCTTTATCTTTATCTTTATCTTTATCTTTATCTTTATCTTTATCTTTATCTTTATCTTTATCTTTATCTTTATCTTTATCTTTATCTTTATCTTTATCTTTATCTTTATCTTTATCTTTATCTTTATCTTTATCTTTATCTTTATCTTTATCTTTATCTTTATCTTTATCTTTATCTTTATCTTTATCTTTATCTTTATCTTTATCTTTATCTTTATCTTTATCTTTATCTTTATCTTTATCTTTATCTTTATCTTTATCTTCCGTGATCTGAAACTTCCATGAGTAATGGCCTGAAGATCTACAAGAGTTATCAATTGATTGTTGTTACATTACTAATGCGGTGTAACATCTTACAGGCCCATGGAGCATGTTTATGTAAAAAAAAAAAACACTTTCCAAAGGTGTTCTAGGTAATCCAAGAACTTCCGCGAGTAAAGGCGTTAAGAAATACATACAACCGTTATCAATGGCTTGTTGTTACATTACTGATACAGCTTATTATCCTACATTATCCTACATTATGTTTCTATAAATAACTCATTTCCTATGGAGCCCGAGGTCATCCGAGAATTTTCGTAAATAAAGGCCTATTGGATTATTGTTACATTGCTGATACTGAGTTGCGTGTAGATCTGAAGGGCTTAATTCACGGAAGTTTTTGGATGACCTAGCATATCTTTGGAAATTAGTTCTTTATAGAACAACACACCATGGATCTGTAGGATGTTGCACCACATCAGTAATGTACCAACATTTGTCGAACAACCTATTGATCATGCTTGTAGATCTTGAGGCCTATATTCGCAAGAGTTCATAGAAGGCCTTAAATATTTTTAGACATAACTACTCTATTGAACCAATTTTCATAAACCTATAGAATGTTGCGCATCAATAGAAGGATAACAAAAACCTATTGATTACGTATGTAGATCGCCAGGGGGCTTCATGGGCGTTCCATGGGATTGCAAAGGGTTTCCGGGGCGTTCTAGGGAGTCTTTAGGATTTCATGGTTGTTTCAGAGGGGCTCCAATGCGATCCAGGGGGCTTCAGGGGGCTGTAGGAGCGTTCCAGGGGTTTTAAAGCGGTTTCAGCCACGTTCCAGGCACTATGAAGGGGGTTCAGGGATTATCCGTGAAGTTTCATGGATTTTCAAAGGCGTTTCAGCAGGTTTCAGGGAGTTTTATGGTTGTTCCACGGGGTTTAATCAGGGTTTCAAAGCATGGTTTTTCGGGGGTCTTAGGGGGTTTCACGAGCGTTTCAGAAGAATTCAATGCGTTTTCAAAGGGTTTCAGGGACATTTCCAGAATATTCCAAGAGGCCTCAAGGAGCTTCATGGGCATTCATCACGGTTTCAAAGCATTGCAGAGGTATTCCAGGGGGTCTCAGGAGTCTTATGAGCGTTCCATTTGGCTTCAGTGGGTTCCCAGAAGTGTTTTGGACTGTTTAGGCAGTGTTCCAGGGATGTTCCAGGATGTCTTGGTTGGTTTCATAAACATTTCATGAGTTTTCTAGGGGTTCTAGGAGTGACGGTTGTTCCAGATGCGTTCCAAGAGTACTCCAGGAGGCCTCAGGTATGCAGGGGCGTTCCAAGAGATTTCATTAGGGTTTCAAAGCATTCCAGTAGTATGGCACAAATTTCCCAAATGAAGGAGAACGTGCCTCTGGAGCCGACCTACTGATTCCAGTGGCATTTCAGAGGGTCTTAGTGTGTTTTATGAGCGTTTCTGGGGTATTCCATGGGGTCTCAGGAGTCTCAAAGCACTTTCATTTAGCTTCAGGGGCATCGGAGGCGTTCTAGAAGTGTTCCTAGAGGTGTCATGGTGCTTCACTGGTTTCATAGGGTTTCAGGGGCATTAGGGGTTCCACGGGCGTACCATTGAGTTTCAAGGGAGGTTCAAAATGCGTTCCAGCTGGCTTCAGATGGTGTTAGAATCATTCCGGAGGTTTTCAAGCGTTTTCAGTAACAGTGTAGAATTAGCACTTAAGTTAAAATACAAATTAATAAAAACAAAAAAAAAACGTTCTCTGCAACGTAAGGGGTCTCAGGAGTGTTCCGTGAGGTTTCATGGGTTTTCAAAGGCGTTTCAGCAGGTTTCAGGGATTTTCAGGAGCGTACCATGGGGTTTCATTAGGATTTCAAAGCATGGTACTTCAGCAGGTCTTAGGGGGTTTCAGGAGCATTCCAGAGGACTTCCATGGGTTTTCATACATTCCAAGAATAAGGCCGGCCACAGGGGGTTTCATTAGGGTTTCAAAACCTTCCATGGATGTTCCAGGATGTCTCAGAAGTCTCATAGGCGCCCTTTTTGGCTTCAGGGAGTTTCCAAAGCGGTCCAGAGGTGTTCTGGACCGTTTCAGGGTTGTTCCAGCAGTGCTCCAGAGGTGTTCCAGGGTGTTTCAGGCAGCTTCATGGACATTTCATGAGATTTCTAAAAGAGATAGTGATTCCAGGTGCGTTCCAGGAGTAGTCCAGGAGGTTTCAGGGATTGCTTGGGCGTTCCGTAACGTTTCATTGGGGTTTCAAAGCATTCAGTGGTGTTTCAGATGGTCTCAGTGGGTTTTGGGAGCTTTATAGGGGTATTCTTTATTGCACCAACGAACCTCAAAAAGACAGACAACTCTCAGGTCATTTTGACAGATGTATTATGAGCATACAAAGGGCGACAACAAGATCAATAAAGTAGAATGCATTATCCCGCCATTTTCGTGCATATGAGTGGTGTATCAAAATGACTTGAAAAGTGCCAAATTTGTTCATGGCTGGCTTTGTTGGTGTAATGAAGAATTCCAGGAGGTTCCGTTTATTTTGATTATCGGGGTGTTTTAAGGAGAAACTTCAGAGAATACAAACATGGCTGCCACAATGGCCGACTTGAGTCCCTCCTCACGTTTTCAAGAGCACCAATCTTGACAATTCGCAAACAAATGCTCTCGATTTGGAAAAGCTCCTTCTTTTTGCAAGTGAGTAAAGCCAGGATAAACAAGTGCGGCTTGACTCGATGCTTCGTTCGTTAGATTTGTGCCTCTAAAGTTTGTATAAAAAATGCTATGGGATTTCTTGATGTTTCACCTTAAGGAGTTGCAGGGGCTTTCAAGAGGTTTCAGAGGCATTTCTTTCGGTTTTTTAGCAACACACGTCATACTAACATTCCTTCCCTTCCAACAAGCTACCTTTACTGATTCCTTGTGCGATTTCGAATGTTTTGGTCAATCACTAATTGTACGGTCACAGACAAACATACGTAACACTTTGAATACTTTCCGATACAAAACATAGTCATGGAAACATACTTAATCGCCCAATGTTAAAACTACTGAGTTTGGCCAATCATGAACTATGTGGCGGTAGTGTGTAAATGTCAAACTCGAACAAAAGCGACGTTAGCGCCACGAGTAACCAGTTGGCCAACTATCAAATTTTCAAATTGATGGTTAAATCGTTGTACGATGGGAATGGTTAGAGTGTTCCGTCTTTTTGTTTGTGGTACGATGATCCATGCTCAGCGCCCATCATTTCTTGAAACAGTCTAAAATGCCACTGCGGTGGACTCAACGAACGTGTCGTGTGCAGCGAAAGGCGAAGCGGGGGCGTGCTGTCGAAGTGTTCGATTCAAGAGCTACGAAAAAATGACACTGAACCGAGGGGACAGCACACAAACACACACCGTCAGTGCCGAAAAAAAAAATTACCCGGTAATTATTTTTAATCAGCTTATCATTGGCACCGGAGCGGAGTGGTCATGGCAGCAGCGCGCGTTCGTTCGGTTTGCATCATCATCCCTCGATGACAGTCATTCGCTTCGCGTTCGTCGGGGGTGACTGATGACCTCGCTGTTACGTCCAGTAGTGAAGGGGGTGGCGTGGTCGAATGGGGGACACGAAAGGGGCCACAAAGGGTAAAATGTTAAGCGTTTAATTATTTAAATGACAAAGTTATTATTACTCGGTCTGTAAAATAACAACTGTCGACGAGGGAAGCCCGGTTAATGTTTCGACCCCGCAGCGTCGGTACAGTGTCAGATTTTTCCATTTGTCCTTTTTTCACATCACATGTTGTAAATTTTTCGGTTTTGTTCCGATGATGATGGGATGAAAAACGAAACACGCTTGGAAAAATGAGAAGTGCTCAGCGAAACAATGTTTTTGATTTTGTTTCGTTTTTACATTTAATCGTTGCCGATTTTTTGTTTCTCTGCGAGTGTGAGGAAGGGTGCAAACAAATTGTGGGTTGTTTTTGTGTTGCTTTAGATTGAGTTGCCGGGAATCCATAATAATTACTTCATTAATTGCTGCATACAATGTATCGGGAAAGTTTGAATGAAAATGTGCATTTTTAGCATCTGCTCCTGCCATGTCCATCGATAAAATAAACTATCCTGGCTCCAGAGAGGATCGAACTCACGACCTTCGCGTTATTAGCACGACGCTCTAACCAACTGAGCTATGGAGCCCTTGTGTATATCGATAAATGTATGAATATTTTTCAAAATGTGTATTAGTCAAACAATTGATTGAACAATGACAGCACTTTATCGACAGTCGATAACAAGGACTCCGTGGCGCAACGGTAGCGCGTCTGACTCCAGATCAGAAGGTTGCGTGTTCAAATCACGTCGGGGTCAATGATTTTGTTTTATATATTTTTTCCTCTGACAGTGTTTTGCCCACCCAAATGTAGGCACCTGTTTAATGGTTTTCAAGAACTCCCTTGAGTATACATCTACATAAGCCCGGGACAGACAACACGTTTTTGTTTCTGTACACTTTCTGGGTTCTATTATGAACATCCCATATGAACTGTGCAAAAAATCAGATTTGTCAATAAAACTATATTTTAGCGGCAGCCTTAGAATTCGATCTTGTATGGGGAAATTTACTTTTGCAAAGAAAAATCGCCACAGGTTACCCCTTAAATACTAAATTCTCGGATACTTTTTCAAAACGACGTATCAACATAGGATTTGCGTGTATTATACGTCGTTTTGAAAAAGTATCCGAGAATTAAAATCAATGAATCATTTCTGTTGGAAATGCTATAAGTTTCTCCGTCGATCTGAAACATTGAACAGTTTCTATGGGATGAAAAAGAAACCCAAAAAGTGAACAGGAACGAGAGTTTTACCATTTTGAATATTTTCCCATATAACCGTGTCCCACGCTAATCTACATACGTCACTATGTACAACAGGGGATAGACAAAATGATCTAGTAGCTGGATTTTTTTCGAAAAGTGCATCAAAAATTCTCAAAGTTCCACTATTAGTTGGTCAACTAATGTCTATCAATGGTCCAAATTTGGAAAAGATCGATCTATTCTACATAAAGATAGAAATATTCTAAAAAAAAGTAATATTTATCCGATAGCCAACTTTGGAATGTTATATCTCCGGATGCAATGAACCTAATGTAATAAAATTTTAAGCGTTTATGACTTATGCAATGAAAACTTTTGACTGAATTTAAAACCAACTTACAGTGAAAATTTGGGAATTTTTGATGCACTTTTCGAAAAGTTACAGCTAGTTGACCATTTTTTGAAAAGTGAAAATTTTGCCTGTGTCGATCATTTTGTCTATCCTCTGTATTAGAGACACATACAGAGCTTTATGATTAAGGTTTATATCTAACAACCTCCGTTAGTTACGATGTATGAAGTGATAAGTTCAATGGGTCTTTCATGCCGGGAAGCGAATTCCTTCAGGCGATGATTCTCGAAGGAATCCTAGTCGAATTTCCCATAGGAGTCCTTGTTGGAATTCCTAAATGATTCCCTAAAACCATGGACGAATACCCGAAATAATCTTTGGAGGAACCCCTGGAGAAATTTCTCGAGGAATTCGTGAATAAATTCCTGCCTGAACTCTATAAAAATGTATGAATGAATTTCTAGATAAATTTATGGAGCAATCCTTAGAGGAATTCAAAAAGAGTTTTTTGAAAAAAAAAACCTGGAAAAAAATTTGGACGAATTCTTGGAGGGATTTCTAAAGGAATTTCAGGAAGAATCTCTGGAAAATTCAGAAATTCATCGAGGAATTTTGAAGAAATCGCTGTGAGAGTATCTGAAAACATTTCTGGCAGAAGTAAAGAATGGGTGATTTTTTGTAAGAATTTCCGAAGTAATTTCTGAAGGAATCTCTGGAAAAATACCTGAAGGAATTTCTGTGGGAATTTCTGGAATAACTCCTGGAGCAACTTCTGGAGCAATCCCATGAGGAATTCCCGGAGCAAGCCCCAAAGAAATTCCTGGAGAATCCATAAATTCCTGAAGGAATTCCTGTGTAGTCCCCATAGCAATCCCTGTATGAAGTTTCAACCAAATATTGAATGTCTTTCGTAGGAATTTCTGAGGAAATTTCGAGAAGGCTTTCTGGAACCCTTCTCTCGTGAAAAAAGTCCTAGACTAATTTGGTAAAAATCCTTGAATTTTTTCAACCGGTGTGTCCCCGAAGGAATGTCTTGAGCAAGATTGTTAACCGATAAATTATCGACAGTTAACTCAACGCAAGCTCGATAACGACAAAAGTCACTCGATAACTTTTCGATAACGATAATGAAACGATTACTCTTGAGTAATTTCCGATGGGATTGCAGAAGAAATCCAAAGCATGTTTTGAAATCATTTCCTTAGAAATTCATAGAGAACTTCTAGTTTCTAAACGATGTTCCTGCTGAAAGCTTTTGAAGAAATATCTGTCTTGTGTCCGGACTGACACTGGCAGTCCGGGTCAATCAATTCCACCGGCCGAAACTCTTCACAAACGAGGAAGGATGCAAACGATGCAATCTACTCGTGCGAAATATTTTACAAGACTGACTTAACGTTGCTCTTTTACCGCTTGCTTTGTAGAGTAGAGTGGGGCAAAAGTTCGAGTAAGGCAAGAGTTTCTTTTGAAGTTTTTGAACTCAATTCAAATTATTTCTTTCGGGTGTCAAGGTTGTTCGAAGCCTTTTTGGAAAAGAGTCTTTCACTCCAAAAATTATGAAAATTGATCAGTATTTCGAAAAGTTATGACATAATATTGGTTTTTGATCAAAAAAATGTAATATGCGATGGTCCTTCCAACGCATGGATTGGAATTGTAATGAAATCGAATTATGTCTTTTATTTTGGGGCGTAACTAGGTATGTTTTGAAGATCCTTTAGCATGTATGACTTTTTGCAAAAAAGATTTGGGAATCATATTTCACACATAGTGGGGCAAAAGTTCGAATTGTGGGGCAAGAGTTCGAGTCATGTGGCAACTTTAAGTAAAAGCCTAAAATTCTGCAAAATGTACATGTTATCTCTAAAAATGATGGAATTAGTGAGAAAATTCGATCAAAGTTGAAAAAAATGTTGTTTTATGTGATTTTGGCTGAAAATTACTCATTTTTGGTGTAGTGAACTTAACCCTGATTTGGGTAAAATCCAGATCAAACTTTAAAGTGTATTCCAGTTCCAACATCAAATATTAATTAGTTTCAGGTATTCCTATTACTAAAGTGTCCAAATATTGTGCTACGGTTAGCGAAATTCCACAAACACTAGATTCGAACTTTTGCCCCAGTGCACTGCAGTGGTGGGGCAAGAGTTCGAATAAGACGCACACATACAAAAAGTGTTGTAACTCAAAATGGAAAAGACATTTGACGTAACTTTGTTCAGCAAAATTTTAGGTTATGGGTGGTAGAACCACCACACGGTATTCATATATTTTTATTTGATGTGTTTTTTTGAAAACAATTGTATTTTCAATTAGGGTCGAACTTTTGCCCCACCTTACTCTATTGGTGCCGCTCGGCATCGCTTCCATTGATATATGCCCTACTTCATGTTCATATTATATTTCTTTGTACGCCTCTCATTCCCTACATTCTCCCTCTGTCCTACTCTCATATAGTTTGGGAAACCCAATTTTCCTGGTAACGCTATATTGCTGAACAATTGATAATTAATTTATTTTGATTATTATTGACATTTGAGTAAGGTATTTATATTCCCTTTTTCATTACATTTTTCTTGCAGCTGATTTAAAACATTGTTATTTACTATACCACCATGTTTTTCCAATATTTTTTTTCTAAAGTTCAGTTAAAACTTTTTTAAGACATTGTCAAACTCAAAATTTGTCATCATCATCATCTATTATCATAATACTTATTTCTCATATGTTAACTCTCATCATCATCATCAACATCAACATCAACATCATAATCTCTCATCACCCATCTCTCATCATCTTCATCATCATTATCATCATCATCATCAACAACAACAACATCTATCATCTCTTATTATTATAATCTCTCATCTCTCATCTTTCCTCTCTCATTTTTCATCTCTCATCTCTCATCTTTCAACTCTCATCTATCGTCTCTCATCATCATTATCATTTCTCATCTCTCACTTCTCGTTTCTCATTTGGCACCTCTCACCTCTCATTTCTCCTAATCTTTATCACATTTCTCATTTCCTCATTATCATCTCTCATCTATGATATCTCTCACCTTTTATCTTTCATCTCTCATTACATCTCTCATCATCATTATTATCTCCAACCTTTCATCTCTCACCTCTCATCCTCTTATCTCTCATTTCTCACTTCTCATCTCTCATCTTTAATCTCTCATTTCTCATTTTGCAACTCTCATCTTCCATCTCTCATCATCATCATCATTATCATCACCATATCTTATCTTTCATGTCTCATCGTCATCATATCTCATCCTGTCTCTTATCACTCATCTCTCATCTCTTATCTCTCATCTCTCAACTCTTACCTGTCATCCCTCGTTCTTATATCTCATCTCTTATCTCTCATTCCTCGTCTCCCATCTTTCATCTCTCATCACCATCATCACCATACCATATCTCATAGCTTATCATCTCTCATCTCTTTTCTCTTGTGTCTCTGCTCACTCTCATAGCTATCATCTCTCATCTCCTACTTCTCATCTTTCATCTCACATCTCTTCACCATAAGGTCACCCTCTTGGGGGAATTCACCATTAGCTTACCCTCTCGGAGGAATTCGCTTTTTAGTTGCGGCTTACCCTCTCGGGGGAATTTGCCTCCAGCTTACCCTCTCGGGGGAATTAGATTTTTCGTTGCGGTTTACCCTCTCGGTGAAATTCACCGTTAGCTTACTCTCTCGGGGAGATTCGCTTTTGTCGTTGCGGCTTACCCTCTCGAATAAACTAAAAAATTTAAGTACTACAGCTTATTCAACAATTCCAATTGGACAATCTGTATCCCATCGTTTGCTTTTGGCCGAGCAAATGTTACTTACAACCTGGCTTACAACAGCCTTGCACGAGGCAAAAAACATAATCGCTAGATACAACTCAAATAATTATCAAGCTATGTTGACCGTTAGAAATCACAATCTATAAACCCAAACAATATATTTAACAAGGAATAACCTTTCATCCACCGTAATTGACATATAAAGTCCCAGGAATATGATCCTGCAACTTGCAACGACCAATCACGCAAGATGGACTACACCAACCGACAAAATAGTGTTTCCCATGAACGCCAATGACGCCGATAAAAAAAAGGCCATGCCAGTCCCATCGTTACAAAATCCTGCCTAGCAACCGCAACGACCACTATTTCGGCAAGGTTCTTCTAGCGGCAAACACTAAACGGCAAAACTTCCCAAAACAATGAACCAAGCTGTGCGAGATTTGTTCCGCGCTGTGTGAAGAGAAATGAAGATGCTTCGTCGATATCCACCTGCAAAAGTTACGGGAAAACGGTGTCTCTTCATTATTACCTAATTTGGGAGCTCACCTACCGACTGAGCCATTGTAGTGTCTGGACGGACACTGGCAGTCCGGGTCAATCAATTCCACCGGCCGAAACTCTTCACAAACGAGGAAGGATGCAAACGATGCAACCTACTCGTGCGATATATTTTACAAGACTGACTTAACGTCTCTTTTACCGCTTGTTTTGTTTTGGTGCCGCTCGGCATCGCTTCCATTGAGATATGCCCTACTTCATGTTCATATTATATTTCTTTGTACGCCTCTCATTCCCTACAATCTGGAGATAGGATTCTGGAGGATGTCCGTGAATTGGTTTTTGGAGGAAGTTACTGGCGTTATTACTTTAAAAAAAAGCGCTTGAGTTACATCTGAAACATGTCCTAGCAAATCCTGAATCTTTTTCTTGTTTATCTTAGGACGCAAATTTTTAGACGAGCTTCATGGTCTAGAGGCTACCGTAATCGTGGCTACTGATTCGTATGCAGTAGGTTCTGAGTTCATTCCCTGGCTCGTCCCTTTCCTCCTCTTTGTACATTTCTATATACTTTGTCCTCCTCTCTACCCATACAACTCATGTACACTGTGGTGCATAATTGATCATAGCCATCGCTAGAACAGAAACAGGTTGAAAAATGCGTTTCCCTTCCTTCCAACTTTCACAGCACAGTTTCAATTCATCAGATAACGCCTATGAGTTATGCAATCAAGCGAACTGTTACGCATTAAACACGCTAACACTTCACCTTACACCTGGCATTCACGCACCAATGTGTGAACCCTCTGCCAACCATATCCCACCAACACTCCGACATCCGCATGAATTTGTGCAGGTGCAGGGGTATATTCGGACTGCTGAGAATACAAACGATTGCAATCATCACATCGTTCCCCTTCCCCACATCGACCTGCAACTTGACGTGGCAGGCGCCATTGTCGCCTTAAAATAGAAGATCACCAACACTCACACACTGAATATGCCTGCTTAGTCTCCGGCAGATAGCTCATTGGTTCCTTGTGTAAATGTAGCTGATGGTCTGGCGATACTGGAGTAGCATCCATGGGCGGTCAATCAAGCTCAATGCTCACGCTCATTTTTATCGGAAGCAAATTTTATTGAACTTCTAGAGCAATCTCTCTAGGAAGCCTACTACTATCCTTGCAGGAACTACAGAAGTTTAGACTATCCTTTAAGTATTATAGCCATTTTTATCTCCCTAGCCCAATTCGAGAGTCACTCTACTCAAACGAGAAACACTTTCCGTGAAAATATATTACCGTCAGCCACAACCGGTGCACTCCTGAGGACTTCTCTCCTTCCTGAGGAAGGTTCTAAATGTGACCGAAACGTTGGGCAAGGTTAAATAGCTGTCTTTGAATTTTGTCATGACTGGAAAAGCCCTTTTCAAGCCATAGTTTTATGTGCCGGAAAAAATGGCTGCTTTCTTGTACGTTAATACTGGTTTTGGTGCTTACGGAGCGAGGTTAAGGTACTAAATTTAATCAAAGACTTTTTTTAATCCGTATCAAACCTCGTACATATTAGCTTTCGTAGAGCTTACAGCCTTAAGAGTTCTCAAGATCTACCATGAGTAAAGGTGATCGAATCTACAAACATTATCAGTTCGATGGAACCTCTGCTGAAGCGCCTCTTAAAATTCCCTCCCCTCTTTGAAACCCACTAAATATTTGCCTGAAAGCCTAAGAACTCCCCTAAAACTACCCGTGAATCTCCCTGAAACCCCCAGAAGCCTCATGAATTCCCTTTGAAACGCAATGGAAAAATCTTGAAACCGCCTTGAAGCCCTTTTGATCTCTACTATAGCCCTAAACAGTCATAAAGGCACTTTGAAGCTCACCTGAAAACCTGTGAAGTCCCCTAATCTCCCCGGAACCTCCTTGAAACCTGAAGCTTTCTGAAATTCCACTTAAATGTCTTTAATTGCTTCCAGAGCCTTCTACAACATTCAGAATCTCCCTGCAATCCCCTGAAATCTCTTGTAAATCTTGAGACCCTCACTGAAACCACTTTGAAATCCTTCTAAAAAACTTCTCCTAGTCACTGAAGTTTTCGAGAACCATTCTGAAACCTTCTGAAGACCCTCTGAAACGCTTGAAAAGTGCCTTTAAAATCTCTCTCTGGTTCTCTGGTGCCCCGCTCGACTTCACCTGAAAATCTCCTAGCTACTTACTCTCCTCAAAGTCCTTTGCAACCTCTGACTCGTTACCTTAGGAACTGTTCATAACCCACGTAGACCAACGTTTGGTCATCTCAGACCCCCTCTCCCCTCTCGTAGACTTTCGTCCATACAAAGATTTAAAAATCGGTATGAAGCGTAAACTTTGGTCAGAATTATCAATGTCAGGACGTATCGTAGTGCCAACATCGACTCTGTCTACTACCTGGTGTTGGTCAACCCTTCAGTACTCACGATGTTGTAATTTCAATAACACGTTGAAAAGAGCTCGTTTGTTCGGCACAGCATGCGTGGTGCTGACGATGGTGGCCAACCGCACGATTGGCGGCAGGTTAAGCTGCGTCCGAAACTCTACGTCATTATCAATGTACGCTACCAACAACCACTACGGACGACGCGCCGAATCTCGAGGCAGCCCAGAGGCTTCTCCTTAGAGGACTGATGAAATACAATTAAAAAAGCCATCAACGATGCAGCCACGGGTACGTAGAAATCAGTCGACAAGACTAGCAAGACTAGAAGCTATAAAAGCATCCTGCCACGGCTTCGCGCCGCGAGCCGAAACATGCAGGAATAAGATGAGGAGCCTCTTCTTCACGCACGGACGTGAGGCGATTGAAAAGTGGAAGCAGTACTCCGATGATATGGGGGACCAAGGTGTAGTATCCGAAATTGGTTTCTTCCTCCGATTCCGACATTTTGGTTCTCCCAAAATGAAAAATCCCGAAAAAGACTTCCG
Organism: Aedes albopictus; assembly: GCF_035046485.1. Classification (NCBI taxonomy): domain Eukaryota; kingdom Metazoa; phylum Arthropoda; class Insecta; order Diptera; family Culicidae; genus Aedes; species Aedes albopictus. The sequence goes on from NC_085136.1 coordinate 251,745,715, forward strand.
ACCGTTAAAAATCCCGAAAAAGACTTCCGACCGTTCGCCTCGAAATTAGACACAAGAATGATGACTCGACGCGATCTTGAGAAACTGTTCGTCGACCCTCGTTCGCTATCTTCCTTTCTCCTTCTGCTTCCGTATTTTTTTTGGACAGGCTTCGTAATCACAACGTCAAACTGAACGAATCGAAATGCATATTTGGGAGCCAGATAGTAACATTTCTAGGTTTCACTCTGACTCCAGATGGCTGGAAAATAGAGGAAGAAAAATTGAGTGCAATAGGAAACTGCAGGCAACCAGAAACGTGTTCTGAGGTGAAAAGTTTCCTGGGTCTCATTACGTTTGTGGACCGGTTTATTCCAAATCGAGCAGACCTTACCCAGCACCTGAGAGCTTTGGCAAACGGCGATAAGTTCTACTGGACCGATAAGGAGGAGCGTGAATTTCAATTTTTGAAAAGTGGAGCACTCGAAACCATCAAGACTCTTGGATATTACAGCCAGACGGATCCAATTGAGCTCTACGTCGATGCATCTCCAGTCGGATTAGGGGCGGTCTTGATACAATATGACAAGGACCAGTCAGCACGCGTCATATCGTGCGCTTCAAAATCGCTGACTTCAACCGAGAAGAGGTATTCTCAATCCCACAAAGAAGCGCTTGCGGTAGTCTGGGGAGTAGAGCGCTTCTCAACGTATCTTCTAAGTAGATGTTTTGTCGTCAGAACGGATGCAGAAGCGAACCAATTTATTTTCAACGGTACGCATCGCTTAGGCAGACGAGCATTGTCAAGAGCCTATGCTTGGGCACTCCGTCTACAATCGTTTGACTTCACCATCGCAAGGATACCAGGGAACATGAATGTGGCGGATGCCTTGTCAAGACTCACCGATCAGACACAGGATCCTATTCCGGTCGAAGAAGACGACGAGAACAACTTTTTGTATGCACTCGACGTAGGGCACATGAATATCACCTGGGGAGAAATTGAGAGACGAACGGAAGAAGATGTGGAGTTACGGAACGTGCGAACTGCTTTGCTAAGTAATGTTTGGCCACAAGATCTGCGAAAGTACGAAGCCCAGCGAAAGAGCCTCCGGTTCCTAGGATACCTTCTTTTTAAGGATGATCGCGCAGTTTTGCCTGAGATTCTTCGAAATACGGCACTACAGTCAGCACACGGTGGACACGTGGGAGTGGTTGCAATGAAGAAAATTTTGAGACAATTTTTCTGGTGGCCAGGTATGTCAACCGCTGCAGAAACGTTTGTCAAGGATTGCGAGGTATGTATGCAGCTGTCTAGGAAAAATCCTCCTGTTCCTCTGTCTAGCAGGGTTCTTCCTGAGGGTCCCTGGGAGATACTTCAAATAGATTTTTTGAAAGTCCCCGGATTCGGCACAGGGGAGTTTTTAGTGGTCATAGATACATACTCAAGGTACCTGAATGTCGTCGAAATGAAGCAAACGGATGCCGACAGAACGAATGCTGCTCTTAACAGAATCTTCCTGCAATGGGGTCTACCATTGATCATTCAAAGCGATAATGGACCCCCCTTCCAAAGCGCTAATTTTACGAAATACTGGGAGGATAAAGATGTCAAAATACGTAAAGCGATTCCGTTGTGCCCTCAAACGAATGGCGCCGTGGAAAGGCAAAATCCCGGCATCACAAAAGCGTTGGCTGCTTCGAAGCTGGAAGGATCTAACTGGCGCCATGCCCTGGAAAGGTACGTACACAATCGAAACACGTTAATTCCACATTCCAGATTAAGCATAACTCCTTTCGAATTGATGGTCGGATGGAGATATAGGGGAACTTTTACTAGTTTGTGGAACCCATCCGACACAGGGCTTGATCGGCTAGATGTTCGCGAACGTGATGATGATTCCAAACTGAGAAGCAAAAAGGATGCTGACGAATCTCGAAAAGCTAGGGAATCCGACATTAAGGTCGGAGACACGGTACTCCTAGCACAACAAAAACGTAGTAAATCGGATGCGAACTTCACTAATGAGCGATTCCAGATCATCGCAAGAGAAGGATCAAAGGTTGTGGTGGTCAGTGCAAACGGGATCCAATACTCTCGCAGTGTGAACGATGTCAGGAAAGCACCAATGTTGTTTTCGGAACCAGAAACCAGGAATTCAGCGTCAAACGAGGACATCGAAACGCAGGATATTGAAGGAATGCTGGAACTTCCTGAAACGGGCGGTTTAGACGAAGCCTCAAATACTGGTGACGTTGGTTCTCGGCAAACTTTTCAAATGGGCGGCAGAGCTTTGCGACGGCGTGAAGCAATACATCGACCAACGCGGTTCGATGACAGTTTCATATATAACATCTTTTGCTAAAGTCTGCAGGATACGAAAATTTTCGTTGTCAGCTTCAAGATGTTTGATTCCTGAAAGAGTAGAGAAGGGGGGTGATGTAGAGTATGCGATAAATAAATAATGTTAATGAACTTCACTGAATAAAATGAAAAATGAAATATTGCATCTTTTGCACCGTATTCGACCCCCTGCAAAAATTTTTTGTCCCACCACAATATGTTCCCACCAGTTTTAGCATACATTGGTTCGTTTCGCTGCTAGAATTTTTCAGCGTCGGTTACACTTTTTGGGTGGTGCATGGAATAATCGGTTTGTTTACTTGCTACTTTCTTTGGTGTTTGACGTGTGAACAAATATTTTAGACGATTGAACATTTGCACGGTAATCTAAAAAGCAAAGCAAGATGCAATACAACAAATGATTTTTTCAAGTATTTTTTGCCTAAATTGTTTGGTTCTTTCGAAGTACTGTTTGCTTCAATTCAAACCAAAATTACACCTTTCTTCAACCCCTGGCATGGTTATTTCTACCAAAAAATAGGTTGACGAAAAAAGTATATCGTTGGTATATCCAAACTAGATCTCAGGTAGGATTAAATTATTGAGCTCGGTAAAAATTACCTAAAAATTTGGTTGGGTGAAAACCAATCTAAAAAATGGTTTGAAGGAAGCTAAATTATTAGTTTGTTTACTCCACGTCTCAGCACACTGCTAGCTGCGCCGCGACAGTCGCACTCTTCCTACTAGTTCCATTGTTGTCAACTGAGCAGTAGTGCGCCATGGCAATCTGGTCGACAGATTGCGGTAATTTCATTGCCCGGATCATAATAATTGCAGCTCCAGGAGGCAAAGAGCCACAGAAAAAACATCAACAGTGAACGAGTAATTTTTGGTCTTAGTTCAAGCATACTATTTTTCCTCATTGGCAATCTATTTTTCCAGATTGATGCGCGTTTTGGGCAAGGAGGATACAATTCATGGCCAAAGATCGAGGTTCACGGGCTTGTTTTCTCACCGTAAAGCGACTTTTGCCCCCCCCTTTGGAGCGCACTGCAAAATTTACAATATGGAAGTTTTTAAAACAAATTGATTTACGGTAAAATAAAATCTGTTTTCCTGAAAATACTAAATATGAACAAAATTTCATAGTTTTATTTCTACATTTTATTTCGAATAAAAAAAGAATAAGAAGAATGGAGAGGGCTGAGGAAAGGTGGACGTATGAAGTAATTTCAATAAATTAATTGTTTAATTTGATCGGCAGTGCTCGTTTGTTTCGAAGCAACTTTTGTTAAACTGAAACTTGACAATTTGGCTGAAATAACAAACGATTTAGTTTGTTCCGAGAGCTGTCAAAATTAAACGACCAACATAATGGTAAGTTTAAATAAAATTTGGTTGAATGTAGGTATCGTGCCCTCAAAAAAGTAACATGGCATTGTAGGTTGTTTCAACCAATGCCAGAAGTGCAATGAAGCTGGGATTTTGTTTGTGCAAAAATCAACGTTGAGATTTGGTTGAATGTTGCTAATTTTTGTTTGTATTTACTAATTATTTTTCTCCGTGAACGAAAATGACGTTTCTCACCCCATTGGAAAAAATATGCGTGAGAAAGGTGAATGAAATTGTGTTAACTGGCCTGAACCTGTTCGTATTTGAAAAGGGCCAATGGATTGTATTTGAAAAGGGCAAATGGAATGAACAGTGTGCACAGAGGTAGAAGAGATGGGAAATAATTTCCGGTAGTACAACAGGAGTGGGTAGAAAGAGAAAAAAAATACGGAAGCAGAAGGAGAAAGGAAGATAACGAACGAGGGTCGATGAACAGTTTCTCAAAATCGCGTCGAGTCATCATTCTTGTGTCTAATTTCGAGGAGAACGGTCGGAAGTCTTTTTCGGGATTTTTAACGGTCGGAAGTCTTTTTCGGGATTTTTCATTTTGGGAGAACCAAAATGTCGGAATCGGAGGAAGAAACCAATTTCGGATACTACACAAGGCAGCGGGAGAAATGACTACGTCAGTACAGCAGGGAGCATCTCATCATGATGAGGCCGGAAATGTGGGCACAAGCCACACAGGCACACTATACTCTGTACAATATCGCCCTGGCAGGTGTTATGCGATGATCCAAAGTACGATTTTCACGAAATCCCGACTATTTGTCTGCTTAGTGAATGACATGGATATTATTTCTAGAACATTTGGAGCGGTGGCAGAACAGTACAGTAGTGTACGGAATCTCTGCCAAGCAGCCAACATGACCCCTTGGGGTGATGCCTACAGAGTACTCATGGCCAAAACGAAGGGTGCGTCAGCACCCCCAGAACGCTCCCCCGAGATGCAGCAAAAGATCGTGGAAGCATTTTTCCCTGCCATCGAGACTATCCCTGACATGTTCAGAATGTCTTTGCCTAGACAGAGACGAAGTTCCGAAGAGGTGGAAGAGGCAATCACTGGTCTATACCGAGAAACCAGAGGACTCTGTGCTGTTGGATTTTGGAAGGATCGATTGACGGTGGACAGTATTAGGCTGCAACCACAACGCGCTCCAAAAGAATGCGTTCAACAGCGTCAGCAGGGCCGACATCGAGTGCGTCATACACTACCTAGAAGTCCCAGTTAGCCTAGGCCGAATACTAGAGAGCTACTTCCAAAATAGGGTGCTAGTCTATGACACCGAGTAAGGCGAGAGGAGCTACAACATCACCGCGGGGGTACCTTAGAGCTCCACCCAGGGCCCGATACTATGGAACGCGGTGTATGATGGCGTATTGAAGCTCAAACTTCCACCGCTTGATGATGTTATCCTCGTGGTATACGGCGAGTTCATTGCCGAGTCGACATGGGAAATCAAACTGACAGCATGACACGCGATTGGCATAGCAGAAGATTGGATTAGATGCTCTAGTAGTCACCGAAACGTGGAGCTATCCAATAGTACCCACAGGCCGATGTGCCTTAGGGTGTTCAGCACATACCATACAGTCTCCAAAGTCGCGAAATGTGTGCTAGTGGTCCAACGAGGAGTACAGAGTGGTTTTGGAGAAGAAGAACGTAGCGCGAGCGATAATGTTGCAGCATGGAATCCAACAGAATGAGGAGCGATACAGATAGAAGCGGAAGCAGCAGACCCACCTCCTTCTGGGGAAACAGCGCAACATGGAAGAAGCAGAGAGCCATTAAATAGAACTGCAATGTCTCGAGATACACCTATTGCATGCGCATTCCGCAAATGTTTCGTGCCATGAACTGAAATGTGCAGAGATAAGGACGAGAGCATGAATGTGGACAAACGTGCTGACTATAAAATGATATTTCAAATCATCTTTCGTTGTATATCACTCAAAGTAAATGAGTTCATGGGAAGTTATCAGACCGGGCTCATCGACGGCCGGTCGACAACGGACCAGATCTTCACCGTACGTCAAATCCTCCAGAACTCCGTCAGCACCAGCATATATCTTCACTGACAGCAGACAACAAAGTTAGACGTGAAATACGATGGCGCATCATTTGTGGAAGTCGGGCCTACTATGGACTCCATAAGAATCTGCGCGGTCGAAAAGGATTCACCCTCGCACCAAATGCATCATGTACAAGCTGCTAATAATTCCGGTGGTTCTCTACGGGCACAGGACCTGGACTCTGCTCGTGGAGGACATGCAAGAACTCGAAGTGTTCGAGCGATGCGTGGTAAGGACGATCTTCGGCGGTGTGCAGGTGAACCACAAGCTCGCTGCACTCAACGGTGAAGCCAGCATCCAGATGTGGACCAAATCCGGAAGGATACGGCGGATAAGGCAGAGCAGGGCATGTTGCAAGAATGTCGGACAACCACCCTGCAAAGTTGGTGTTCGCTACTAATCCAGTTGGCACAAGAAAACGTGGAGCTCAGAGAGCACGATGGGTGAGCCAGTAGGTGGAGCATCGTGTGTGACCGAGGATGGAGAGCAGCTGCTGCAAGCCGAGTATTGTAGCGTACTAATGTTGATTATGTGCTACCGTAAATGTAATAGAACAAATAAAAGCATATAAATAACTTAGCAAACGAGACTCAAATGTCAGGGTTCACCGCGGGCGTATGGCAACGAAAACCGAAACCAAACCAAAACCAAAACATTTTCCCAGCATACCATCCAACCCATTTCGGTGCTTATTTTACATTCGAGTAGTGTCATCTAACACGCTACGCTATACTAAAGCCTTAATCTATCAATTTCGCACCTCACCTGCAGATGCAGATCTGCAGCACGCTCTCAAATCACTTAACGCCCTTTAGCAGCAGCCCCCAAGCCACACAATCTTGTCCGCCCAACAAACACGTGATCTGAATATGCTAATTTTGGGCATCGGGCGGCATGAACCAGAAGCATCGAGCTTATGTAGCTACCTACTGGCTAGCTGATGGGCTGGTGTGACACATGCAGTTTACGTTTCTCACTCACTTAACACCGATCACATGTGCTGCAGTTGGTCCTTCCAAGGTACTTGGCCGTCACAAGATTATAGTTTGGATTGGAGAAGCTTCTTGATGACAGACGGAAACTGCTCTATCGAACCCGTCTGTAGGGTCTTATGGGGTCTTATGGTGATGGCGGACGGCGGACGGCGCCAATGGTGATGATGATGAAGATAAATTCATTTAAACTTAACAATATTATTTTATCATCACTTCTGACTCTCCGGCGGAGGTGGCAGTGCTCGCTCCGGTGTTGCTGGTGGTGGTGTTTTGTGTGTTCCATTTCCGGATAGTTGAGGAGGAAGGATAATCGTTTCCACCGCAGCGCAACCACATTTGTATTGGGCCTGGTTTGGGCTGGATTGTTTGACCAAGAGAGGCAGCAATGAGAAGATCGGAACTCGTCGAGTGCGGAAACTAATAGAAGTATAGAACCGGAGTTGAGCATTGGCCCAATGAAACGAGAACTACGATGTTTTGCGGAATTATGGAATCATTTCTATTAGTAGAATCGAACAGATAATCTTGAGAGAAATGAGTCCCAGAAGTAGAGACAAAATCATATTTCTATTTGAATAATTCAATCAAGCATGGTATTTAACAGTACTTTTCCCGCAGGAGCTCCTTCTGCAATTTCTCCAGAAGTTCCCTTTTTTCAAGAATTCTCCGTGGGATTGCTCCCGGAATTTCTTCTGGGATTCAGAATTCCTTTAAATGTTCCTTCTGGGATACTTCCAGAAGTTTCTTCCATCTGAAATTCCTCCAGGAACTTCTTCCGGGATTTCTCCCGGAACTTAATCTCACATTTTTTTTCCAGGATTTCGTTCCATGAATCCCTGGGAGTTCCTACTAGATCTCCTCAGGAAGCTCCTTCTAAGATTCTTCCTGGACTTCTTTAGAAGTTCTCTCTGTGAATCTTCCAGGTGTTAAAGCAATTTCGTCAGATTCCTAAAAGGATTCCTTCTTTAACACAGATAAAAAAGGATTCCTTCTGAGATTCCCCCAATGGGTATTGCTACCCCAGACAACCAATTTACACGTATAATGAAGTTTATGTTCATGTTATACGTACTTTTATGCGCTAAAGTTACAGACAGAACAATAATAACGCTATATGACTTAAAGCGATACCTTAAGCGATGTACCGTGAGCACTATTGCGACGTAATTCAGTATCTTATGCGACTTAATAATATCCGAAAAAAAAAACAATTCTTGTCAGCTCGATATCGAACTAATGATCTTTGGATTGTTGAGTCACACTTCACACATAACACCAAACGCTACTTATGAAACAAGCTGATTAATTATCATGATATTCTAACTCACCTCAGTGTTTGGAATGCACTTGGTTCACCTGTGCTGTGCGTGTTTGACAGACTATCTGGAGTTAAAAACTAGGAGTGGGTAATGTCTGAGACATAACCGCAATGTTGACGTAGGACAAAGGCTGGAACGAGATTTCGACTTTTATATTTCTATAATACAATGTTTGTTGTTGTGATAAAACAAATGGTGGACTGATGTGTTGAGTAAAGTTGTTGTGTGATCGCTTTCGCGGAACGCATTCATAACCCAACAAACATTTTTGCTGTATAAGAGTAAAACAAATCACTCTTAAGCTAACTTTAGTTCAAGAAGCTGTTATCCAGCTGGTTCGGTTAATTGGAAAGATGTTGACTAGTTCAAGAGTTATTTCGTTTTGAAGAGAAATGGTCAAATTACTGTTCTACGAGAGAATTTTCATCGAGCGGATAAAACTATTAGATAATTGAACGGCGTTAAATCTATCTATAAAGATCTATAGATCTTTTCAATTAAAGTTTAACGTGAAACTCATTCGACAATACGATAGCCGCGAGTCATCGCTGAGTTTGTGTGCTGCTGCCTAGCTGGGAGGTGACAACTCCCTTCTCCTTGACTGATCCAAGGAAAATGACGAAAGATAACAGAGGAAACAGCTGTTATGCCGATTAGTAGATAAAGCTCCTCCCATTCGGCGGGCTTTCCAGTTTATTCCGTTTGCATGACCCGCCCACATTGTGTCAGACGCTTCAAACGACTGCAACCGTTCTTTGAGACAATTTCTAATCGAACGGATAAACTAATCGAAGTATTGAATAATTAAGATCATTTTAATTCGATAAATTTAGAATGAAACAATGTTTCAGGTACAATTATTGCCCGAATAATATAACGTGTTGCTAAATTTCGGGTAGAAAGATTAGTGATCGATTTTACTGTTTCTGAGCTATCAAGCATTTAACCATTCACTTTTCGAATGCACTACACTTTTACCGATCGTTGGAATATATCCGAAAATTATCCGATTCATAACTCTTGAGGAATAATTTTCTCTGGTCCTGAAAAGGTCCGTTCAAATAACGGTTGATTTTAGAAAGACAATTGAAAATTATGCTCACTGAATGCGGGAAGCCATCGAAAACTGCCGCCGCCTGCTGCCGTGAATGAGATTCCTGGTTCTATCAGCTAGATAGCCGACAGCCGTCGCTGGGTTGGTGCGCGGATAACTTCCATTGCCGGGCCCACCGCAGCCGTGATCAGTGGATGAGATTCCTGGTGCTATCACTTGTCGCAGTGGACGTGCTGCTGCGCAGCCGTGGACGTGATATCCACCTCCACGCTCCCTGACTGATCCAACGAAAATGACGAAAGAAATCAGAGGGAACAGCTTTTATGCCCCTAGATTAGCAGATGAAGCTCCTCCCATTCAGCTGGCTTTCCAGTTTATTTCGATTGCATGGCGAGCCCCGCATGCTTCAGACGCTTCAAACGATTTTCAACCAAGAAATGAGAGGAATTTTCATTTAACAAATAATGTCGTCGGTTTCCTGCAATAGGGGCACAACTCAAAATTTGTCATTTTTGAGATTTGGATGGCAAATGATGAAAAACCATGCAAACTTTCATCTCACAAAGAGCCGTTCCGAAAGTCGATGAGAAACGCGAGATTTTTGCATTTTCACCAATTTTCCGCAATAAAGGCACAACTCAAAATCAGTCAACTTTTTCAATAGTCGATGAAAAATAGTAACCTAAAATTCATGAAACAGATAGTCCTTCAATCCCTTTTCATGATACAACAATCAAAATTCGTTTGCTTTTGTCGAATATTGAGAGAAATAAGTGAACTTGTAGGATGTGCTTCAAGATTGCCAATTTTCAAACGCTCATTCTGAAAATTCACATTTTTTGAGTTGTGCCCCTATTGCAGGAAACCGACGATGTAACCAAAATATAAAACGATTTAGATCATTTTAATTCCAAAAATGCTAGAATTAAACAAGGGATCGTCCTTAAATTACGGCACACAAAAATTTTGTATGGGACCTCTGAAATTTTTGTATGGGTCGTCACACTTTGCTGCCCCTCCCCCCTTTAAACGTGACGTAATTTCCGGACGCTCCCCAATGTTTCACGAAAAATGGTCCTGATAGGACAATGCGTTACTAAATTTTAGGTGGAACGATTAGTGGCCGGAATTTAATCTTTCATTTTTCGTATGAACCACAGTTTTCTCGATTGATGGAATAAAATTATCTGATTTACAACTCTTGGGGAATTATTTTCGATGGTCCTGAAAAGGACCGTTTGATTAATTGACGATTTTAGGAACGAAATGGCATGAAAACATTGTGTCACGCAATGCGTGTTGGTTTTCTCCTTGCTAAATACAGGATGCCACCGAAAACTGTTACGCCGCTTTCTGCCATGGATGTGATTCCTGGTGCTATCCGCACGATAGCCGAGAGTTGCGGCTGGGTTGATGTGCCACTGCACAGCTGTGGAGGTGACATCCACCCTGCCTGACTGATCCAACGAAAATGACGAAAGAAATCAGAGGGAGCAGCTTTTATGTCCCTAGATTAGCAGATGAAGCTCCTCCCATTCGGCTGGCTTTCCAGTTTATTTCGTTTGCATGTTCCGCCCCCACGGTGCTCCATTTACCGTTATTATAAAATAAAATATATCATCAAAACCTGAAACGCCATTCTCTTTATTTATCTATCCTACACCTCTGGGCAAATTTTTAAAATCATCGTTGGGCGAAATTTTGAGTTACGCCCTTTTAAAGGGCCTAACCTCTAAAAAATCGTGTTTTCTATAGAATAACACCACATTTCATAACAGAATCATGAATTAAAGGCATCAATAACAAAAATTATCATGAATAATATTGAAATTTGGTAGAATGCATCCATATAAATATCGGTGGAGTGCATTTTCTAACAAAATTGGTCATTACGCCATATACGGTAGGTGTTCTTGGGCCAATAGAAAAAAAAAATATCACCGGTGTAACAAATTCAATTAAAAGTATATTGTATTGTGATTCCATATATGTATATGTCTATAGATGTTCATATTACTCTCAGTCAAGGCGATAGTTTTCACATGCATCCAGCACCAACATTTCAAAAGGACGTAACTGATCTTTAACACAATATCTTCTCCCATAGCTGTAGATCGTATCTCATCTTTCCCAGGACACCAACAACCACTATCGGAAAGAATTGCATTTTCTCCGTCCAATAGTGGCTGTACATTGCGTTGGAGAGATAAAGGTTTGGTTTCGGCAAGCAGTTTCGCCTTTTTAAAATGTTAGCACCGATATATTAAGAGCGTACACTCTCTATACAGCAAATCTGCTTTAAAAACAATAGTCAAAAATATGGGCAACCATAAATTAAACAAGAAGAAATATGTCTGTGTGCCAAATATCTTAAGTTATAAGAATAGAAAACCAAAATATGGAAAGGCCAAAAGACAAAAGTCGGAACCGGCAACAAATTATCAAGCATAATTTGCAGGGTTATTTTATTTTTCTTCTTTCAAAATATGTAGGTAAGACCTTTTGTCCCTACTAATTTTACTTTTATTCGACCTTCTGTCTTTCAATTATTTTCATTTGTACGTTTTGGCTTCATCAGCTTCAGCATTTCAGAAGGGCGTAACTGCTTTTTGATACGGCACGTTCTTTTATGGATGTAGATTGCATGTCACCCCTCTAATGTAAGCCATCGAAAGAGGAGCATTCTTTTCGTTTAAAAGTGCCACGCCACAGCTTCGAAAAAGGTGTTGTTTTGGAAAGTTGTTACTCCCTGTTGAAATTCTGAGGCTGAGAAGACAAAACGAGAAATGAAAAAAAATAATCGAAAGACAATATTGCGCGTTTGACCGTAGATTATCGCGCAAAAATGTTCAAAATCGCTAATTCATCGTCACCAGTACATCATATCGTGTTCGTGTCTCCTACGATAAGTGCGGAAAATAGCTAAGTATTGACCGCGCAGAAGACACCGAAACAGTTAATTGCAACCACGCATATCTATTAACATTTTTGAAAAACTTTGCGCGATATTTTTTTTTTGCAATATATAATAGGTCGAGAAAAATAAAATTTGTAGGAACAGAAGGTCTTATCTTTTTGAATTTGTTTCATGCAGCATATTATGTTCGATTAGTTGAGGCCTGTTTCGACGTTTTGTGGCCTTGTAATGCTTTTGGTTTACTATTGCTATAAGTAATAATTTAAGATATTTGGCACACAGACATATTTCTTTTTGTTTAATTTATGGTTGCCCATATTTGACTTTTGCTTTTAAAGCAGATTTGCTGTATAGAGAGTTTTCGCTTTCTAGACCAACATGTGAAAAGGACGGAACAACCGTTGAACGTCTCAACTTCTTCCGTCTCTGCTAGGCGTGTTTTAATTCATTCATGCAAATTTATCCTAATATCAGACACCTGTTACTGATCAGAGTTTACGTGAATAATAAGAAATACGCTCAGGAGGATCTGAAGAAGCAGAAATTTGCAATGTTTGTTACGCACTTTTCAAATGTTAGTATAATCTAGATTGAGTTTAACCCTCGAGCAGTCGCGTTTTCAACTATCTACAATGGCACTACGTTCACACTGTGTTTTACAAGCGTGTATTTTTCATGGTGCGTGAACTCAGTACACGACACGACCGACCCCAGGTTGAATAAGGGCAAAAGTAACATGAGCGAGTTCTCTTCATCGACTCTCTCTTCTTCAAATTAAAGTGTCAAGATGCAACTATTGTTGCACTTTTTGGTCATAAATCGCTAGATTACGATGCAATTTAGCGTCTAAGTGTGAAAAAATCGATTGAATTTGCATCTTGTCACTTTAATTTGCAGATGAGAGAGTCGATGAAGAGAAATCGATCATGTTACTTTCGCCCTTATTTTAACTCAATCAGTGATAACATTTAAAAAAGGCGAAACTGCTTGCCGAAACCAAACCTTTATCTCTCCGACGCAATGTACAACCACTACTGGACGGAGAAAATGCAATTCTTTCCGATAGTGGTTGTTGGTGTCCTGGGGAAGATGAGATACGATCTACAGCTATGGGAGAAGATATTGTGTTGAAGATCAGTTACGTCCTTTTGAAATGTTGGTGCTGGATGCATGTGAATACTATCACCTTGACTGAGAGTAATATAAATATCTATAGACATTTGGAATCACAATACAATATACTTTTAATTGAATTGTTACACCGATGAAATGTTTGTTTTCTATAGGCCCTAAGAACACCTATCGTATATTGACGTAATTACCAATTAGGATTGAAAATGCACTCCACTAATATTTATATGGATGCATTCTACCAAATTTCAATATTATTCATGATAATTTTTGTTATTGATGCCTTTAATTCATGATTCTGTTATAAAATGTGGTGTTATTCTATAGAAAACAAGATTTTTTAGAGGTTAGGCCCTTTAAAAGGGCGTAACTCAAAATTTCACCCAACGATGATTTTAAAAATTTGCCCAGAGGTGTATTATAGATAAATGAAGAGGATGGCGTTTCAGGTTTTGATGGTATATTTTATTTTATAATAACGGTAAATGGAGCACCGTGGCCCCGCATGCACCAGACGCTTGAAACGGGTAATCAACGGAGAAATGAGAAAATTCTCATTTAACGAATAAAGTAACCAAAATATTGGAAGATTTAGATTATTTTAATTCGAAAAATGATTAAGTTGAATAATGTTTCACGAAAAATGGTCTGGATAAGATAAAGCGTTGCTAAATTCCTGGTGGAATCATTAGTAGCCGGCATCATTATTGTTGCGGGGCCACCAAGCATACAATTCTTCACTTTTCGGTTGCACCAACTTTTACCGAGCGATGGAATGAAATAATTATCTGATTCACAACTCTTGAGGAACAATTTTCTATGGTCCTGAAAAGAACCGTTTGAATTTTGGACGGTTTTAGGTAGAAATTAAAATCAATTCATCATGCCACCCAATGCGCATTGATTTTATTTGCGCTGAATGCTGGACGCCGTTGAGAATTGGCCCGTCGCTTGCTGACCTGGATATTCTTCCTGATGCTATCAGCAATGCGCAACCGTCAATCAATCCGTGAAAGGACCGAGCCCCGAGGAAAAGCGACGCAACTCGCACATTCGTTGTGGCGGATCTTGCTTTGGTGGATTTTGCTGCTGCCTCTGCCACCACCGCCGAGCAATCGATGAAAAGTATTCCTTCCTTGGTCTGCCGCGTTAGACGGTTAGAAGGCGAATGCGCAACAGCACCCTTGCCGACAACCACCGCCACCGAGCCGACATGGCCGTCAAAGAAGAATGAACGAAACACAGCTCTCGTTCGATGCGTTCACCTCGAGACGACAAAGACAAATGAGGGAAGATGCGAAGAAGCAGTAGCTTTTATATTCGACGGGAGCATCCGAAATGAGCTCGCTCGTGATTGGCTGGAATAAACATGGCTTTACTTTTCCCAATTTTTCAATAGTTTGTTATTGAAAATCAGCAAATGTTAATATTGGACATAATTGGTGTAAAGATTTGCAATCGATTGGAGCCAAAATTTTGAAAATTCAACGAGAAATGGCTGAGTTATTAACGCTCAAAATCTCCACTTCAAACGTAACGCGGCCGATTTCTGAAAATTTAGAATGCCACCCGGTATAGAAAAGAGAGACGTAGTCCTACGTCAAAACGACGAGGCACCATTTCCCGCACAGTTTTCACTACACCTCTCTGGCTGGCACCTCCCATAGAGATAAGTGACATTTCAACACACGAACACTAGCGCAAATTTTTCCTCACACAAAAGTGCACGCCGATTGAAAGGCTATTAAGATTGCATATGCAAATATTACCCAATCGAATTGGGTAAAACGGGTAAATAATGATAAAACTAACGTCCGGGGCAAGAGTGCAAATATTTTCCTCGCAGTTTCACAACTACATCTACTAAAAAGGCACGCATACTTTTGAACGTGATTACCTCTATTGTTGATTATCAAGCCAATAAACAAATAATGATGAATTTGTAGCCATAATTACGGATGTTCACTTTCTTTTAGCATTTTCGCCCTGCATCCGCATCCCAACAGCAACTCTTCATTGTTATCACATATAAAATCGCATTATGTCAACATAAACACTTCTAGCTTATGCGAGTTTGTATGCACACTTTAACGGGGTTTTTGTACTTTTATGCGATTTCATCCGTATACCAATGCGAGTTAAACAGACACAATAAGAAAAGTACCAAGCGAAGTCGTATAATCATCGCAGTACGCAATTATGCGAATTCATTTGACGCTTTGCGGGTTTACTGGCACGTTTTTTGAAGAAGTAAAGATCACCGTAATAAAACATCAGAATGGCATCTACTACGATGTACTCATACCAAATAAAAGTTGATTTGTATTCTTATATGACTTTATCTGATGCGTCGTAATAAGTTCAAAAAATCGCATCATATGCGACGAATATTGTCCGTCCGCTGTACACTAATGCGATAGTGATTTAAAATAGTACTTTATACGATGTACAGCGTACATTCTTATGCGATTCCTGGTTTTCTGGGTACGTTTCCTCCAAGTACACCTTACGGGATTACTTCGGATATTTCTTCTACGATTTCTCCGTTCCTTCTGAGAATCTTCTAAAAATTCCTTCAGAGAATTCATCAATAGCTTCTTGACTCTTGAGCAGAGATGGAAACACTCTCATCGTGAATCAACTCGCGAGTGTAAAAGCAACAAACGGTTTACTCACGGTGACGAGAGTAAGCCGTGTGTGAGTTTATTCGCACCCGCTTGCTTCACGAGTATGAAGCAAAACAAAAACAAAAACACTCATGAATTTTTATTCGCGAAGAACAAGTGGAGATGCGGGAATTACATTTTAGTGTGATTTTCATAGTAAAACAAGCAGTTATCCATCAGATAGTAGTGTTTTGTGCTTTATTGTTCCTGAAAAGTTAATCTGTCGGCCGTGTAAATTCGCTTTTTCACAAAATTGAAAAACGTTCAGAGCTGCTTCGCGAATCAATCACGAGTGCGACCAGCTTCGTTAGCTCGCGAGTGAAGGAAGTGCGAATATATTCTGGCTTCTGTTGTTCACGAGTAGGATAGCTTTGCGTTTGTGTCTACTCAGCTGCATTCCTCACTGTTTTCCATCACTGCTCTTGAGGCATTCTTCAAGGTGTTAATTCCAGGACTTCTCCATTTGAGGAATCCACTTTCAGAGATTTCTCCACAATATTATTTTTTAGATTGACCAGAAGTTCCTTTTGGGCTTCCTCAATGAGTTCCATCGGTTATTCATCTAGAAATCACATCTGAAACTGCTTTATCAGTTCATTTTGGGAATCCTCCTATGAGGATTTCTTCTTCTGAGATTCCTCGAGGAGGTCTTTTCTGGGATTCTTCCAGAAGATTCTTTTATGAATCCTCCAAGAGTTCGTTCACGAGAAGGCATTCCAAGAGGTATCCCAGGAAGAATTCCTGGAAAAATCAGAGAACGAATTCCTGGAGGAATCCTGGAAGAAATTCCTGCAGAAATGCCGGAAATACCAAAAGAATTCCAGAAGGAATTGTTGGAGGAAATCTCAGGAGAAAAAGAAGAAATTTATTGAGCAATTCCTTTTGAACTTCGAGCTTCATTGGAAAAGATTAACTCGTCAAATAGAAGACACCCCAAACAATGACCAATGGCTCTTTTTGAGTTTTTGAATACTCCTTTGTGACTCCGTCAAAGCTTTCGAAGCACAAGAAATAATTCTTGGTTTGCCATCCGTGTTTTCGGAAATTCGTCTCCGTCTAGGCCCATCTGCATAGCCATTCTGATCATGTTAGGGCCGTCTTGATGGAACTGGTCTATCGGTCACCTGGGGGACATAACAGCTGCAGTTAACCGTTGCTTTTGCGAAGCCCTCGTGCAAAAGCCGCGCTACAGACTGAGATAAGGGTAAGCAAAAAGGCCTGCTATGAGGGTCTAATGCGTATCCGTGGGGTAAAGCCTACAGGATTCCCAGAAGCTTGGAAGAGGCAGAGCCTGGTACTATTGCCAAAGGCGGGGAAACCACCCGGAGACCCGTCGGCATATAGACCAATATGCTTGATTGACACGGCGGGGAAGGTGCTCGAAAAGATCATCCTCAATAGAATGTTGAGGTTCACTGAGGGCGTAAATGGTCTTTCGAGTAACCAGTACGGCTTCCGGAAGGGGAAGTCCACCGTAGACGCTATCTTGTCGGTTTCAAAAACCGCCGAGAAAGCACTCGAGCCTAAGAGGAGGGGAATTCGCTTTTGCGCAGTAGTGACTCTGGATATTAGGAATGCGTTTAATAGCGCCAGCTGGTCTGCTATTGCCAATGCGCTCTTGCGTCTGGGGATGCCGGAGTCCTTGTACAAGATTCTCGGAAGTTACTTTCAGAATCGTGTACTAGTCTACGACACGGAGGTGGGTCGGGATGCTTTCACATAACCTCAGGAGTCCCGCAAGGTTTCATCCTGGGTCCGGTGTTATGGAATGTCCTCCTCTCTCCTCTCCTCTTCTTGGCGTAACGTCCTCATTAGGACAAAGCCTGCTTCTCAGCTTAGTGTTCAATGAGCACTTCCACAGATGTTAACTGAGAGCTTCCTCTGCCAATGACCATTTTGCATGTGTATATCATATCGTGTGGCAGGCACGAAGATACTCTATGCCCAAGGAAGTCAAGGAAATTTCCTTTACGAAAAGATCCTGGACCGACCGGGAATCGAACCCGTCACCCTCAGCATGGTCATGCTGAATACCCGTGCGTTTACCGCTTCGGCTATATGGGCCCTTGGAATGTCATGTACGACGAAGTGTTGAGGTTGGAGTACCCAGTGGGAGTGGTGATTGTCGGATTTGCCGACGATATTACGCTCGAAGTCTACGGTGAAACGATCGAGGAGGTGAAGTTGACTCCGACCACTCGATCAAGGTTGTGGAGGCGTGGATGCGGTCCAGAAAACTGGAGCTGGCTCACCACAAGACAGAGGTGACGGTTGTTAACAACATGCAGTCGGCGCAGCAGACGGAGATCAGTGTAGGAGAGTGCACTATCCTGTCGAAGCGCTCTGTCAAGCACTTGGGCGTGATGATCGACGATAAGCTTACCTTCGGTAGCCACGTCGATTATGCCTGTAAAAGAGCCTCCACAGCTATTGCGGCACTGTCCCGGATGATGTCCAATAGCTCTGCGCCAGTAAGCGCAATCTTCTGGCTAGTGTTGCTACGTCCATACTTAGGTATGGCGGCCCGGCGTGGGGCACCGCGCTAAGTACTAAATGCAACCGACGGAAGCTGGAAAGTACTTACAGGCTTATGTGCCTGAGGGTTGCGAGCGCGTACCGTACCGTGTCACACAACGCTTTCTGCATCATTACTGGTATGGTGCCTATCGGCATCCTTATCAGTGAGGACATGGAGTGCTTCGAAATGCGTGGCACAAGAGGCATACGCAGGACTGCCAGGATGGCCTCTATGGTCAAATGGCAGCGCGCGTGGGACAGTTCTACCAAAGGAAGGTGGACCCATAGGTTGATACCGAGGGTAGATTGTTGGATTGATAGGCGCCATGGGGAAGTTTCATTCCACCTGACACAGGTCCTTTCAGGTCATGGTTGCATCCGACAGTATCTACACCGTTTCGGGCATGCGGATTCTACCGAATGCCCAGTGTGCAATGGTTTAGAGGAAACGGTGGAACACGTTTTGTTCGTGTGCCCGCGTTTTCGCACAAGGTGTGACCGCATGTTTGCCACATGCTGGGAGGACACAACTCCGGACAATTTTTTCCAGAGGATGTAGGGATGAGGTTAGCTGGAACGCCGTTTCAACGGCTATTACCCACATCGTCTGGGAGCTACAGAGGAGGTGACGCGTGGACTCGGAGAATGGCTAGTCCAGATGCAGTACAAGAGGTGGTCCAGGGGTTCGGAGTCGGCTTCGTAGGTCATACCGGTGCCCTGCGGTCGAGATCGACCCTTACAGCGATTAAGTGGCCGCGGAGAGGAAGTCCCGGTAGCGGTGCTGTCGTGGCGTCGGTCTACTGGGTTGGATCCGAGCCCGCGGCTGGAAAGGGATCCCGGCAAGGGTCGGGGTAGGTGAGACCCTGCTTTCTGCAACCTTCGGGTGCATCTGATAGGGCCTGAAGGGTAGTGATACCCTTTGCGGGCAGGTCAGATCGGGTTGCACGTGGGCATCCGTTCTTGATGTCTGCAAAGCAGTTGGGCGCGGGCAGGGTTGACCCTGCCCGCCTTCCGAGGACAAAGGGAGTGGGAGGACCACTCGGGAAGCTGGCTAAGCGCCAGCATGTTACCGTGATGGACTCTCCAGAGCGAGTCATCGATGTTCGTTGCTGCTAGGCTACGCAGCTAACCTTGAGGGTGCGATATGCGCTAGCCCCTCTCGCATCGTACAAGGTGGGCGGACCAGATGCAGTGCGATCTGGAAAATGTGGGACGCGTCCGAGTATGAAGAACTGCTGCCACGAACAAAGTGTTGTGGCGGAGAACTGTTGATTCAGTTTTATTATGTTTGTAATGTAATGCTTAATAAATGAAATTAAATTAAATGAGTGTATTTATAGCGTAATGCTCTATGTTATTAATAAAACAAAACAGAATGCAAACACGGAGTCACAAATCGATGCAATACAACACAAAATAAAAGTTTGATACAATACTAAACAACGCTAAATCACAGAGAGTAGACACCCAAACTAGACAAAAAATCTCTCGAAAGCTGTGTAAGCACAGTAGAAATTAGAAATTAGACCACTGGATCCTGTCCATCACACCTTCTGCAGCGCTACGATGCCGAGCTAGATACTATACGTATCTGATCGTGTTCTCAAAATTAAGTCAATCGTTTAAATATTGACTGAGTTATAGAAGCAAGTGCCCAAAATCGGTCCCCCTGCCCAGATGGTCCCAGACCTTACATTACAAAAACATCGTCACGAAAACGTTACCGCCCGGTGCCAATCATTCTGTGTTTGGCCGTGCCATCACTAGGTGGCGGTAGTGAGCAAACCTCAAACAGGAGCCAAAAAGGTGCTAGCGACGCGAATAGCCAATCAACCACCTACCGAATATTTGAATAAACTGCTAGAAAGACGATCGGTGAGAAGCTAGTAGAGTGTGACGTCTGATTTTCTGTGAGTACACCTTGGTGTACGAGAAAGGCAAAACTGACCATATCATCATGAACAGTAGTATACCTAGCGCAATGCACAATGCCAGTCAGTCGTACATTGGCAAACCGAATAGAATTGTTCAATTATTTTTAATGAATTGAATCATGACAGTTTTGTCAGTGGAGTAGAAATAGCTGGCAGCAGCAGCAATAGCAACAGTAGCACAGAGGATGTGGAAACTTAATGAAATTTTAACTGTATTTTAGCTCTATTAAGGCGGCAGTGGCAATTGTCAGATGGAGAGTCAGAGTGGCTCCTAGTTTAGTCCCCCGGTTTTACAGACGGAACCGAATGCAACAAAGGTAGTTTGCCACACAGAACGAACGCAACTGAATCCTGTCTGTGTAAGGCCGCCGCTTCTGCTCTGCTGCCTGGCTCGGGGAGTGGTGCCGGCCGGCCACTCTACAGAATTTTAATGAGTTTCGTACGGTCGTTTTACTGTGGGAGATTATTTCTGATTTTCCATCGGCCAGGATTGTGAGGTTTGCTGTTGCTGTGCTGCTTCTGAGGTTTGACTCAATGGGATGAATTCTGGTTGGGTTGGTTTAAAACGAATCAATTTACTGGTAAATTGAGAGAATGTTGGCCAGATGGATTAATTGTCTCTAAAGCAATTGGCAGGCATGCAACAATAAGAGAATTCATTTGAGATTTAAAATCACATACTAAAATATATGGGATGACCCCGACGTGATTTGAACACGCAACCTTCTGATCTGGAGTCAGACGCGCTACCGTTGCGCCACGGAGTCTTTGCTGGTGCATATCGATAAACTGTAGTGGTTGTTGGTTCAAATAATTTATTGTTATTTTAATCGAGAGATACGTGCGAAATCATCAATATTTACAGGGCTCCATAGCTCAGTTGGTTAGAGCGTCGTGCTAATAACGCGAAGGTCGTGAGTTCGATCCTCTCTGGAGCCACATCTTTTATTGCATTACAAAACAAATTTTAACTTCAATTTATCATTATACCAATAAACCTAACCTAATGTTTAACAATTCTCAGATCATGATGACATATCTGTCTTGCGCTGACATGAGCAAAAAAAAGACGGCAAGAAGAATTATGTTTTGTATTTTTATTGCACGTGTGTGATACGTTAAAACATAGGTTCCCAAACTTTCAGGTCGCGCGACCCCCTTTTGCCAGCAGACGTAGTTTTCGCGACCCCCCTTAGAAATTCCCTCATTTGTTGTCTGTTACAGTCGAATATTTTACTGTCTCTCGCGACCCCCTGGATGAGGGCCGGCGACCCCCCCTGGGGGGGTCGCGACCCACAGTTTGGGAAACTATGCGTTAAAACAATCTGATAATTGTTTAACATTTTAACGTTATGTTTCGTGATGTAATAAAGAATACAAGTGTCTTAAGTTGCAAAACAAGTGCATTTTTTCAATCGCAAGCAATACCTTTTCTAAGCTATATTGGTTCTTTACACAATGACTATTTATGTAACCTTCGATAGCTCAGTTGGTAGAGCGGTGGACTGTAGTGAATTGTTACAAATTGGCAGATATCCATAGGTCGCTGGTTCAAATCCGGCTCGAAGGAGACTATTTTTTTCTGATCAGTAATTGAACCAAAAATTGCAAAACCATTCTTCAGTAAGCACTATCGCCAAAGTTCAACATTCATGCAGTAGTGTGCGTTACTGATTGTATGCGGATAATAAAACTGTTACATAGAGCTTCCGCCTTGAAACGCTTAGAGAGCGCCACTTGTCTTGTCGCTTGATGTTTGCATAGAAAAAGGCAAGAGAGGGGGTATTATTTCAATTTTTTTGATAGAACCTAATAAAAATTTCGGTTGGGAGAAAAAACTTCCCTGGTAATTAAATAGTATTTAAATAAGAAGTACATCAGTTTTATATTTGCATTGAATCTGCTTGCTGTCTTAGCATAGCAGTTTGACAGCTCAGACGCTTTTAATTAGCATAAAAATGCAGATTAAAAGCCATCAGCTGTTATATAGCATTCCAAAGGCATTTTTTTGTTTGGTATTTATTGGTATTTGCAGAGCAGTAATAAAAACGCGTGCATTGCTTGGGTTTGTTTTAATCAAACTAACTGGATACACATTTATTTTCGCTTAGTCAATGTAGGGTAATAATGGTTAATACACTCAGCGAAAAAAACTAGCGAAATTCATCGAAATACCTTATGAAAATTTGCTATAACTAATTCTTATGGATGACATAAGAATACCTTATGAAAATTGATCGTGCTTGCTATGATAAATTTCATAAGATAGACATTTGAAAAGAACAAAAAATCTTAAAATGATGCAGACTGGATTCGATTCATGAACGTCGGGATCACCGAGCCCGTGTTTTATCCACACGGCTACCAACGCTTGAGAATTACATGTTGCTAAACATGAATAAAAGCCAAGCTGTGACACGATTTTACGTCATAGAGTGACCTTATGAAATTCATCCGAATCATTATGAATTATTTAAAGGCCGTTTCATAAGTTGGGCCTTGTTACGTTTGTAAATAGTTGTGAATATTTTGTCAGTTAATTTTCTGTTTTGTACTGTGATTTGTTCATTTGCCCCTAAATTTTAATGTGCATTTGTAGCGCTCCAAACATTTCAGTAGACTGTCTTGTGTTGTTGCCCAAATCAGGATGCCCCCTTAGGATTAGATATTCCTAAACCAAAACAAGCTATGAATGCCTCAACAGATGCTGCGAACTAAAAGGCGAACTGCCAGAAAAAATACGATTACAGGATGGGCCTTTTCATTTGACGTCTTAAATCAGCTGATTGTTCGGGCGTATGACAGTTCTTCTATGAAGATGACACGTTCGTGTTAGCAGCTGTTGTTCAAGCTTTGTAAACAAATGCATGCACGGATCTGTCACATGAAAAGGCCTATTGACTGATGGACCAAGAACAAAAATGAAACCTCGTCATCCTGGGTTCGGACTTAGTTATCTATTTGGATAACTGGGCACAATTTATGTTATGTGTTGCATGTTTGTGTTTTGTGCATTTGTAATGTTCCATTTTATTTTGCGTATCTAAGTTCCCAGACGTGGGGCCCGATACGGAAAATAAAATGTGCATTTGTAAGGCTCCAATGTATTTGTTATATTCTAATCCTTTGTAGTAATTAATTTCTTTTATTTTTGTAACATGGCGCCCAACGTGGGGCCCTGCATTTGTAGGGTTCCATGTTGTGTTTTGTAACATGTCGTGCCCCACGTTGGGCGCCAATGTAACGGATAAATTGGAGCCTTACAAATGCTCATTTTATTTTCCGTATCAGGCCCCACGTTGGGCACCAATATAACGAATACATTGGAACCTTACAAATGCACATTTTATTTTCGGTATCGGGAACTTAGATACGCAAAATAAAATGGAACATTACAAATGCACAAAACATAAACATGCAACACATAACATAAATTGTGCCCAGTTATCCAAATAGATAACTAAGTCCGAACCCAGGATGACGAGGTTTCATTTTTGTTCTTGGTCCATCAGTCAATCCTGTAACCGTATTTTTTTCTGGCAGTTCACCTTTTAGTTCGCAGCATCTGTTGCGACATTCATAGCTTGTTTTGGTCTAGGAATTTCTAATCCTAAGAGGGCATCCTGATTTGGGCAACAACACAAGACAGTCTACAATTTGATGTCCGTGTTAGGGGACGGCTTGCGTGTTTTGTGCTGGTTCGCTCCTGAAATGTTTGGAGCGCTACAAATGCACATTAAAATTTAGGGGCAAATGAACAAATCACAGTACGAAACAGAAAAAAAAATGCTCAGTTGTCAGCTAGCTCTCGATCTGTTCGGTTGCCTTTTTGCTATCGATCTTTGCGTGGTGCTATTGTTAGAGTACTAACAATGGGCATATCTCGAAAAACACGATAGTCGTTGATTTCAACGTACTACCCAAACGTCCCAGCCCAGCAGAAGTGCAAAAATTCATCCGCGATCAATTGAAACTGGATATGTCAATGGTGAGAAATCTCCAGATGCACAGTACCCGTCACCAGACGCTGATTGAAATGGTCAGCCTGGAAGCAGCAGAGCGCCTAGCTTCCGCCCATAACATGAAGCACTACTTAGAGGTGGAGAAGAAAAAATACATTATTCCTGTATTTCTTGAGGATATGGCAATCAATGTAAGAGTGCATGATCTACCACCGGACATGTCAAATGCCGAAGTAGCGGAGTACATGAAGAAGTATGGCAAAGTTAAATCCGTCGTTAGGGAGGTATGGAAAAAATACTTCCCAGGAACGCTAAATGGAGTACGAGTTGTTAGAATAGAGTTGAAGGAACCGATTCCGTCTTATATTCGCTTAGGAGATGATATGAGTATGGTAACCTATAAATCCCAAATTGCCACCTGTTTACACTGCGGCCACAAAGCACATCCAAAAATGAAGTGTTCGGAAGCCACATCCAAAAAGATAACAACAACCAGCGATGTATCTGGTCCATCGCGACATGCAGAGCAGCAGAAGCAGCCACCACCGCAGCAGCAGCCGCCGGTCCCGTCGCCACCGCCGCCGCCGCCGACGCAGCAACAACAAAGCGAAATGGAAAACAATAAGGCTGGCAACTCACTTTCGGAGAAAAAGCGCAAACGAGAACGAGCTTCAGACCCGGACAAATCGGAAACAAGTGACATGGATTGTACCCCAGAAAATCCAGATGTTAATGAAATTAATATACCTCACGAAGAGTGGTATACTTATCAGAGTAAGAGGCTAGACCGTATTATAGAAGCAAATAAGAAACTTATAGAAAAAACTGCAATTGTACTTTCGAAATAAAATGAAATAAATTCAGAGACGAATGCCCTTTTGGGTAAAGTCTCTTTAAACGAAAAAAAAAAAAAAAAAAAAAAACAGAAAATTAACTGACAAAATATTCACAACTATTTACAAACGTAACAGCCTTATGGAAATCTTAAGGTTATTTGGCTGAGTGTATAATTACTGCAGTTACACTAGTCAACACTTCCTGTACGGGATGGCAGTGGACTGTATCTGCGCTGGCTACGTTGTGGTGCTCGCGTTCCGCTCAGGAACCGAGCCGGGTGGGAGCAGGAACCCTCGCGTTCCTTCCCGGGATGATGGCCGGACGTTGGCCTGGCTTCGCCTCATGAAGCCCCGGTGGTTGAGCTGGACTAGACTCCTCTAGCAGCAACCTGATAACTCTTTGAGCCTTGATAAAGGCTGTTGGGTGTGGAGGAAAACAATTTCCGAACAACTCCGTTGCTCCGAATAACTCAAGGAAAATTATTTCTGAACAACTCTTTTGGTGGAATCGGGGATGTTTCAGAAGCGCGATGACCAGATGCAAACACAGGAGAATTTACTTAAACTGCTATATTCATTTTCTCTTCACTTAGCTTTGATGTACACTCTTCGGTGGTTCGTAGCAAAACTGATGCTGCTGCCACGATGCGCACTATATTTATAGCCCGCACGAGGTGATGGGCCACGCGCCGATCACGCTATTGGCGTACCGTCGCGTCGGTCGGCTCTGCTTGCTGTCTCATGCAGTCTGCACGTGCTACGGCTCTCTTCGGGTCTGCTTCGCGCTGCTGTGTTGTTGCTTCGACGAACGATGAAAAATTACTGGCCCTGATCGCTGTTTGGCTGTTGGTTTTATTGTCGCCCGTTCGCTGTTCGGCCTCTGCTTCGTCGTCGTCGTTCGATCGTCGCTGGTTGGATGGGCGGAGCTCTCGTGGTGCAAATGTGACTGCCACTGCTAGACGCCGCCGCTGACTGTACTTCAGTTTGGCTGATGTCGAACTGAACATTCTCCCCCCGGCAAAAAGTGGAAGTTTGGACACTTGGATCATTGTCCAGGATAGGCAAAGGCGCAAGCTTGTGTATTGGTAGTCTAAATGTACCAGTCTTCGTTCGGACGTCTACCACTCGTTTCCGGAAGTGTTCGCGATGCTGTTGTATGTGCTGCCAGTGGGACAAACGAATGGTCGGGATACCTACTACAGACGGTTCGGGAATTGCCAATAGTGGACGGTTGGCAATAAAATGTCCAGGGGGCAACGCTTCTGATTCCGTCAGGTCGTTAGATTGGGAATAAAGTGGTCTCGAGTTAAGGATTGTTTCAATCTGGCACAACAGGGTGGATAATCCGGAGAGTGTTAGGGAGGTGGATAGGTAAACCTTTTTGAGCACTGTTTTAACACTTCTCACACCGGACTCCCAAACCCTTCCAAAGTGTGGCACATTTGGGGAAATAGTCTTCCAAACGATCTGCTTTGCTTGGCAATACTCAAAGATCTTGTTCTGGGTGGTCTCCTCCTTGAATAGCCGATAGAGCTCCAGCAGTGCTGACCTTGCTCCGATGAAATTGGTCCCGTTATGGGAGAAGACTTCCTTGGGATATCCTCGTCTGGACACGAATCGTTGAAAAGCCGCAAGGAACGAGTCTGTGGAAGGATTCCACATCAATCTCAAGGTTTTGATGACCTCGTTGAGGCCACTCTCGCTGAAAGATGCGCAGCTGTCTCGATCTTCACTTGGGATGGGCGATAGTAGCTGACTAGTGTTGGATGACCGCTTGTGAAGGTGCATTCCACCGGACTGGAGCAAGGCTATCAGCTGATCTCGAAGCTCACATGCTTGTAGGAAATCGTCGGAACCAAAAAGAGCATCGTCTATGTAGACATTTTTCTCGACAACGGCGGAAGCGAGCGGAAAGGTGCGTGCAAGTTGCAGCAGAGATCGCGTGGCCAAGAAAGGGGCTGAGGCCGTTCCGTACGTCACAGTAGTTAGTTCGAGAACACGTAGTGGGTCTTGGGGCGACTTTCTCCAAAATATCCGTTGTAGTGGAGTGAAAGCGGGATCTACGGCAACCTGGCGGTACATTTTGGCTACATCGGCACTCATAACGTATCGATACCTCCGGAACCGTAGGATGATAGACAACAAATCGCTCTGAACGTTGTATCCGGTCATCAAAACATCGTTGAGGGACAATCCGGCCACCTTTGCAGATGCGTCGAATACCACCCGGCATTTTGTAGTTGTGTTCGATGGGCGGAGGACGGCATGGTGGGGAAGATGCCACTTCAGAACTCCAGGAGGATCGTCGCGTTCTTGGACCTCCCGGCAGTGCCCAAGAGATTCGTACTCATCCATGAAGGCATCATACTGGGCTTTTAAATCTGGATGACGTTGTAGTTTAGACTCCAGCATGAAAAATCGTCGCAAGGCCATGGTACGGGAATCCGATAGTTGAGATGCGCTGTCCTTCAATGGGAGGTGAACGATGAAACGACCGCTGTCGTCTCGACGATGGGTTGAAGCGAATTGCGATTCACACTGCTCTTCCTCACGGGACAGAACCACCTCCGAAGACACACCTTCAACTTCCCAAAATTTCTGCACAAGTTCTTCAACGGGGTCAACTCGAACAGCACAGGAATTTAGCACAAGATTGGAAGAACAGTCAAACAACTTGCCTCCGACTAACCAACCAAGCTTAGAGTCGTGAAGGCTAGGGAGATTATCGTGTATTTTCAAACACCCTGGTTTCATAATGTCATAGAACCAGTCCATTCCAATGAGCAAATCAACGTGGCTAGGTTCATAGAAGGATGGATCAGCCAGTCTGAGACCTTGAGGAAGTTCCCAATTCTCCAAATTTATCTTAACCGACGGAACCTGACCAGTAATCTTCGGCGAGACCAAACAATTCACCATGAAAGAGAAATCGCTGCATTTAGAGTGGACGTTAATGGTACATTTTTGCCTGATTGTCGACCTTACACTGCCTATGCCTGTTATCGGGACACTTACTTCTTCCACTTGAATACCAAGAGTATTGACAAATGATTGGGAGATAAAACTCACCTGAGATCCGCAGTCTAGCAGGGCTTTGCACACACAAGGCCGCTGTTGATGGTCCATAACGTTGACAAGGGCAGTGAGCAACACCACCTGGCTCGCTGGGTTCACCGGGTTGTTGGAATGCGCTGCTGTCACTGATGGCTGGTTCTCGGCCGACTGCTGTCTGACAGCCGACGCCGTTGGTTGGGCTGATCCTGGAACTCCATTCGCTGAATTTTCATTCGCAGGCTTCGACGAGATTGCACCACCTTCCAAATGGAGCAGGGTGTGGTGCCGCTTGTTGCACTTGGAGCACGACTTCTTCGATGGGCAGCTCTTCACGCTATGTCCACTTCTCAAGCAGTTGTAGCACACGTTCTTCTGTTTGACTTTGGCCAGTCGATCACTCACACTCAAGCCGTTGAACACAGAGCACTTGTACGTCACATGGCTTTCATCACAAATGGTGCACCGCTGATCCGCTGATGAAGGAGCTGTCGCTGCGTTGGCATTGGGAAACGCCTGCTTCCTCGTAGCTGGTTTCACTGATGTACGCTGTGTCTTGGCTTCTTCAGCCGTATCGCGGCATCTCTCCAGAACTGAGACGCGGTCTTTCAGGAACTGTATGGTGTCTTCGTAGTTTGGGAGTTCTCCTCGCTTTATCGTCGACTCCCACAACTTCTTCGTGGTAGGATCCAGTGCACGTGCGATTAGGTGGACGACAATGAGCTCAGAGACGCCGGTGAACTCTTGGTCAAGGAACTTCAAGTTTTCCACGTGACTAGTGGTAGACTCGACCAAGGATCGCAACTCACCGAAATCCTCCTTCGAAAGTTTCTTCACTCCGAGCAGTCCAGCAATATGGATGTCGATCATTCGCCGCTGATCCTCGAACCTTTCCTCCAGTAACTCCCAGGCGTGGGCGTAGTTTCCATCGGCAATCGTCTTCACGTCTATGATTCCCGCCGCATCACCGACGAGGGCCTTCTCAAGGTGATACAGCTTGATTCGAGGTGCTTCGTTGGTACGGTCGACTGCATCACGGAACATGATCTTGAACCGTTCCCAATTCTCGTACCTCCCGTCGAAGGTGGGGATGGCGCGAGGAAGAGATTGCTGGATGACCAACGGTTGTTGGTTCGCCGGTGGTTGCACTTGTTGGGCCGCAGGTGGTGCGGATTGAGCCTCGAGAAGGGTCTCGAGCATGATGGACACCTCTTCGTGCAACGTCTCGAATTGCAGGAACTTCTCGTTCTGTTCCTCCTTCTTGTTCGAAGGAAGAATCGCCACTATCTGCTGGTGGTGCTGATGGTACTCGTTGTAGGCACTTTCCACTTTCTTCACGTACACCTTCACTTGAGCGGAAGGCAGCTCAGCCTGGTCCGCTTGGGCTTGGGTCAAGATGTTCTTGATGCGCGTGATGTTACCTTGTGCCATGCCACGCAACTGTACAAGAGTGCTCAGCTCTTCTTCACTAGAGCTGGCCATCTTGGACGACTTCATTGGTGTGTGCTTCATTTTCACTGAATTGCTTTAGTTCACTTCACTTTAGTTCGTTATAGTTCTCACTAACTGTCACTTGTTCACTTATTGTCTTTGTCTTTCAATCACTTTGCTATCTTCTCCGTGTTTGCCTCCAATCACCACTCATCCGATCCAACCACCGATCACCGTCGATAACACAATCGGACACTCGCACTCGAGCATCCGGCTCGAAGGACCAAATCCATGTACGGGATGGCAGTGGACTGTATCTGCGCTGGCTACGTTGTGGTGCTCGCGTTCCGCTCAGGAACCGAGCCGGGTGGGAGCAGGAACCCTCGCGTTCCTTCCCGGGATGATGGCCGGACGTTGGCCTGGCTTCGCCTCATGAAGCCCCGGTGGTTGAGCTGGACTAGACTCCTCTAGCAGCAACCTGATAACTCTTTGAGCCTTGATAAAGGCTGTTGGGTGTGGAGGAAAACAATTTCCGAACAACTCCGTTGCTCCGAATAACTCAAGGAAAATTATTTCTGAACAACTCTTTTGGTGGAATCGGGGATGTTTCAGAAGCGCGATGACCAGATGCAAACACAGGAGAATTTACTTAAACTGCTATATTTATTTTCTCTTCACTTAGCTTTGATGTACACTCTTCGGTGGTTCGTAGCAAAACTGATGCTGCTGCCACGATGCGCACTATATTTATAGCCCGCACGAGGTGATGGGCCACGCGCCGATCACGCTATTGGCGTACCGTCGCGTCGGTCGGCTCTGCTTGCTGTCTCATGCAGTCTGCACGTGCTACGGCTCTCTTCGGGTCTGCTTCGCGCTGCTGTGTTGTTGCTTCGACGAACGATGAAAAATTACTGGCCCTGATCGCTGTTTGGCTGTTGGTTTTATTGTCGCCCGTTCGCTGTTCGGCCTCTGCTTCGTCGTCGTCGTTCGATCGTCGCTGGTTGGATGGGCGGAGCTCTCGTGGTGCAAATGTGACTGCCACTGCTAGACGCCGCCGCTGACTGTACTTCAGTTTGGCTGATGTCGAACTGAACACTTCCCCTTAACAGTAATTTTTTGAAATCTCGCAAACTGTCTTCAGCTGTCCATGATCTGGCTTCGTAATGGCGTTTGCTTTTGGTCGCCCGAATGTACTTCAACTTAATGGTATGGTTCTCCAACTGTTCACGGACAAAATGATGTCGCACATCAATGTGCTTGCTTCTCGGCGAATAGCCAATCTCTTTCTCTGCTAGGAATATCGTTCTGCGATTGTCACAGTAAATGGTGATTGGTTCCTTCCTGCCAAGTAGCTCCATGCGGAAACTACGCCTCCATTGGGGACTACGAAGGTTGATGAGCCGGGAAACACTCTTCCTTCCTACGGGGTTTCTTATGGGAGTATGAGTGAAAAAAAAAGCAAAAAATCTTCCCTCCTTTCCCACTTTCTCACAGAAAACCGCAAACAAAATCATCACCTTCGTAGTCCCCAATAGAGCCTCCTGCGATGCCTCTGACAATACCATATATTCGGCCTCCATTGTAGAGAGCGTAACGGTCGGCTCGGCTGCCTCCAAGAAAGTAATGCGCCTCCGAACTGAAACAAATATCCGGTCACCGGTCGTGACCAATTCACGTCACTAAATCCTTCAAATGCCGCATCCGACGCCTCCGTTCAACGGGCTTCCCCGGGGTAAATACAGAAGATGCTGACTGCGTTAACCGCATACGCGATGTTAGGACGAGTATATTGCTCCAAAAACTGCAATCTACCCACTTGCTCGCGATACGGTACACTCTGCATCCTTTCCTTCTCCTGCTGTGTCTTCGGACTCATCGCTTTCACAAGCCGCTGATTCACCTCGACATCGGATAACAGTTAACCATACGGAACTTGCGAAGCAGCTCCTCAATATATCTTTGCTGGTCCAACGCAATTGCGACACCTGTCGCATGCCCAGCGCCTGTTTGATTTCGTCCTTCATACGAAACATCATTCGTCAACAGTAACAGGTCGTCAACGTAAACTGCAACAATGATGATTCGATTTCCATCCGTCATGAAGTATACGCAAGCATTGAAACTGGATCATTTTAGATCGATCCGCTTCATCTCTCTGTCTAGCAACACGTTCCAGACACGGCTGGCCTGTATCAGATCATCAAACCTCAATCGACAAACCTTACGTGGATCCTCCTGAACTAATCCCTCGGGTTGTTCCAAGAAAACCTCCTCACCTGACAGGTCTCCTTGCTAAAAGGCGATGCTGCATTCATCTGATGGATTCGCAAATCCAACTGAGCTGCCATGGCCATACTGGATACCGTATACTGGCATACCTAACCACAGCAGAATACGTCTAAGTATAGTCGATGCCCTTCACCTACGAAAACCCCTTGATTACGAGACAGGCTTTGTTCCGGCCCAGTGATCCATCGGAGTTCATCTCCTTCTTCTTCAGGCCCACTTGCACTTTAGAGCCTTGCGTCGTGGTGGCAGATTCATCATTTCCCAAATATTGCTCAACATCAGAACATGGAGTTCCTCTTCCATGCGTCTCCTCGGATTTCATCGCCTCTTGAAAGGACTGCGGCTCACCGGCGTCCACGTCTGGTGGTAATTCCTGAGACACGGATAATCTTTTAGAGACAACGCACTGTTCCTTGCACTGTTCACACTTGCCTGATGTTTTGCGCTCGCGTTCAATGCGCCTGATCACTTACTGATTGTGAAGAGAGCGCGATGGTTTCTGCTGACGACGTTTCAAAAGTCTCGGTTGCCCTGATGAACAACGGCCCTTAGCCATCGTCATTCTCGGCTTCTGCAACATCTTCGGCGTCTTCTTCATCTGCTCCATCATCAGCTTCAGCGTTTTCTGCTCATTGATGTATACTCCCCCTGTTTTCGGCTCTACATTAATCAGCTTCTAATCTTCTTCATTGTTCGGCTCTTCGGAATTACATTCTCTTGAACTTCTGCCAAAAGGTGTTCCTCTTTTCTCGGGAAGACCGCATCTGGACCTATCTGCACTGTTTTCGTCCTCGGTAAGTACACTCGATATCCTTTCGATGGTATGCAAAACCAAAGCTTGGGGACGTGACCTATCACCTCAGAGCCAAAAACTTTCAACCTGTGCAGATTCGGCCCCTTGCATTTGAAATACTCCTCCGGCGTTACAGGAACACCCTTGATAGGAGACAGGTTGTCATGGTTGTCAAAAACAATGCCATCGCCGTAGCTTCCGCAACGCTTGTCAAGAATTGCGAAGCATTTATCTAGGCTTGCGTCCAGTAGTAAACAGCGAGCCCTTCCAACGACGGTCCTATTGATGCGCTCCGCAGACCCATTCTGCCCTGGATTATACGGTACTGTCGATTCGTGACGAATACCTCAACCTTTTCATCTACCATGTATCAGGTATCAGAAGGCCGGCTCCAGAGGCACGTTATACTCCATTTGGGACATTTGGGCCATCGCCATTTCATCATCTACTTGAGGGGGAAGGAGAGAAATAAGGATTGGAATGGGGATAAGGACAGGCAGGAGTTGGAAAAAATACCCTAGAAGAGGGTACTAACCTTGGTACTAACGCCCAAGCGTACCACATTGGGTTCAAACAGCGCCTTGGAAAGGGCACTGTAATATTGTCGCGCTTATCTTTTATTAGAGTCCGGCGGCGGTCGTACGCTCGCAGTGACACTCGCAAGGCAAAACAAAAGGAAATATGTTCCCACCCAAAACAAGAGCACGTGGATTTCGCGAAGTGACAGATGTTTTTGATTGTATTTGTGATGAACAAGGCAAGACTGGCTCAATGAGTTAAGTGTGACTGCTGTCAAATGCCATATAATGGGATGGAATTCCATTGGAATTGGTGACGCTGTTATGGTAAGTAACTGTCGCTTATATCAGAAGCCGAAGACAGATAATCGCCATACTCTGATTTTTCTCGTGAGGCATAATAACGCATGAAGCGTAAAGATAGCCTATAGTTCTTTACCACAGCGGGTTAAGAACAACAGAATATCCTGAAGATTCAGGTTTATGAAGTCAGTTTCATTTAATAAGTGTTTACCGAGTACTCGGAAACGCAGTTGCGCAAAAACTGAACAGTTACATATCAAATGTTACAAAGTTCCATAATCGGATTCACAGCTATCACATGCAAATGAATCAGCTTGCTGAATATTCGACATGTGATCTGAGTCTGCAGTGGCCAATCAATCTTTTGACCAGCATGCTGCAATTCTACTTAGACAGATTTGTAAGATACTTCGCCACCTCTAGAGAAGGCTCAATACAATACATTTTTGTTTGACGACATGACTCCAAACTATTCCAGTATTGTTTGTGCTGAGTGACAGCCTAGGTGTCAATCTGAAGCTTTACCCAACACTTCGATATCGGAATAGCTGGCTCAGGGTCAATGAAGTCATGGATGCTCCAGTGCGAGCTAACTCATCAGCCAATTCATTTCCAGCGATGGAAGAACGGCATTGGCGTAGCTAGGGGGGGTTCCAGGGGTGCCTGGCACCCCCTAGAAAAATTTTGGCACCCCCTAGAATTTTTCATGACAGGCACCTTAAATTTAAAACTTCACACAATAAATCCAATATTTATTAATGGCACATTTGAACAAAACTTAAGCACACCTGGAATTACGTATATACCTGTTGTACGCATTTTAGAAGTTGATAAGAACAATTAACAGACTTCGCCGTAGATTCCTCTGGAAATACCTCTATCTATTTATACAGTGATTTCTCTAGGCCTCCTTTATGGATTCCTCCCGATATTTCTTCAATGAACTTCCCTTAGGATTCTGCTTCTTGATGGGCTTGTACATACAAGAAATTTCTGCAGGGATTGATTCAGCAATTTCTCCGGTGATTCTTCCAGGAATTCCTTCAGAGATTTTATTCAGAGATTCTTCCACACATTTCTTATGGAATTCCTCCAGGAGGTTATATTGGACTTTCTTCGGGAATGGTGGCTAGGACTCCTCATGCAACTCCTGCTGAGATTCTTCCAGCAATTTCTCTTAGAACTCTTCCAAAAAATCTCACTCTAGTACCTTCAGGAATTTTACTAGGGAAGTTCTTCTGGGAATTCTTCCGGAAAATCTCCCTGGGGTTTATCTAAAAATCCCGTCAGTGATTCTTTCCGAGATTTCTTCAAAGATTTATCCTCTAGAAATTCCACAAGGGATTTCTCCAAGGACTTCTATTGATTCCTCCATGAATTCCAGCTGAAATTCTTCAAGCAATTCCCTTTAAAACTCCTTCAGAAATACTTCTAGGGATTTCTTCTGGCATTCCTCCTGTGTATACTTCTACCGATTATTTCAAGGAGAGCTGTAGGTATTGCTCCAAGAATTTGTTAAAGGAACTCAGAATATCCCCGACAATCCTGATTCAAGAATTTCGCTAGAAATTACTTCTATGATACCTCCCGAAATTCTAGGAATTCCTCCATATATTCCAGCTGGGATTCCTCAAGCAATTCCTGGGGTTCTTCCAGCTATTCTTCTTCCAGAAGTTCTGATTGTGGTACTTCTGAAATTATGCTACGGATTCTTGTAGAGCTTTCTCCTGGCTTTTTTGCTGAGATCTTACTAGGTAATCTTCCTGAAATTCTTGCAGAAATTCCTTTGATTGTTCTACCAGGGATTTCTCCAAAGACTCACCCAGGAATTCCTCTAGAGACTTTATCCAAAGATTCCTCTAGAAATTCGTCATGGAATTCCTTCAGAAACTCCTTGTGGCCTTCCTCCAAGAATATTTCAAATAACTCCTCCTGCGGTTCTTCCAGCAATTCCTCCAGAAGTTCTTCTGATATGTCCAGAAATTCTTCTAGTGTTTCCTATATGAATTTATCCTTACATTATGGCTGAGATTCTGTCAAAAATTCCTCCTGTGATTCCTTTATGGCCTTCTTTACATATTTTTCCAGAATACCTCTACTGGTTCTTGCAGGGGCTTCTCTTGGTTTTCCATGGATTTTTTCTTCAGATTTCCCCAGGCATTCCTGATGGGGTTTCTCTAGAACTTCCTGTATATTTTTCTCCAGCAATTCCTCCTAGGATTTCTGCTGAGATTTCTACAAAGATTCATCCACAATGATTCATCCCAGAATCCTTCTAAGAATACCTCCTGAGGTTTATCTGTGATGTATTCAGAAGCTCTCCGGTGATTCCTCCAGGAATTTTTATCCAAAATATTTTATCCAAGGATTTTCTCATAATTTTCTCATGGATTTTCTCCAGGAAACTCCTCTTGGCGAAACTTCCTCCAGGAATTTCAGCTGGATTTCTCAAGCCATTTCTGCTGTAATTCTTCCAGCAATTTCTCCTAGGATTTCTCCAGAAATTCTTACTATAATACATCTTCGAATTCTTCTAGGGATTCTTCTAAGAATTTCTACAGGGATTCCTTCAAAAACTTACTGGGATTATTCAATCTTCCTAGGAGCCTTGCAGAAGTACCTTCGGTGTTTCTTCTTAGAAATCCTAAAGAGTTTTTTTCCTGGGATTTCTCCAAATATTTCTCATTGGATTCCTCCAGGAACTCCTCTTGACTTTCATCCAGAAACTCCTGCTGGGATTCCATAAGCGATTCCTGCTGCTTCTAATGTTTCAGGCATGCCTCCTAGGTCTCCTTCAGAATTTCTTACTGAGATACCTGCAGGAATCCCTCTAGGGATTTTTTCAGGCATTCTTGCTGAGATTCTTCCAGATTCCAGATTGTACCAAGAATTCCTTTAGAGTTTTTAATCGTGGATTACTCTAGAAATTAATCATGGTATTACTCCTGGAACTCCTCTTGGCCCCTTCAAAGAATTCCACTAAAGGAATCCCAATAGAAATCTCTGTAGGAATTTCTTAACGAATTTCGAGAATAGTTGGACTAGTTGGAAAATAGTTGGAAATAGTTGGACAGAGAAATCCTAGGAGGTATAACTAGACAAATCTCTAGTGAAATCCTATAGGAATGAACGGGAAAAGTTAATTGATTAGAAGGCACCGAATGTTGCTGAGATGAATTTGTAAAAAAAATCGCGTTCTGGTGGCATTCGAAGCCACGACTTCGTATTCGCTAGACCACAGTATGGCCATTTATTTGAGGGTTCCTTCGGCATGGTTGTTTTTCTTTCGAAAATTTCTGTGGTAGTCTATAATAAGCAATTTATTTGGATTTTTTTTATAATTTCAATGGCTATTCCTCTGAAATTATTTCAGCAATTTATTTTTCAGTTATTTTGCAATTTTAACGTGATTACTTTTGCTATTCTCTATGATTTAAAAGTATTCATATATATTGCTTCCGTAAATTGTTGAACTGGAAATTCAGCAATTCTCAACTGGACTTACTCAAAGAAAATCCCATGGGAATCACGGAAACCTTCCTGACAAATTCCCAAAGCAATAGCCGAAAAAAAATCCATCAAAATTATCTTAAAACTAGTAGTTGCCAAAAGCATTTATATAAGAATTACCAAAGGAATTTCTGAAGAAAATATTAGGGCTTTTTAATAAAATTGGTCAAATCCAATCTCAAAATAAATTGCCGAAATATATTCTATAAAAATTTCCACAAACATCCACAAAAAAATCGAAAACATTCTCAAAAAATTTTCCGGAATCTTCAAAGGAACTTCTGAAGAAACTTTAAAAGAATTCCACAAGTAATCGCCGAAGAATCACCGTGACAGAATTTTTAAAGAACTGCCAAAGATTTTTTTTTTTCAAATAAATTCCCGAAGGAAATCTCTAAGAAATTTGGCGAATGGATTTCCAAAGGAATTTCCAAAGAAGTTCCCAAAGTAATAAACGAAGTGTTGGAGCCGGACCCATCCAATTCTGAATTAGTTTAATTTGAATTTGAATCTAACTGTTATACGAATCTAGAACCCTATTAACTCGATAACATCTCTGAGAGCACAGATGAGATGAGCGCGCTTGCGCACGCTAGCCAATGTCCAACATCGGTGGACCGTCGTGTAGGTAGGAGAAATTTGCATTATTGTATATATTGTATATAGCCAAACATCAGTACCAAATAGAAATCCAAACGAAACGTACACGCGGTCGTCTTTTGTGTTGTCGTTTCATCCATATCACGGCCAAAGAGCCCATTTGTTCAAGTCCCCCGTTACCAAGGGACTTTGTCGTTTTCGCTGTTGCGATAGTGTTATAGTGCGGTTCGACTATTTTCTAAGTTGTCGGTTACCACGACACTTAGCCGTTTCGTTGTGGTGCGGTGGTGATTCGATTTAGAATCTTATTCTAAGTACCCCGTTACCAAGGCACTTAGGCAATTCTGTGTCAAGTGTCTCAGCCCGACCTTAGTGAGAAGGTGGACGAGCGTACAACGGCCTCTGGTTGAAGAACTTGTGCACGCAAAGGGCTTGTGGCGACCCAAGCCCCCGGTCAGTGATTCCGCGTTGTGTTACCGGACTTTTTCGCGCATTTCGGTGGCTGCTACGGCAGCGAAGAAAGCCCTTCGATTCCGTGCATAGTTCATGCTCGAACATTTTTTGGTCCTTCGAGCCGGATCGAAGGCCATACCGCGGTCGAAAAGTGTGTGAAAGTGCCGGTAAAAGACCAAATTACTGACCACGTTGGTCAATTGTGCGGTGCCATTGCACATTGGCACAAAACCGCCATCGCGCTTGGAGGCTGTACCAAGGCGGGTACACCTCAGGACAGTGAGTGGAACGAACGATTCGCGCGCGCGTGTGTCGCACGGTGATAGCTAATCAATTAGCCCGTGCAATTGAACTATAGTGCAAAAGCCCCGCCGCCGGTGGGTGAAATTGTGTGTCGGTGAAGAAACCTCTGCGCTTGGGAGAGTATCAAGGCGGATACTACTCTGTGCTGTGTGGAGAATATTTCGTGGCCATCTTGCGACTCGTGGTCATCCAGGAAGGTGATTGACCCCCACGATTGCCATCGTCATCGAAGCCATTTTCGACGCCACTGAAGTCACCCCGTTCCCCGCCGCTGCTGCACCATACTCTTCGCGGTTAGTGGTGGTTCATAAACTGCCACTGGGGTTGGAAGGACCATCGAAGCATCAAAACCCGGTGAGTTCTTTCCATTTTCTATGCATGTGGCTTGCAGTAGCATCTAAGAAATTAAAGTGAAAGATAATTCCAACCAATTTGAACTTTTCTTCATTTGGTTGATGAAAGTTGGGTGACTTTTCGCATTTTTTCAAGTCATTGTGGCAATTGGTGGGAGACGGTGCGCAACTCAAGTGGAATCCGTTCGCGCCCTTGATTGCGTTCCGCGTAGGATTGGGTTTGTTCGCGACGGGAAGGAGCATTCGTTCGATTAAACATCCCTTTCCCGTCGAAATTTTCGCCGCGAAGGCCAATACACCGTGACGGGAAGGATTTGATCGTTCGATTAGTGTATTTGCGCCTCGCCGGTTCGGTTTCGCGAAGAAACGAGTAGTTCGCGTCGGGAAGGAGATCCGTTTTCGATTTGCTACCGTTTCCGTACGTTTTTCGTTCGTGTGCTCGCCAGCAATGGCTCCGAAGGACGACAAAATCCTTACGGACAAATTGGTCCAGCGGCAGTCGTTAACCGCCATTCGAGACGCTGTTGAGAAGTTCGTCAGAGACTTCGAAGCAGTGCGGGACAGGTGTCAAGTGCAAGTGAGAATCGAAACCCTAGACCGAGTGAATGTTGCCTTTTCGGATGTGCAAGATACCATCGAGCGGCTGGATCCGGAGAATCTGGAGGCACATCTGACGGAAAGAGTGGATTTCGAGCATCGATATTGCGCAGCGAAGGGGTATTTGCTGTCTAAACGCCCCACCGATGCTGTCCCAGCACTGCTGAACTCGTCCTTCGTCGCACAACCAGCCCCCTTCCACCTCCGCTTACCGCAGATCGACCTGCCACGTTTCAATGGCGATTTTTCACGTTGGTTGTCGTTTCGGGACACATTCTCGTCCATGGTCCACTCCAATGCGGACATACCAACAGTCGCCAAACTGCAATATCTGTTGCAGTCACTCGAAGGGGAAGCGAAGAAACCCTTCGAATCCGTCGAAATCGAAGCCGACAATTACGCTTGCACTTGGGACGCTTTGCTCAAGAGATACGACAACCGTCGGTTTCTCAAGCGTCAACTGTTCCGGGCACTCTACGATTTGCCAACGGTGAAGCAGGAATCTGCCAAACGCCTCCACAGCCTGGTCGACGATTTCCAGCGCCATGTACGGGCCCTGGCCAAACTCAACGAACCCGTGGAGCATTGGGATACGCCGTTGGTGAATATTATGTCGTACAAGCTGGACCAATCCACTTTGCGAGCCTGGGAGGAGAAGACAAGTACGCAGGATGATGTCAAATACGACGAGCTGGTGGAGTTCCTCTACCAACGTGTGCGAGTGCTGAATTCCGTCGGCTACGAGCATCATCAGCAGCCGGCACCGCCGTCAAAGGTGGCCGGGACCACCCCGAAGTCCGCCAAAATCAAGTTCGCAGCCAGCGCCGCTGCATCCTCCAATACAACGCCAACATGTCCCCTGTCTTGCCCCGACAATCACGTTCTACGCAACTGTCCCATCTTCCTTGGGAAGGATGTACGCCTTCGCCGAGAGCTCGTAACGCAGAAGCGGTTGTGCTGGAATTGTTTGGGCAGCGGGCATCAATCAAAGAAGTGTTCGTCGAAGTTCACTTGTCGCACGTGTCGTGAGAAACATCACTCGTTACTGCACGATCCTGCTCTATCGAAGTCGCCGAGTTCCTCCGTGTCATCATCAACCTCTACTCAGCAACCGTCTCCATCCACAAGTGTGGAATCCCAGAGCTCCGCTCCTCCCCAAGTCAGCATGGCAGCCCAAACTGCATGCAACACGGTTTTGTTGGAAACGGTTGTCCTCAACGTGATCGATGACCACGGCAATGAGCACCAGGCGAGGGCCTTGTTGGACTCGGCCTCCATGTCCAACTTCATTTCGAAGCCATTAGCGAAGCTACTCTTCAACCCCCGGTCGAAGGTGGACATATCCATAGCAGGTATCGGTCTCTCCACGCAGAACGTGAAAAGTGCAATAACCGCCACAATCCAATCGAGAACACAGGAGTTTTCGACGAAGTTGGAGTTTCTCATTCTCAAGAATCCTTCGGCACAGCTGCCGACCATTCCGATCAACATTTCGTCGTGGAATATCCCGAAGGTTGCCCTAGCGGACCCCCAATTCCACGTCCCAGGAAGGATAGATCTTGTCATCGGAAGTGAAGCCTTCTGGGAGCTCCATAGTGGTCGGAAGATTCCGTTAGGAGACGGACTTCCATGGCTGACTGAAACGCCATTCGGATGGGCCGTCGCTGGGACCGCATCAAGCCAATACAACTGTATCCCTCGGATCTGTAACCTTTCTACGAAAGATGATCCCCTAGAAGCCACCCTCCAACGGTTCTGGGAAATCGAGGACATTTCCGACGGTCCTGCGCGGTCGGTGGAAGAGAACCGGTGTGAAGAGCACTACGCAGCAACTACGACTCGTGATCCATCAGGGAGGTATATCGTCAGTCTTCCTCGAACCGACAATCCAATGGTTGTCCTAGGAAGCTCCAAGGAAATCGCAGATCGCCGACTTCTGAGTGTCGAGCGGCGTCTCGAACGTGATCCTGCTACCAAGGACGCGTACCACCGCTTCATGGACGAATACCTCCAGCTTGGACACATGAAGAAGCTCGAAGAACCGGTAGATGATAGTCAACCCCATTGCTACATCCCACACCATGCCGTCTTCAAAGAGTCTAGCACAACAACGAAGGTCAGAGTCGTTTTTGACGCTTCGTGCAAGACGTCGTCCGGATATTCGCTGAACGACACGCTTTTGGTCGGCCCAGTTGTACAGGAAGACCTGTATTCAATTATTCTGCGTTTCCGCATTCGCCGCATTGCTCTCGTTGCCGACGTAGAGAAAATGTATCGGCAGATGCTACACTTCCCCGAGGATCGCAGATTTCTACGAATCCGTTTCCGTGAGAACCCCAGCGATCCAATATCCACCTACGAATTGCAGACAGTGACCTACGGTACTGCCTCTGCCCCGTATCTCGCCACGAGAACTCTGCAGCAGATAGCTCACGATAATGGACATCTGTATCCAGCTGCTGTAGACCCAGTGATTCACGACTGCTACGTCGATGACCTGCTGTCTGGAGCTGACGATGTGGAATCAGCCATTCAAGTGCGGGAACAAGTGACGTCTATGCTCAACACTGCTGGCTTCCCAATCAAGAAGTGGGCATCGAACGTTCCGGAAGTTCTCGCCGGTGTTCCAACGGAAGACCTGGCCCTACAACCACTGCACGATCTCCAGGACGAGCAGGCCGTTTCCACTCTGGGTCTTGTGTGGGAACCGAGAACCGACACATTACGGTTCAAGGTCCAACTGCCACCACCGGCTGCGGTACTGACAAAGCGGAAAGTGATGTCATACATCGCCCAAATCTTCGACCCACTCGGTCTCGTGGGTCCTACCATCGTAGTTGCGAAACTCTTCATGCAGCGTTTGTGGGCGCTGAAACACAACGGAGAAACTTGCGAATGGGATTCACCGCTTCCGATCAAGCTTCAACAGGAATGGAAAGAATTCCACTCCACGCTACACATGCTAGGCGAGGTTCGAGTTCCACGATTCGCATCTCTTTCGAATGTCATCAACCTCCAGCTCCATTTCTTCTCTGACGCCTCCAAGGGAGCGTATGGCTCCTGCTGCTACGTACGAGCTGAAACAAGAGATGGTGTGTCAGTGCAGCTGCTAACTGCGAAGTCAAAGGTAGCTCCACTATCTAGCCGTCATTCCATCGCCCGGCTAGAACTATGTGCAGCGCGACTGTCGACGCAGCTGTTCCAGAAAGTGTTGGCCGCCCTGAAGATACCAGCTCCAGCTTACTTCTGGACGGACTCCACTACGGTTCTCCACTGGCTACGGTCACCACCTAGCCGTTGGAAGGCATTCGTAGCCAATCGAGTGTCACAAATCCAGCAAGCAGTCGCCGTGAGTCGCTGGAAACATGTTCCTGGCATCGACAACCCAGCAGACGATGTCTCACGGGGATTGAATCCAATCGACATTCTACAGTGCAAACGTTGGTGGAACGGTCCTGACTGGTTGACACTCTCTCCGGCGAACTGGCCGAATCTCCTTCCGGCCGATGAAGACACCGAAGCTTCCACCGAAGAAATGCGGAAGGTTCCGGTAGTTTCGATGGGCGTCGTACAAAGCGGTTTCCACGACGAGCTGTTCGCCCGTTTCTCCAGCTTCTCTAAGCTTCGTCGTGTCACTGCGTTCTGCTTGCGATATCGTCGATCTTTGCAAGAACGCGCCACGTTACGCCGCACCGATCCGGACAAGTTCAATCAGCTCACCCTCAACGATGGGACAATCGCTCCACTTACCTCCGAAGAACTACAAACCGCGGAGGTGCACCTCTGTCGTCTCGCACAACGTCAGTCGTTCGCTGAAGAACTTTCGGATCTGGCCAGCGGGGAAAGAGTCACCAAATCGTCAGCGTTGAAATGGCTGAAACCGTTCGTCGATCAGAACGGCCTTATTCGTGTCGGTGGCCGGCTGCGCAACGCCGCCCTCTCCGACTTCGTGAAGCACCCCATCGTGCTTTCTGCCAAACATCCGCTGTCGACTCTGCTGGCTAGTTTCTTTCACTTAAAGCTACTGCACGCAGGCCCTCAACTCCTGCTAGCCACGCTGCGCCAGAAGTATTGGATTCTCGGCGGCAGAAACTTAACAAAATCCGTCTTTCACCATTGCCACACTTGCTTTCGTAGCAAGCCCACACTAGTCCAGCAGAGCACAGCGGATCTACCGGCATCCCGAGTCTCACCAACTCGACCCTTCTCCGTCTGCGGCGTCGACTATTGTGGACCGTTCTTCATCAAGCCAACCGTCCGCAATCGTGCACCAACGAAAGCCTACGTAGCGGTCTTCGTCTGTTTTGCGACAAGGGCCGTACACATCGAGCTTGTGAGCGACCTTACCACGGCTGCCTTTCTGGCAGCGCTTCGTCGAGTCGTCGCCCGCAGAGGAAGAATCGCCGAGCTGCACTCGGACAATG
The DNA here is from genome assembly GCF_035046485.1 of Aedes albopictus. Lineage (NCBI taxonomy): Eukaryota > Metazoa > Arthropoda > Insecta > Diptera > Culicidae > Aedes > Aedes albopictus. Next base: position 251,789,459 of record NC_085136.1, read on the forward strand.
CGACTACGTTCAAAGGTGCGTCTCACGCACTCAACCGCATCTACCAGATGCTGAAGGTGGACAATGCCGACCGAGACAGGATCTTCAACTGGTGCTCCGAGAATGAGATTCGGTGGAAATTCATCCCGCCGAGAGCGCCACACTTCGGAGGCCTGTGGGAGGCCGCCGTCAAGTCAGCGAAGAAGCACCTGCTCAAGATTGTCGGCAACAGCAGCATCGCCTACGAGCCGATGGTAACTCTCTTGGCCCAGGTCGAGATGTGTCTGAACTCCCGTCCGCTGACGCCGATGCCGAGTGAGCCGTCGGATCTAGAGGTCCTAACACCTGGACACTTTCTCGTCGGGTCTAACCTGCAAGCGGTACCCGAAGTTGACCTACGTGAAATTCCCGACAACCGTCTGGAATCGTACGAGCTTGTCCAGAAGCATCTGCAGAACATCTGGGCTCGCTGGTACCCGGAATATCTTCAGCAGCTGCAGTCCCGAGCTACCAAGGGCTGCAATCCTCCGGTCGCCGTTGAGGTCGACCGCATCGTCATCATCAAGGAGGACAACGTCCCTCCTGCCAGCTGGCCGCTGGGAAGAATAATCAAGCTTCATCCGGGCAAGGATGGTGTCGTCCGAGTAGTGACACTGCGGACTGCACCGGGAAAGGACATCGTTCGAGCGGTAGCGAAGATTGCCCTACTGCCGTCACCGGATCCAAGTCTTTAAACAATTCCAGGTAGAGCAACCCGCAAGGGAGAACTTGCTCGAAGCGCACCTGCGCTTAGCACAGGTAATTACGGTTCCAATAACCCTAAGCTGAGTTGTTCGATCTACCTGGTCTTTCTTTTTTGTTCCCGGTCTGTTCGAGGATCTACGACGGAGCGATCACCGGCACCAGTTCCGATGTCCAGTCCAGCCCACAACAACCAACCAAACTGAATTCGTCCAACGTGAATTTTTGGAACACCTCCATGTTCCAAGGTGGCCGGAATGTTGGAGCCGGACCCATCCAATTCTGAATTAGTTTAATTTGAATTTGAATCTAACTGTTATACGAATCTAGAACCCTATTAACTCGATAACATCTCTGAGAGCACAGATGAGATGAGCGCGCTTGCGCACGCTAGCCAATGTCCAACATCGGTGGACCGTCGTGTAGGTAGGAGAAATTTGCATTATTGTATATATTGTATATAGCCAAACATCAGTACCAAATAGAAATCCAAACGAAACGTACACGCGGTCGTCTTTTGTGTTGTCGTTTCATCCATATCACGGCCAAAGAGCCCATTTGTTCAAGTCCCCCGTTACCAAGGGACTTTGTCGTTTTCGCTGTTGCGATAGTGTTATAGTGCGGTTCGACTATTTTCTAAGTTGTCGGTTACCACGACACTTAGCCGTTTCGTTGTGGTGCGGTGGTGATTCGATTTAGAATCTTATTCTAAGTACCCCGTTACCAAGGCACTTAGGCAATTCTGTGTCAAGTGTCTCAGCCCGACCTTAGTGAGAAGGTGGACGAGCGTACAACGGCCTCTGGTTGAAGAACTTGTGCACGCAAAGGGCTTGTGGCGACCCAAGCCCCCGGTCAGTGATTCCGCGTTGTGTTACCGGACTTTTTCGCGCATTTCGGTGGCTGCTACGGCAGCGAAGAAAGCCCTTCGATTCCGTGCATAGTTCATGCTCGAACACGAAGTTTCCTAAATTTCCAATACAATTGCAGATGAAATCCCAAATAAATTTATCAATGCAAGTAGCATTGAAATTGCCGAAGATAATCCGAAATCATCTGCTGTGGGAATTCCTTACACATTTACTGAAGAAATTGTCTAAAGAATTATCATTAAAATTATAGAAGCGATTTATAAAAGAATTTATAAAAAAAGTAGAATGACTTGCCGAAGACATCTCCAAAAAAATATGAGGAAGTTCCCGAATGAATTACCAAAGGCTTCAATCAAATAATTCCCAAAGGAATTGCCTGAAGAGTAATTGGAGAATTTTAAAAAGCTAATATTAATAAAATTGCTGAAATTAACAAAACAATGCTTGAAACACTACTAAAAATTGGCAAAGGAACTCCCGAGAAAACATTTCGAATGAAATGAAAAAGTCAAATAATCTCCTAACGGAATTGAGTTTTTTAGGGGTATCCAGATTATTTCATAATCAGATTCTCCAAAAATTAGTCGAAATCCAAAATTTCATAATTTTTAGAGTCCTGAAACTATTTTTAAAATGCATTTAAATTTTGTACGGGGAAAATTTTTTGTTCGGGTCGGACTGTCATATTATCGATTGAACTGTCGTTCTATCTACGAAAATTAAAACTGTTTTGTTAATTTAACCATCAAAACAATCAAAAGGTATTGTAACCCAATAAAATCACGTTATACTTAGAAAAATGAGCTCTTTCGATTAGGCTATAGAAAATAGCAATATTTTGTTCACTAAACAACCCAATTGCCAAATAAATTTCCAAAATAATTGCCAATGAAATTTTCAAAGGAGGCGTGAAAGGTGCTTAGTACCAAATTCCAAACATATTACCAAATAAATTCTTAAATAAATTGCCGAAGAGGATCCGGAGATATAAGTGAAGAAATTTACGAAACCCAAAGAAATTACTGAGAGATTACCAAAAGAAGTCTCAATTGAAATAAATTGCTAAACAATTTCCAAATAAATTGACGGAAATATTTCCTGAGGAATTACCAAAAAAATGTTCTGCCGAGAACACAAGCTTCTTATATTATACGTATAAACTAGAAACGATTATCCGAAATGTACGGAGCTGAAATTTTGACTCAATTGGTTTTACTACAATGTTGGTTTACGTAAGTCAAAATTTCAGCTTCATACACCATTCCTTTTACCAGATATAATATCACTCCAGTCGAAATTGGAATTTGGTGCGAGCATCAGAATCCCGAAGAGAAAAATCGAAGTTCGCTCGCACCAAATTCCAGGTTTCAACTGGATTGATAATATGTTCGTTAAGCTTCAGAACGGAACTATAACACAAGTTACACGCAAATTTGTGGATATTTTATAATAGTTTCCGAGATTTACACTTCTAATAACCCAGCTAACACAAAGTCTTATATGATGTTGAATAGGATGCTAAAGTGGAGGCCATATGCGTACATGTTTCCATTTAACCGCGTGTAAAGTGTGCGTATATCGCCTCCACTTTTGCATCCTATGCAACATCATATGCGATCTTGTGTAGACTGGGAATTGCTCTGAAAATATATTTTTACGTACCTGATTGTTTTCTATCCTCAAAACAAAGAGGTTGTCGTGATAATTGTTAAGTTCAAACTGAAAATGCAAATTCCATGTAGTATATGCAAAAAAGTTTTCAAACCTCACATGGCGAAAAAAGTGTTAAATCAGTACAACGGTTTGGATTTTCCAAAAAAAAGTTCTTTATAATACAGCGCGTTTAAATTTACGAGCTAATTTTTCCCGCGACGCAGTATATCGTTATACAAAACAACCTGAAAGCCACTGAAACTGGCACCCCCTAGGCACCCCCTAAGAAAAAATCCTAGATACGCCAATGAAGAACGGCCAGGTATCCATACAAGGCGAACAGCATTTGCTGAATTCAGCTTCTCGATTTGAGTTCGACAAGCGATAACTATCTTCGACCTGGAGTTGGCCGAAGCAAGTGCTTTAATAGCAGCCTGACTATCTGAACAGAAGTATATTATTTTGCCCATTACGTGCTGCTGAAGTGCTGATTGCACTCCGCACATAAGAGCAAAGATTTCGGCCTGAAAAACGGTGCAATGTCTACCAAGTGAGTAAGACAGATACAGCCTTAGCTCACGAGAATAAACACCAGCACCTGCTCGACCTTCGAGAAGGGAGCCATCAGTGTAACAAACGATGCCGTCTGAAATAGGGTAACGGTTGAATTTTGGACCCCCAGAGGACATTAGTTTGAATTTAAGTCAAAATCAAACAGATTCAGAGGGTATTTACACAATATGATGATGTCAGTATGATCGTATATGCCTCCACTGTCCGTTATATAGGTATAGCGTGGTAAACTTTTAATAATTACTCAATGAAAATGAATTCTTACGCAAAAATGATGTATGAACGAAATGTTCAGAACACCTTGGCGCAATTGATAATGAATTTAGTCACAAAAGTCAGGAAGAACTTTTGCCAAACTAATGAGCATGAATGCAAAATTGTTCAATTTTTAAGTGTTTTTTCAACCAAATATGTTTAATAACAATAAAATAAGCAGTTTCAACACCCTAGTTTCTTTGGCAAAGTTGTAGATAATAGTTTCAACTATAAGCTAACGATATTGTTGATTCATGTTCGGAATAAGATTTAACGTATGGAAGGATTTTTCTGTAAATATGACCAAAAAACATAAAATCAATTTGATACACCTCTAAATCTTTATCAAAATTGCTCATTTTTGTACCAAAGACTTGTTTTGGTATTTAGATTCAGAATTTGATGTGACACGGGGAATCTGGAAACAAAACTAAAAAAGTGAACAGGTCTAATGCACATAATTGGAGCGTGGGATATCACAAAAGTTTACATGACATATCATGTAAAAGTCATGAAATATCATGTAAACTTCCATTATATGTCATGTAATTCAGCATGGCTCTGAGTATTTACATGATATATAACACAAATTTACATGATATATCATGTAAACCATCATAACACTAAGTTTACATGACTGAAATGAAGTTTACATGACGTGTAAATCTCATTATTTTTATCTGTGTGCGTTTCCGTGTCAATATTTACGATATTTCGCATGCGCTCAGGATTTAGGATTCTACAACTTCTCTGTATCCTTCTAACCCAACTTTTTAAACTCTTACTCCCAAGCTTTCTCCCTAAGCACACAGAAATCGAAAAATGTAGGAAAATCGAATTAATTAAAATTGTATAATTATCATTAGGAGGAGTGCCATAATCATTTGTGCTATGATATATCAAAAGTATTGAATGATCTCGTTTTTAAAGTTTGCATCATCTGATCATTGAGCAATGATTACTTCTATGATTATCGTTCAGTGAATTCAAAGCTTACAATATGCACGATACCACGAATTGTAAAAATCTATTCGGGTACCTACACAGTTCGAAAAAATCTTGTACAATTACATCATATATCATGCACATAATTGGAGCGTGGAAAATGATGCATTGTTACGCGTGCTTTTATATTTACATCGATAGTAATCATCGTCGTGTAAACTTCTGATCGTGTAATGTAAATGTACGATGCCGTCCTGCCTGCAAACCTAGGTGAATTAAATGATTCCTCATCTTTTTCTTGGGATTAATTGGACGCTTCTAAGTAGGTTTCATATCTATTTATTTGGTATCACTTCTTTTCATTTACAAATCACAATAATATTATCACAAAACGAGCTTGGCAAACAGCAACAATAAGGTACACAGCAAAAAAATACACAGATCGAAAAAAGAGTGTAAAATTCTGTGACATCTGATGCACATAATTGGAGCGTGGGATATCACAGAAGTTTACATGATATATCATGTAAAGTTCGTGAAATATCATGTAAACTTCCATTATATGTCATGTAATTCAGCATGACTCTGAGAGTTTACATGACATATAACACAAATTTACATGATATATCATGTAAACCATCATAACATTAAGTTTACATGACTATAATAAAGTTTACATGACCTGTAAACCTCATTATTTTTATCTGTGTATGAACATTACAAGAAATGTAATCAATTGTTTAATGTAAATAATGTTCATTAAAAAGAAATCGTAATGTAACATTCTATCAAATTTGATGCACATAAATATCTGAGTTGTCGGTTCTGTATTTTATATTGCATTTCTATCAAAATTGTCATGCTCCACTAGCATCACATTAGTTCTTTCAAAGAATTATGGCACAAACCGACATTTCCATGAATAAACATTGAACATTACATGATCGCAATGTAGATGCCAGTCGAGCTGATCCAAACCAAAACAAAGATGGCCTCCATTCGCGCGCAGCGGTAAACCGCTAGTGAAGATTGTTTTCGTGGATTAAACCAATAAACCACTCGTCGAGCATTCAAAAACCAGGTAAATCTTGAAAAGCAAGTGTTATTTGTGCCTTTAGTGATATAGTTTTTGTCAACAGATTATCGACAGCGAGTAATTGGAGGTTAATCATTCAGCTGACGCCGGGGATGCTGCTGCGGCTGCTGCTGCATCTGCTGCTGTTGCGGTAGAATCGAGGCGCGGAGCTACACAGTTCGAAAAAATCTTGTACAATTACATCATATATCATGCACATAAAATGATGCGTTGTTACGCGTGCTTTTATATTTACATCGATAGTAATCATCGTCGTGTAAACTTCTGATCGTGTAATGTAAATGTACGATGCCGTCCTGCCTGCAAACCTAGGTGAATTAAATGATTCCTCATCTTTTTCTTGGGATTAATTGGACGCTACTAAGTAGGTTTCATATCTATTTATTTGGTATCACTTCTTTTCATTTACAAATCACAATAATATTATCACAAAACGAGCTTGGCAAACAGCAACAATAAGGTAGCTCCGCGCCTCGATTCTACCGCAACAGCAGCAGATGCAGCAGCAGCCGCAGCAGCATCCCCGGCGTCAGCTGAATGATTAACCTCCAATTACTCGCTGTCGATAATCTGTTGACAAAAACTATATCACTAAAGGCACAAATAACACTTGCTTTTCAAGATTTACCTGGTTTTTGAATGCTCGACGAGTGGTTTATTGGTTTAATCCACGAAAACAATCTTCACTAGCGGCTTACCGCTGCGCGCGAATGGAGGCCATCTTTGTTTTGGTTTGGATCAGCTCGACTGGCATCTACATTGCGATCATGTAATGTTCAATGTTTATTCATGGAAATGTCGGTTTGTGCCATAATTCTTTTAAAGAACTAATGTGATGCTAGTGGAGCATGACAATTTTGATAGAAATGCAATATAAAATACAGAACCGACAACTCAGATATTTATGTGCATCAAATTTGATAGAATGTTACATTACGATTTCTTTTTAATGAACATTATTTACATTAAACAATTGATTACATTTCTTGTAATGTTCATATTTTTTTGCTGTGTAATACATTGCTTGTCACACTTTCTGAAACCCCTCTCCCTCCCATAAGCGTGACGTTCTTAATGGATGCCCGCTTTTAAGCTTATTACCCTTATTGAGTAAACAAGAACGGAATATTGTGGATTTAACACCAAATTGGTGTAGGAAATAACTTCATTGACTTCCGCTGCCTTTCCTATGCGTTAAACATAACGTCAGAAGTAGTGCGCTGTATAGAGCATCAGATTTATTACTATACAGCGCACTACTTCCGACATTATGTTTAATGCATAGGAAAGGCAGCGGAAATCAATGAAGTTACTTCCGACAACAATTTGGTGCTAAATCCACAATAATAAAATGCACTGTTGTTTGAAGTTTGCTTCTTGAGATTTGTGCGCCTGAAATTCTATTGCACGTTAAAATCCCATACAAAATCAAAACAATGCAATGTGCCCTATTCACATGGCCCTATAATTCATGGCTTACTAATAAAAACAATCCAATCCTTCGAGCCGGATTTGAACCAGCGACCTATGGATCACTGCCGCGTGAAGTTTCCTCTACAGTCCACCGCTCTACCAACTGAGCTATCGAAGGGTTACAGTGTCGGAAGACAAAAATATCCAAAGAGATCGCACGTGCTTTTCTATATAAATATTTGCGTTTGTCCTTCAAACCGAGCAGCGCTAAAAGCAGGTTCGGCGAAAACGAAAAGTGAAACAAGAGATTACCTACCACGTGCGAACTATTCATTATTACGACCATCGCATTGCCACTTACACACTTCATTACGAAGCTTACTTTTCGTTTCCTCTGCGTTGCCGCCATCGATCGAGTAAAAATCAACAACATTCTTATCGCGGTGTTGCTCTGAAATGAAGCGCACACTTCACCCCGCAAACCGATACGTACCTACACCGAGAAAAATTTCTACTCAATGACTGAGTTGGCCTTACTCAGAAATCGAAAAATCCTTTGTTTTTTTACTCAGTTTCGGCTAAAAGTGGGACAACCCATTGGCAATGGGTTGTCCCACTTTTAACAGAAACTGAGTAAGAAAACAAAGGATTTTTCGATTTCTGAGTAGGACCAACTCAGCCACTGAGTAGAAATTTTTCCCCGTGTAGAGGTATCGCCCCTTCCCAGCGGAGAGTTTGCCTTTCAATGAGATTTTAATCTGCAAATCAAACTGGAATTTTATCAGCTTTCCGAGCGAAACAACAAAAACTGCGCCGCAGTGCCGCACTGCTGTCTGCCTGCCGCCAAATCGGACACGACGACGAAGAACGCGTTTCGTTATTTCGGAATTAGCGCGCTTTGTAGTGGTGGATGGCCAATCAACAAAGTAAGCCAGTTTGTTCGTCGTCCGTCAGTCAGTCCCCTTGCTTGAACGAGCAGCTCGCTTGCTTGGATTTGAATCGGTTTGGAGGACAGTGTTGTTGATTTTGCACTTGAAGGTGCGTCCTGGGCGCCTTTTCATTTTGCTTGATCGGTGGAAAACAACGACGACTCGACGCAGGAAAAAGGGGTAGGTAATCAAGTTCGCTGTTGTCGTTTGGTGAAAGCGAATTTCATTCTTGTGTTATGGGCAAAATGCGCCAGCCCTGGCTGTAACTCCAAAACAGCCGTTGGTGTTTGAATTATGACCGCAACAATAACACAGAGCAGAAAATCAGAACCTCAGAACCTTCCAAATGTACATATATCAATTCCTTTGAGCGACAGCCAATTCTCCATCCTTCATTACACACTAGAGATGGTCGGGTTTCGGGTTTACAAACCCGAAACCCGACCCGAACCCGAACTCGACGGGTACGGGTCGGGTTCGGGTTTGAAAATTAAAAAAAAATCGGGTTCGGGTCGGGTCCGGGTTTCGAAAATTCCAAAAATTTCGGGTACGGGTCGGGTCGGGTTTGAACATCGTCGGGTTCAAGTCGGGTTTGGGTACCAGTGTAGATAATTTGGTACTCAAAAAATGCTTTATTTGTCATGCACGTTACATTCAATAATTATTTTTGAACTCGGGTTTTGGTCGGGTTTCTTGAGAAATATTTTTCTCGGGTTCGGGTCGGGTTCGGGTTCGACCGTCGAAAATTTTTCGGGTTCGGGTCGGGTCCGGGTTTGAAGAAAAAAAAATCTCGGGTTCGGGTCGGGTACGGGTTTTGGAATTAAAAATTTTTCGGGTACGGGTCGGGTTCGGGTCTGTAAAATCTGAAACCCGACCATCTCTATTACACACCAACAAAGCTAGCCATGAAAATGTTTGACACTTCTCAGGTAATTATGACAGACCGCACACATGCACGAAAAATACGAATCATATATTCTACTTTATCGATCTTGTTGCCGTCCTTTCATGCTCATGTTACATCTGAGAAAATGACCTGAGAATTGTCAGTTATTTAGAGGTTAGGTTCGTTGATGTAATAAATAATTGCACCAATAAACCTGAACTTGTTTGAATGTTTGACAGTTCTCAGGCTATTTGACAGATGTAACATGAGCATAACATGGTTGGAAAAGTAGAAGTTATATTTGTCATCATCTTGCATGTGTATAAACTGCCAATGAAATAAGAGTTGTCAAATATTTTGGAGGTTAGATCTCATGATGTAATGAAAACTAGCGTAGTGTAAACGCCGTGATGCATGGAACACTCAAATCGCTCAAATCACAACTTCTTGGCGTGTTACATTTGGCGGAGCATTTGATAGTTTTAATTTGTAAATATTAAACAATAGTTTTGTACAGTATACCGCTTCCTTAGTCCTCGCCACGGAAAACAGCTTAACCGGGCGAAACTTTTCCCATTAAAAGAAATGTCGTTGTCATTCCTTCTGGTCTCCTGGTCTAGAAGAACTTGACAAACAGATGTCAAACACAAACGCATCAGCAAGCGGTGCGAAATGTGGCGCGACAGTCAGTGTGGCGGCCAATCAAAATTCAACAGCTGGCTTAGGCAAATTAGTCGCCTGACGTTTACATTTTGCGGTGCCATTTGCAAACAAACGACAACGTAACTTTTGGTCCCCTGGAGAGTCCGGTGCATTTAATTCGGTTCCGGACGTCGGAATGTATAAACAAACTCTACTAAACAATTCCAGAGACCAGAGTATAGTTTATTGCATTGCTAACTGGACTGCGACAAAGTGCGGAATCTCAAATAAAAGTGCGATATTGCATCAAATCGTTCCGGTGTCTTCACCGCACTTATTCGTCACGAGCTAATGAATAAGTACGGTGAAGACACCGGAACGATCTGTCGCAGAATCGCACTTTTATTTGAGATTCCGCACTTCATCGTCGCACTTATAACCGCGCAATGCGCAATACCAACCGACAGGGATTGCGCTGTTTTGTGTGCATGTGTGAACGCATGGGAATCAACTCAAATCGCACCACCCTCAGCTGTTGTTATTGTATGGACACAGGCAGCAGCGATTTCGTCCATTTGTCTAATTTATGCGCGACCAAAGCCAGCGTTCACACTCGATTCGTATACATATTTAGAGGGGTGTATGTAGTGACATAGCAAAGCACCATTCGAATGAACGAACGACCACCTGTTCTGTTCTAAGAGGATTTGTTGCTAAACAAGTTTTATTCATCGCTTTCACATCCACGTGGTGCATCTGATAAACAAATAGCAAACTATTTTCATTTGGTTTTGTTATGGAAAAGAGTTTAGTTATTTCGCTTAGTTTAGCGAATGACATAAATAAAAACCACTTTTGGCAGCTGTGATCAAGCGTTTTGAAATATAGCCAGTGCAGGAAAAATGGGAACGTGAACTCGACGCGAAATTACGTGTTGAACTCCTTTAAAAAAAGTTTGTGACCCCGACGTGATTTGAACACGCAACCTTCTGATCTGGAGTCAGACGCGCTACCGTTGCGCCACGGAGTCTTTGTTACCGATGGTCGATAAATTGTATTCGCAGTTTATCGAAATAATTTATATTGGTACTGGATCGTGAAATATTTGCGAAATTGACGTCATTCGCAAGGGCTCCATAGCTCAGTTGGTTAGAGCGTCGTGCTAATAACGCGAAGGTCGTGAGTTCGATCCTCTCTGGAGCCACATTTTTATATTATTAGGAATTGTTAGCAATGTACTGCATATGGGTAGGGGAAGACGGGATAAGACGGCCCTAGACTCTAGAATCATACCACAGACAAACAGACGTAACACTCTGATAATTTTCATCGTACATCGATGTAACGGCCCAATAAAAATTGGATAGTTGGCCAACTCGCCATCCGTGGCGCTCGCATCCTTTTTATTCGAGTTTGACATTTGCTCACTACCACCAATTGATGGTTGGCCAAGCTCAGTCCTTTTAGTATTATACAAACATGTTTTCGTGACTATGATTTGATTCGAAAAATGTTCGAAGTGTTACGTCTGTTTGTGATCAAACTCGAAGTGTGTTTAAGCATTCACTAACACAGTAGGTTTTCGTTCCATACATCCCTTTCGTGACAATTATGCTGTTGAGCAATAACAGGTTTGCATATTTTTTTATCTGTTTAGTCTTTGTTTTATGTGAAGTAATTTGCTTGAGTAATTGGCTTCTATGACGGTGTTAAGATAATTCTATATTCAGAATCTACATGCCAAACTGAGCCGAAATCCAAATTTTCATTGATTTTGGTACCCGGGAACCTATTTGAAAATCAGTTTGAAGTTTATATGGGAGCGATTTGTCGAATCACCCCTCGTCGCACTTTGTACTGGGCGGAGCTTGATCTTGTGCCGACTTTTCGAACCCTTAAGCAGAATACCCTCTTCGATAACAGACACTGACACTGAGGAAGATTACAAGTGGTAGTCGAAATATACGTATCTGTCAAAGGATAAGCAATAAGGGCGGAATTAAAAGGTACGAAACTGATTACACTCATTCGAAAAATGGACGGAGCTGTCAAACAGTTGCCCAGCTGTCAAGAGGTGATTCCAAAAAATTTCTTTGTAAATGAATCTGAAAGGTTTAAACCTTAAAATCTGAAAAAAAATCAGTGGCGTAGAAAAAGGGTGCTCTTTCGTAAAAAATAATACATTATTCTAAATTTAAGGTGAAACATCAAGAAATCCCATTGCAATTTCGCATACAAACTTTAGAGGCACAAATCTGACGAACGAAGCATCGAATCAAGTCGCACTTGTTTTCCCGGCTTTGTTCACTTGCAAAAAGAGGCAGCTTTTAAAAATTGAGCACATTTGTTTACGAATTTTTAGGATTGGTGCTCTTAAAAACGTGAGTAGGGGACCCAGTCGGCCATTGTGGCAGCCATATTTGTTTATTCTGATGTTTCTCCTTAAGCACCCAATATTACTTATACTTGTATGTGTGCAAACACACTTTTGTTTACGTTGCATGTAGGATTACCACTCGAAGTTGAACCAAAAGTGGGCAAAACCCGTAAAACATGAAAAAGTTTTATCGGCCGCTTATTTTTTATTTTCGGTTTATCTAAGTAGTCAAAGCTAGAAAACGAAATATTAAGGCGAAACTGGAAGCATTTCCTCATTTTTTAGTTTTTGATTTTTCATTGAATAACGAAGCAATACATATTTTCAGAATCGGTTTTCGTGCACATGTAGAGTGTGGATCAAGGTATCTCCTGATTTTTTTTTTCGTGGTGAAAATGTTTTTCGTTTTTGCAAAAACCATTTTTTAAACAGTTTCACCAAAAAAAATGGTTTCTGTAAGAACGGAAAACATTTTCACCACCAAAAACATTCAGGAGATACCTTTATTTATGCTCTACATGTGCACGAAACCCGATTTTGAAAATATTGCTTCGTTATTTAATGAAAAATCAAAACCCAAAAAAATGAGGAAATGCTTCCAATTTAGCCTTAAGAGTAAATCTTCCAAATTCTTCATTACACCAACAAAGCTAGCCATGAAAATGTTTGACACTTCTCAGGTCATTTTGACAGACCACACACATGCACGAAAAAGACGGAATATATACCGTCTGCCCCCGTTGGTTTGACCGACACCTCATGCAAACCAACGGGGTTCATTTTTAATTTGAACTTCTAGTAACCCTTTGGACATCGAAAAACACACTGATGGTTACCCTTTTTGCTGTTTTGTTTCGATTCTGTGTTCCGTTTCACCCCGTTCCATGAGCAGAATGAGGTTTGAATCATTTTTAGTTTGAACGATTAACAGGGGTCAGACTAAAAAGTGTTCATATTAGATGCGGTCAAACCAACGGGGGTAGACGGTATTCTACTTCATCGATTTTGTTGCCATCCTTTTCAAGCTCATCTCTAGATCTCTAGATTGAGTTTAAATAAGGGCGAAAGTAACATGAGAGAGTTCTCTTCATCGACTCTCTCTTCTGCAAATTAAAGTGACAGATTGGTGGTAAATTCTTTATTACACCACAAAACCTAACCTCAAAAAAGGTTGACAGTTTTCAGGTCACTTGACAGATGTAACATGAGCAGAAAGAGGACGGCAACAAGGTGAGTGAAGTAGAAGATATGTTTTGCTTTATAGGTGATGTATAAATCGTCATATGCATGCATTATTCCCGTTAATGTATAACGCAAGAGAGAGAGAGAGAGAGGTCGTTCCAGAGGGTTTCAGAAGCGTTTCAGGGGTTTCAGATGCGTTTCAGGGGGTACTGGGAAACCCCAGGTGTGTTTAAGAGAGTCTCAGGGGATCTGAGGAGCATTTTCTGGAGTCTCAATGGAGTTTCAGAAGGTCTAGAGGCGTTCCAGGGAATCACAGAGGCGTTTCACTCAGTACTAGGGGGTCTTAGAGGGGTCCTAGGTGTTTTCAGGGGCTTCAAGGGCGTTTAAGGGGGTCCCAGCGAATTTCAGAGGGGTTTCAGAGATGTTTAGGGGATCTCAGGAACATTTCATGGGACTCAGAGGGCTTCAGTGGTAAACTTGAAGGTCTCAGGGGCATTTCCAAGGGTACCTGGAGGTCTCAAAGTGTCAGGCATTTTGAGGAGGGTGGCAGGCGGTCTCTGGGCACTTCATACTATTCAAATGCTCCTGATATCTACATCATCCTTTTGAAAAACTGCAGAACGCCCTTTAAGACCAGTCTAGAAAAAAAACTTGAAACCCCTTGAAACACCCTTGAAATGCCTTGAACCGCCCTTGAAACATCCATAATCCCATTGAAACGCCTTTGAAATTTCGTAATCAATTTGAAATACCCCTAAACCTTAGAACGCTTTTAAAAGGCACCAGGAACTCCCTGAAACGCACTAACCTAAAACTCGCTTGATGCGCTAATAAAATATGTACCATTGACGCCCCTTAAACCTCTCAGAAGGAACGCCATTCAGACGTTCCTGAAGGCACATGAAACACTCTGAAATGCTTATTAATTATTTTGAAACCCCTTGTAACGCCTTTTGAAGGCTCCTGAGACGCCCCTGAGTCGCACTTAAAACCCCTTGAAATGTCCCTGAAATCCCCAACGAAACCTGTCGGGACAATGCTCTGCAGCAACCCTCCGATACGCCCATGAGGCCCTTCAAAACCTTTCAAAACGGCTGTGAAAACCTGCCCTAGAAAGAACCTGCAACGCCTCTGGAAACCGCATAAATTAAATTAAATTTTCTCCGAAGCTCTGTGAAATACCTTCAGAACACCCCTCAGACCTTTCGAAACCCCCAAAAATGCCTCTGAAGCCCCCTATAACATCACTGAAAACCGCCAAAAATCCTCCAAAAATTCTTTAAACATTTTCAAAGCCCCCTGAAGTACCGCCCCCCCCCCCTCCCCCCATGTATCGCATCTGAGATACACCTGTTTCGAGCCTCTGAAAACGCCCATGAAGCCCCCTATTGCGCCTCTGAAACACACTGAAAATCCACAAAAAATTCCTGAAATGCCTCCAAACATCCCACGTTTGGCAAAATCAATCCCAAAGGTGGAAAAAATACATGACTCTGTGTGACTACCAATAGCTCATTCGAAAGCAAATTTTCTCGAAAATTGATTGGAGGCTGATTCGTATACGGGCAACTGCTCTGAAGTGAGTTGTAGAGCTCGTTTTACCCCAGTTCCCCCGGAAATTTTAGTTTTTCCGTTATTTTAGGGATTCTATTATGATTTAAGTGAGTATTTCGCTAAGATTTCATCGCTTCAAATCCATCGAGTAACGGTACACACAAGATGTAAATTTTAGGGTAGTACGGGGTCAATTGGGCAAAGTTATAGGTAAAATTTGATTTTTATTTTTTTAGATTAATTTTCACGTAATAATAATTAGATAAATAATCGAATACACAATGAATATTTCTAAAGAAACTATTTCTTGCGACGTTGGTACCGAAGTATTGATAATTTTTGAATTTTCACGCAAACAAGTTTGAGTAATTCTCTACATAATATCACCGATTACAAACATTTCTCAACCTTGAGCGAAGCTTACACACTCCAGAAAGATCAAAAATATTGTTTGTCTATAGACTCATATACTCTTAAGGAGGTGACGGCAGCATATGGTTTTAGAGCTTAGTTTGCCCCAATTCCTCAAAAAATATTTTTTTGTGTGTTATTTTTAAGTTAAATTGAATCTTTATTACATAATATGACAAAGTAGCTAGCTCTTTGTAGTGTTTCTGCATCCCAAAGAATTTGCAAATTTGGGGCTTAATGAGATTAAATGAGGAAAAACAAATTCACCAATAAATTCTTGAGAAAATTTGCTTTCGAATAAAATAGAGTTTTGTATTTTGAAAGTTATTATTTTTTTCCACCTTTTGGAAAGTGATTTTCGTTTTTGCAGAAACCATTTTTTGTGAAATTTTGTTCAATCCTTATGTGGCTGGCAGGGTACCCGGGTACCCAGCACCCATTTAAAATACACGGTGTAGAAAAAAGCAAAAAATTTGCCGGCCACATAACGGTTAAAAATGTTTTTTGAAAAAAAGAAAAACACCTGGAAAAAATTCAGGAGATACCTTGATCCATACTCTACATGTGTACGAAAACCGATTTTGAAAATATTGCTTCGTTATTTTATAAAAAAAAGATGGTTCCAGTTTCGCCTTAAACCCTCTTGTACCACCTCAGATACCCTGTAATGCATCTAAAACCATTCAAGACTCCCAAAAACGTTCATGAAGGTGTTAAGTGTGCAAACCCTACAAGTAACCCCCACTTGACATCGACGGCCCTGCTGCCAATACATTTTTGTTTTTCTTTGCCCTTCACGCAACACATTGTTATATTGTTATACAAACACAGATTGATAATAATAAAACACGCGTTTTGAATTCGTTCGAGTATTTTCCGATTTTTAATTTCAATCTGCTTATCCCTTCCGCCGGATAATTTCAGAAGGCCCCCGTAACACCTCTGAAAACTCTCTTAAAATTTCTGAAATGTCATTGAAAACCCCCTTGGACCCTTCGGACCCCCTGTAACACACCTGAAACCCTTCGAAACCACTGAAAACGTTCCTGTAACGCCTCGGAAAACTGCTGAAATCTAACGAGGTAGAAACTAACCGTAAGAAAACGTGACATTTATCTCCACACAAGATCAGCTATCAGAAGCACTTGCGGAAAAAGGTGGAATTTAAGTTCAGTGTCAACATTCAGACTATAAATACACTAAAAACTCTTTTTTTGCATGTCATGTTTCTGCACTTTCCCCCCTGAGGAAAAGCTACTCTCAGAACCAATATTGTGCATTAGAAAATTTAATAATGACGGTAACTACAGCAACGGCGGCCAAAGGGTGTTTATGGGGGAGACTAAAGGGAGGGATGTAGGGGCGTTTCAGAGGGTTCCTAAGGGGTTTCACTGCGGTACCAGGAGATCTCAGCCCAAGTAACAATTCCATTGCCGATTGGTTTTCTTTGATTTTTATTAGGGGTTTATTATAGCAAATATTAAAACTTACAGTTTTATGACTACTTTTATGAAAACCAGTGAGGAAGTGTTTTATAGTATACTTGAAGATATCCATAAAGCCAGATTTAAGAGTAAACAAAACTCACCGATACGTAAACCTTCTGGCATTCATTATTACCACAATAAAACTTTACAAACTCTCAACAGATGGCGATCCGATCGATTAGTAACGACATCTGTTGGTAGAAAAGTAGAAGCTACGGCACTGCCAGGTTTATTGCGGTCATCATAAAAGTAAACTTGCTTTCGTTTTATTTTCGCAAATAATGGTCGTCGCCATATATTGAAGAATTAGCTGACGTAAATGGAAAATTGTAAATTTTGCTCAAATAAGCAATGAATTGATAGTTTGCCACCATTTCCATAACATGCTCACATAAATAAACTCTCTTAGCTGAGTTTTCTTGTGATTTGAGATAGTTTTACTAAATCAACATATTAATTCATTTCATTCCAAGATGATAATATTCACTATTTTCGAAGCGAATCAATTTTATGTTTCTGCAAGCCCAATATTCACGATAAAATTGAATGCGCATGAGCCTACCAACACAATAACTACTAAAATATTACTTTGAAATGATTGCTTTCTACTTACGAATGATGTATCCTCCTGAACTTTACGTGCCATCGAAGAAGCTTCTCTGTATCTTGAGCTGTCAAAGTTTTTGTTTGAAAAAAAAAAACAACAACAACAATCATCATAACCTCTTTTCGAGAATGGAGAAATTTTCAACTAGGTTTTAAAACAGTTTTATTGCTACTCTTAATGTGGTTTGCAAAACATCTCCGAGAGTGGTCCACTTAGCCGGAAGATGATCTTAAAGAGGTTATCAAGAGGTTTTGATGTATAAATCAGTTTTATTGCAAGTTTTATAAAATTGGTCGTGAAGATCTCTTATAGAGCCGAACAAAACTTAAAATGTTACTTGGGAGTGGGGCTATTCGGGGGTTCTCAAAAGCATGGCAGAGAGTTTCAGAGGTTTTTTGACGGTTTTTAGAGCCATTACAGGTACGTTTCCGGGGGTTTACGAGGGTCTCACGTGCGTTACATGGGTCCGACTGAGTCTTAAAGGGGTTTCGGAGGCATTTCAGGAAGTCTCATATTATTTTGGGCTGCTTTCAGAGGCGTTGCGGACGTTTTTAGGGGTTCCGGAGGGGCTCAGATGCGCTTCATGCGGTTTGAGGGGGTTTCAGAGGGATTTCGGAGGCATTTCAGGAAGTTTTAGAGGACTTTCAGAGACCCTATCACAATATCTTTTGAAACGCCCCTGAAATGCCCTTTGATTTAAAGGTGTGAAATCCTCTGATACGACCCTGACCTCAAAACGCCCTTGAAATCATCATAATCAATGCCTCTGAAACCACTTTGGATGCCTTTAGTGAGAAACATCCTGAAACTTACATGAAAACTCCTGAATACTTTTGAAATGTCCCTGAATTCCCCATAGTCCCATTGAAACGCCAACAAAACCTGACAGAACGTCCTTTAAAAGCTCCTCAAATCCCCTGAAATAGCCCCCTGAAACGCCCCTGAAACTCCTTAGAACACATTTTTTGGACTCTTTAGGAACTTTTTGGAAAACTCCTTAACCCCACTTGAATAGCGATACCTCGCAAACTAGTTTCCCTCATTAAAACCTAAACTTAATTTATGCACAAATTTCCCTCTTTTTCTTCCTTTTTTAATGTATGCAGTATGCACCCTCAGCTATGTTCATAAAAAAGGATCCAGTGTACACAGGGTCAAATATTTGACAAGGAAATAACTCAAGAAACAACATCTGTTTGACAGTATAAAAATTCGACCGGGTCAAACAAGATGTTTGAGCATTGGTTTCTTTTTGACCAAATATTAAACCCTGTGCACTGGGATCTTTAGCAACAGGAAACTTAGCTTTAGCTGTGCCAACAAACACATGTTGGTTGAGTTTCAAACTCATCGGTAATGACCTTCAGAGAGCCAGTACTGCTGTAAGCAACACAAGATTTCATGCCCGGATAGCTCAGTCGGTAGAGCGTTGGACTTTTAATCCAACGGTCTAGGGTTCAAGTCCCTATTCGGGCGGTGAGTTTTTTTTATCATAAAAAATCATTTAGAAATTTCGAAAGAGTTCGGTTTACACTGTTCTTATTTTCACCCTACTCAATACAAATATTTGAGGTGTTGAAGTATTCTTTAGATGTACACCCGATTCTTAAAGTGCACGGCCGTGCAAAAAAAAAATTTCATACAAAAAAAATTTCAAACTCTTTTTTTTACATGATTCGTCGAGAAATCATATTACTTTTTTTTGCACGGTTTTTCGAATTTTTAACCAAAAACTTTTTTGCACGGCACGCATCCCCCGTGCAAAAAAGAATCGGGTGTAGTCAAGAAAAGTTCAATTATTGCACATTTAGTTCGCCACTGGCCTGCGCACTCATCAGTCTTCATAAGTGCCAAAACGTTAATAAAAGTACGCGATGATAGCAAATCCAGTTGATGTCTTTGCCGCACTGTTTATTGGATTTATGCTGAATAAGTGCTCTGAACACACCGAGTTAATTTGTTAGAATTGCGCCCTTTTATTTACGTTTTCGCGCTCTAGAAAACTCCTGCGAACTGTTGTGGTGCGAGTGGTGAACTAAATGCGCTCTTTTTGCCGTATTAGATCCCCTGCGAAAAAAAATGTGTTGTAATGTTCCCGCACCAGTTTCAGCATACATAGCAGAGTTGTCCAGGATCTAAGGAACGATACTTTTAGTGGCTTCATTTTTATTTTGTTGTCGAGTATGGTCTTCAACAAAGTTATTCTAAATAATAATACCTTCCATCAAATGTGTATGAAAATAAGGGTGGTCACATGGCACATAAATGCCTCGCAGATGTATGAGCAAGCAAGTTGAATACCATATTAATTTAGTGACAAATTATTCATAATGACAACGGTTGGCATACGATCCGCAGAAACACCAACCATTGCATCGTCGGTCACTTAATGTAAAATTTCCTAAGGGAGCGAACACAAAAACGGAATCCACTTTTTTACTTATTTATGTTTGCCATATGAATTAATCCAAATTACTTACATTGCGCCCGGACCGTCCACCATATACCTACCTGACATCTTCTCCCTGGATGCAATAACGATGAAGATTTGCGGATGAATGTACCTTAGCCACCAACTCGCCAACGGTGGGAGATTTATTCCAGAGAGAATGCGGTGCGGCTAATGCAAAATGATAATTTTTCATTTTCCAAATTGGCTTCTGTTGTACATTAGCAGGAAAATGCCTTGAAGACGATTCCAGAAATGTCGGTGCAATTTTAGAATTAATTGTATTTTGTTTCACTTGAAATCGAAAACAAAAAGAAATGTATACGATTTATTCACATAAATGGAAAGCTCAAATTATACAATGTCTACAGTACTTAAACCGTGCTATTACATTACATTTATTTGCTCAACATTACATTAACGATAAGATATAATCAACAATAGTACGCCACAATACTTGGTTTATGGCAACCGCTCTCCATCCACGGTCACGCCTAAGTCACGCTTCACCTGGTCTGCCCATCGTGCTCTCTGCGCTCCACGCCTTCTTGTGCCAACCGGATCAGTAGTGAACACCAACTTTACAGGGTTGTTATCCGGCATTCTTGTAACATGCCCTGCCCACCGTATCCTTCTGGCTTTGGCCACCCTCTGGATGCTGGGTTCGCCGTAAAGTGCAGCGAGCTCGTGATTCATCCTTCTCCGCCACACACCGTTCTCGTGCACTCCGCCGAAGATCGTCCTTAGCACGCGTCGCTTGAAAACACTGAGTGCTTGCAGGTCCTCCTCCAGCATGGTCCATGTCTCGTGTCCGTAGAGGACTACCGGTCTTATTAGCGTTTTGTACATGGGGCATTTGGTGCGTGGGTGAATCTTCTTGGACCGCAGTTTCTTCTGGAGCCCGTAGTAGACCCGACTTCCGCTGATGATGTGCCTCCAAATTTCACGGCTCACGTTGTTGTCGACCGTCAGTAAAGATCCGAGATAGACGAATTCCTCCACCACCTCGAACGTATTCCCGTCTATCGTAACATTACTACCCATACGGATCCGGCCGTGTTCGGTTCCGCCTACCAGCATGTACTGCCACCGTTCCAAATGTTCTGGCAATAATGTCCATGTCATCTGCAACGCACACAAATTGACCGGATTTGGTGAAAATCATTCCGCGACTGTTGAGCCCGGCTCGTTGCATTACACCTTCTAGAGCGAAATTGAAGAGTAGGCATGAGAGTCCGTCATCTTGTTGCAGTCCCCGGCGAGATTCGATTGAACTGGATAGTTCACCCGAGATCCTTATGCAGTTTTGCACACCGTCCATCGTTGCATTAATCAGTCTAGTCAACTTCCCAGGAAAGCCGTTTTCGTCCATGATTCTCCATACCTCTGTGCGGTCGATACACTATCGCATGCCGCTTTGAAGTCGATGAACAGGTGATGCGTTGGGACCTGGTATTCACGGCATTTATGGAGTACGGTGCAGATCTGGTCCGTTATCGACCGGCCGTCGATGAAGCCGGTTTGATAACTTCCCACGAACTCATTCTTTTTTGAGGTGACAGCCGATGGAAGATGATTTGGGATAGCATTTTGTAGGCAGAATTCATAATAGTGATCGCCCTGAAGTTCTCACATTCCAAATGGTTGCCCTTCTTGTGAATGGGGCAGATTACCCTTTCCTTTCAATCCTTTGGTAGCTGTTCAGTTTCCCAGATCCTGACTATCAACCGGTGCAGACAGATGGCCAACATTTCTGGGCACATCTTGATGAGTTAGGCTGCAATACTGCCCTTACCAGGTTGGTTTTCAGCTGATGAATGGCATCCTTAACATCCTTCAGCGTGGGAGTTGGTTCATTCCCATCCTCCGCTGAACTGGCGTTGTCGTTTCCTCCGTTGCCGTGGTCTCCTGTGCCTATGTTCTCCACGTCATTCAGATGCTTTTCGAAGTACTGCTTCCACCTTTCGATCATCTCACGTCCGTCCGTCAGGAGGCCCCCGTCCTTATCCCTGCATATTTCGGCTCGCGGCACGAAGCCGTCGCGATATGCGTTGAGCTTCTGATAGAACTTCTGTGTTTCATGGGAACGGCACAGCAGTTAAATTTCTTCTGCAGTCCGCTTCTTCCAGAGGGCGCTCATGACTTTCTGAATCTTGCTTTCAAATTGCCAAAGTGGACAAGAACGGCTGGAGATTTTATTGTCATTCGTTTTACAAGCTTTGCAAAAAGGATCTATACTGCATTCCCTGTTTTCAGGAATCGGGTGATTCCCGGAACAGGTCCCACAAGTCGCAGTTTTGGCCTGATAGCGCATCTTTGTATGCCCGAATAACCCACAATTCAAGCAGTGGAGCGGAGAAGAATAATATGGCCGTGTCCGGCATCTAATATAGCCGAAGACGATTGCCTCGGGACGGTTCATTCCTCGGCAGGTCAGCACGATTGCCAGGGTATTCTCTCGCAACGGTCCGTTTATGCGCGCAATTCTCCTGAAGCAATCCCGGAAGGCTCTCCTAGAGGTAACTCGGATAGAATTCCTGGACGAATCCTGGAAAGTAATTCCTGAATAAATACTTGAAGGATGCTCGGATGGAATTCACAAATTAATTTCTGTGGCAATCTAGGAAAGAACTTTTGAAGCAATCTTGGAATAAATCGATGTCTTATCAAAAAAAAATCTTAGAGGAATACCAGAAGGAACTATGGGAGGAACCCGTGAAGGAACTCCTGGGGGAATCCTAAAACGACGTTCTGGAGAATTCCCGGAAGGGTTTAAGGGGCTGTCCATTAATTACGTAAGGGATTTTTTTACGATTTTTCGACACCCCCACCCCCCTTGTAAGTTTTTTTGTATGAAAGCCAAAATATTTTTGTATGGCTCGTAAGATTTTTCAAACCCCCCCTCCCCCTATAAACCCTTACGTAATTAATGGACAGCCCCTAATGGAAAAATCTCAGAAAAAGTTACAAGCGAAATTCTGCAATGAATTCCTGGAGAAATGCAGGAGAAATCTAGAAACAACTCCTAGAGAAATCACAGAATGAATAGAGAAAGTAGGAAACCAATCCCAGAAAGAACTAGTGGATGAGTCGCTGGAAGATCTTTCGGGCGAATCTTAGACAGAATCCCTTAAGATGCAACTTCTTATTATTCGTAGTAGAAAATTCTGGAGAAATTCCACGAGGAATTCCGGGGGAAACCAGTGAAGGGACTTCTGAAAGAATCTTAGAAGGAACTTCTGCAGGAATCCTGGTAGAAACTTCTGGAGAAATCTGAGTAAGAGCTTCTGTAGGAGTCTTGGAAAAAGGCCTCCTTAAAAGAAGGAATCCTAGAAGAAATTCTTTGAAATTCTTGGAAGAAACCTCTGAGAATTCCCAGAAGGAGCTCGGGAAGGAAACCATGAATAATCTCCTGAAAGAATCCTCAGGACGTCAATGGAAGAATCTCTGAGGAATCCTAGCAGTGACTCCAGGAAGAATCACAAAAGGAACATCTAACGGAGTCCAGGAAGAAATTCTTGGAGCAATTCTAAGGAGAACTCCTGGGGAAAACATTGAAGGTACTCTTAGAAGAATTCCGAAAGTATTTCCTGGATAGAATTTCGTTTTCTCAGGAAGTTTCTTAAAATAACCAATTCTGAGAATTTCTCAAGGAGCTTTTTCTGAGATTTCTTTTTTGAGGATTTTTAATTTGATATATTTAATATTTTTAAATTTTTAATTTTATCAGAAGTTCATTCTGAGATTTCATCTGATGTTCTGATGTACATATAGGTATTCCATCCTTAATTTCTCCAGACGTTTGTTCTGGCATATTTCAGATTTTTTTCGTTGAATTCCTTCCAGGATTTTCTTTTGTGATTCACTCAAAAATTGATTCTGATGTTCATCCAGGAGCTCCTTCCTGGATTTTTCTAAGCGTTTCTTCCGGGATATAGCCAGAAATTTGTAATGGAGTTCATCACATGTTGCCCTATGGTCCACTGCACGAATATATGCTGACCTGCTTAGTCTCACAGAAAATCTGACGTTCGAGCGATGCCGTCAAATTTTCTATGAGAGTAAGCAGTTCAGTATAAATTCGTGAAGTAGCTAACTAACAATCTCCAGCCGCAAACAAGCATGCATGCTGAATTGTAGCTTTATAATAGTAATTATAGCTGAACCAAAATTATGCTGTACACATAACTATCCAAATGCTATTTCAATTGAAAAAGTAGCCAATGTTCAACTTTTCGTATTGGTATTAACAATGATAATAGGGAAGTGGAACCATCTCGGCAGAAGTCCAATTTTGGGCACTCTTCTGCTATAATTCAGCCAATTCTGAACCAATTGACACAATTTTTGGAACGCAATGAGATACGTATAAAATCTAGCCGTGTACAAAATTTCAATTCAATTGGTTTGGAATTGATTGAGTTATAGCGAAGAGTGCCCAAAATACCGGCCGCTGCCCAAGTGGTTCGCTACCCTATATAACATTTTTCAAGCGTTTAATAAGTTGTTTATTCGACTCGCAGTAATTCCTTTACAGTAACACAGTAAATCTTCGGCATTTTCTCCACAAATTTGTTCCAAGATCTCCCCCAGGAGTTTTATGTGAGATTCTCAAGCAGTTCTTGATGATGAAGCGCCCCGTTGCCTTTGGGGTCTTCTATAAACTAATATCCACAAGGATGTGAACTAATTCCACAAGGTCCGCGATTCACGTCAGAAATTAACTATATTGGTTTACTAGTTCGAATTTTACAACACTACTTAACTACTACTTAATACACTTTTAGCCTTAGTTACTTTCAAGAACTGACGTTGAAGCTGCACTCTCAACCAATTCACTGTCCACTACTGATCTCACTTGCTACTGACACGAACCGCGCTTCGATAACTGCTTCACAGACTGTCTTTTCTAACTACTGACTAAGAACTCACTTCACTCAATCTCCAGCAACTGAACTTCAACAACTGACTGTCAAGAACTCAACTCAGGTATCAGGTATCAGAAGGCCGGCTCCAGAGGCACGTTATCCTCCATTTGGGACATTTGTGCCATCGCCAAAATAACAGCCTATTTCATCATCTACCTGAGGGAAAAGGAAGGGAAAAGGATTTGGATGGGGATAGGGACAGGTAGGGAAATAGGAAAAATACCCTGGAAGAGGGTACTAACGCACATGCGTACCACAATGGGTTCAAACAGCGCCCTGAAAAGGGCACTGTAACAACGCATAAAGCGAAAGAGAGCCTATAGCTCTTTACCACAGCGGGTTAAGAACAACAGAATATCCTGAAGATTCAGGTTTCTGAAGTCAGTTTCACTTAATAAGTGTATACCGAATACTCGGAACCGCAGTTGCGCGAAAACTGGACAGTTACATATCAAATGATACGAAGTTCCATAATCGGATTCACAGCTATCACAGGCAAATGAATCAGCTTGCTGAATATTCGCCATGTGATAGCTGAGTCGGCAGTGGCCAGTCAATGCTTTGACCAGCATACTGCAATTCTGCTTAGACAGATTAGTTAGATACTTCGCCACCCGTAGAGATGGCTCAGCACTATACAATTTGGTTTGACGACATGACTCCAAACTATTCCAATATTGTCTGTGTTGAGTGACAGCCCAGGTGTGAATCTGAAGCTTAATCCAACACTTCGATATCGGAATAGCTGGCTCAGGGCCAATGAAGTCATGTGATGCTCCAGAGCGAGCTAACTCATCAGCCAATTCATTTCCAGCGATGGAAGAATGACCAGGTACCCATAGAAGGTGAACAGCGTTTGCTGAATTCAGCTCCTCGATTTGATTTCGACAAGCGATAACTATCTTCGACCTGGAGTTGGCCGAAGCAAGTGCTTTAATAGCAGCCTGGCTATCTGAACAGAAGTATATTACTTTGCCCATTACGTGCTGCTGAAGTGCTGATTGCACTCCGCACATAAGAGCAAAGATTTCGGCCTGAAAAACGGTGCAGTGTTTACCAAGTGAGTAAGACTGATACAGCCTTAGCTCACGAGAATAAACACCAGCACCTGCTCGACCTTCGAGAAGGGAGCCATCAGTGTAACATACGATGCCGTCTGAAATACTTCTTTCCAGATAACCAGATGTCCACTCTTCCCGGGAAGGGAATTTCGTGGAAAATGTCCTATATGGAAAATTACAAGCAATTGTAAGATCACTTGGAGCAAGGACAATTTTGTCCCAATTCACTAAAAGTGGAAACAACGAGGTGTGTGTTGAACTGCGGTTCACAGGAGTTTCCTCTAGTAGACCGAGTACCCGTAACCGGTAAGTGCAAGAAAGGGCTTCTTGTTTGAGATAAATGTGTAGTGGGGCAACGTCAAAGAGAACTTCTAGCGCTGCCGTAGGAGTTGAAGAGAACGCTCCAGACATCGCCATTAAGCACATCCTTTGGAGATGGCCTAATTTCGATTGGACCGTTCTCACTTCACCCTTTTGCCACCATACAAGACATCCATAAGCCAATATTGGCCGAACCACAGTTGTGTAAATCCATTTGATATACTTGGGTTTTAGACCCCAAGTTGTACCAAAAGTACGCCGGCATTGCTCGAAGGCCATACAAGCTTTCTTGATTCTGAACTCAATGTGAGGTGCCCAGGAAAGCTTGGAATCAAGAATGACTCCAACGTACTTTTCCTGTTCAGTCACATCGATTTCAGAATCAAAGAGACGCAAAGGTCGAACGCCATTACGGTTTCGCCTTTCCGTGAAAAGAACAATAGATGTTTTACTCGGATTAACCGAAAGGCCATATTGGCGACACCAACCCTCAACTACCTGAAGGGCGTTTTGCATCAGGTCGAAAAGGGTGCTGATGCACATACCAACTAACAATGTTAGGTAGTCGTCGGCAAAACCATAAGTAGGAAAACCGCTATTATTGAGTTGCCTCAATAGCGTATCTGCTACGAGATTCCACAAAAGCGGTGATAAGACTCCCCCTTGAGGGCATCCACAAACACTCAATTTCCTAATCCCTGCTAGACGCAATGTCGAGAAGAGATATCGGTTTTCGAGCATTTGGTGAATCCAATTGGAAATCATTGGAGATATACCATGACTCCGTGCGGCTTCCAATATGGCATCGAAAGGCACGTTGTCAAAGGCACCCTCGATATCTAAGAAAACACCCAAACAAGATTGCTTTTGAGCGAATGCTTTCTCGATATCGTAAACAACCTTGTGTAAAAGAGTCACAGTGGACTTACCCGATTGGTAGGCATGTTGGTTCACATGAAGAGGCACGTTGGCCAGATGAACATCACGGATGTGATGATCCACAATGCGTTCTAAGCATTTCAGAAGAAAAGAGGTCAAACTGATAGGTCTGAAACTCTTTGCTTCTTCATACGACGCACGACCCAATTTCGGAATAAACTTTACAGTAATATCCCTCCAGGATTTCGGAATATACCCTGTAGCAAAACTGCAAACAAGTAGTTTTTTCAAAACATGTTTGAAATAATCAAATCCCTTCTGAAGCAAAATAGGATAAATCCCATCTGCCCCAGGAGATTTGAAAGGAGCAAAGCTATAAAGAGCCCACTCAATCGATTCTATAGTTACAATACTCCGAGCCGAAGCTAAAGAATCATAACTACAAGAAAAGACATCAGGATCATCCGAAGATGTAATATCCACACATCCAGGGAAGTGTGTGCTGAATAAGCATTCCAGAACATCCTCATCAGAGGAAGTCAGATCGCCATTTGGCAAACGAAGTTCGTTCACCCGGAAATCCTTAGATTTCGCAAGGATTTTGTTTAACCGACTGACTTCATTCAAGCTGGAAACATTTGTACAAAGGGTTTTCCAGCCGGATCGTTCAGCAGACCGGAGAGCTTTCCTGTAGGCCTTGCGAGCCGACCTAAAAGCCTCCGAACCAGCCGAACGTCGTCTGTTCCAACACTTTCTACATTGTTTCCTGAGTTTCGCCAGATCAGAGTTCCACCAAGGGGTTCCTCTTGTGATCTTCACAGACCGTAGAGGGCATGCTTCTTCAAAAGCTTCCATGATGAAGGTCGTTGTAGTATCAACGGCATCATCTAAATCACTTGGAGTGTCAATGGATGGTGAATATCCATGAAATTTCGCTGCAACCAAATCAGTATAAAGATCCCAGTTTGTTGACCGAGGATTCCTGAAACGCAATGTTTGCGAAGTAACATTTAAATGTTCAAAAAAGATGTAGCGATGGTCAGATAAAGATTCTTCATCTGATACATGCCAATTGGTCATCTCGTGACTAATTCTGCTAGAGCAAAGCGTTATATCTAACACTTCCTCTCTAGCAGATACCATGAAGGTTGGGCGGTTGCCTATGTTAAGTAATGCAAGATCTGTACTACTTAAGTACTCCATCAAACTGGAGCCTCTCAAGTTAATGTCTGAGCTGCCCCAGATGATATGGTGAGCATTAGCATCACTGCCAACAATTAGCGGAAGGCCTTTTGAAGTGCAGTATGCGATGACTTGTTTGAAAGCATCCGTAGGGGATGGTTCATCATGCGGTAAATACACAGAACAATAGACGTATTTCCTGTTGAGGTTTCCAACAGATACATCAATTGTGATAGCACATACACTCCCGTTCAAAAGTTTGGGGTCACCCCCTCAAAAACATGTCATTTTTTTAGGCCCATATCTCCGCCAATTTGCGTCCGATTTCAAAACCCTAGGTTTCATTCAAAAGATAATAAGTCAAAGAAACTTTGAACATGATTTAAAAGAAACTTTTTCAAAAAATGTTGTATGTAAACTTAACCCAAAGTTGCCAAATTTTCTAAAAAATGAATATAAACTTACGGCAGTGTCGCTGGAAGTTGGGTCGACCAAATTTTAAGATGAGAGCGGTAATATGACCCATTTCCTATTAGCTTTCAACTGCTTTTTACAGAACATAGCAAAAAAATCTAGAAAAAAAGTTATTAAGTAAATTAATCCTTGATGTCATCGACCAAAAGTTTGGGGTCACCCCTCAAAATGATGTATCGGTCAAAAGTTTGGGGTCACTATCGTAAAACATGGAAAAGTGATTTGGTGATATCTTCGTCATCTATAGTTCAATTTTAATTCTTTTTGGCTCATTTCAAAGATAATTAACTAAATTTACGTTTGATGTCTTTAACTTAACGTATTTAATGATTTTTGTACATAAAAATGTTATGTAAAGCTAGCACATTTTACCCCGCTTCAAAAAATGAGGCAACTTTACGTTAAGTTTTAGTATGTAAATTTCAACAAATATGTGTGGTTCAATGTCTATGCAGTAAGTATCATTTATTTTGTTTCAAATAAGCCAAGAAGAATTAAAATTGAATGAAAGATGACAAAGATATCAACAAATCACTTTTCCATGTTTTACGATAGTGACCCCAAACTTTTGACCGATACATCATTTTGAGGGGTGACCCCAAACTTTTGGTCGATGGCATCAAGGATTAATTTACTTAATAACTTTTTTTCTAGATTTTTTAGCTATGTTCTGTAAAAAGCAGTTGAAAGCTAATAGAAAATAGGTCATATTACCGCTCTCATCTTAAAATTTGGTCGACCCAACTTCCAGCGACACTGCCGTAAGTTTATATTCATTTTTTAGAAAATTTGGCAACTTTGGGTTAAGTTTACATACAAAATTTTTTGGAAAAGTTTCTTTTAAATCAAGTTCAAAGTTTCTTTGACTTATTATCTTTTGAATGAAACCTAGGGTTTTGAAATCGGACGCAAATTGGCGGAGATATGGGCCTAAAAAAATGACATGTTTTTGAGGGGGTGACCCCAAACTTTTGAACGGGAGTGTACATCTCTGGTGGTTAGTTCAGAGATGAGTGTAGCAACTATTGCGTTGTTGACAAGCACACAGGCTCGAGGCATGACACGCGAGTTTGCCATTTCATGTTTACTGAAAGTGGCAAACACCGGGTTCACAAGGTTTCCAAGATAGAAATTTCCCTTACGAAAGTAAGGTTCTTGTACCAAGGCCACTTGGGCTGTACCATTTTGCATAAGTCTGCAAAGATTGATCGTTGCTGTTCTTTTATGCTGAAGATTGATCTGAGCTATCTTAACCGTAGCCACTACCCAAACTAGGTAAGATTAAACTCTTCGCAACAACAGCACAACAAAGAACAGCAACAATAAAACCAAATCGGTATCGATTGGAAAACGCCAAAGGCGAGGATACACAGAATACACTGTGTAAATCGCATAATGCGAAACCATATAGGTGAAAATTTAAACTAATTAACAACATCTTCATAATCCCGCCCTTATTTAGCCTCAAGTGAGACTAAAGAAGGGCAGCTGATTGTCTCGGAGAAACACAAGGTCCACTGCACCATTGCTCCGGTTAGCGCAGTAAGGGCTACATACTGTGGAGGGCGCCCTGGTACTCCACAGGCTCCGTTAGCGGTTAGGTTTTTATTAGACCCCCCTAGCCATTCATTCCTAGGCACGGTAAGCATAAAGCCGCATCACACCATGAATTAGGGGTCACCTGTTGGTGGATTCTTACCACCGGAACAGGCGGTCCGTAGTGTTATTCTTAGCCAATTGAGACAATCGCTACCGACACTACACAGCTATCTAGGCTGATCGAGAAAAGAAGTTAATATTGATGATCAACTTCATACGGACTCGAACAGCCTAAGCTGGTTCGCTACCCTATATAACATTTTTCAAGCGTTTAATAAGTTGTTTATTCGACTCGCAGTAATTTCTTTACAGTAACACAGTAAATCTTCGGCATTTTCTCCACAAATTTGTTCCAAGATCTCCCCCAGGAGTTTTATGTGAGATTCTCAAGCAGTTCTTGATGATGAAGCGCCCCGTTGCCTTTGGGGTCTTCTATAAGGCATGGTACACAAATTACGTAACGCTAAAATCGGCAATTCCAGACTCCCCCCCTCCCCCTTGTAACGCTTTTTGTATGAAAACCTAAAATATTTTGTATGGATCGTAACGCTAAGCTGGACTCCCCCCCTCCCCCTATAGCGTTACGTAATTTGTGTACGATGCCTAAACTAATATCCACAAGGATGTGAACTAATTCCACAAGGTCCGCGATTCACGTCAGCAATTAACTATACAGTGACGATTCGCTCGTTGGGTCACGACTGCGCCCCGATTAGCGAATCGTGTTCGTTCGTTGGGGCAACTGACAACTGATCAAAATGCTCATGACACACGCAAGTGACGACAAATACGTCACGAAACACTCACATACTTGCACAAGCGTTCTGTATATATGAGCTGCGATGCGACGGCGGTCAGACGTCAAACTCATTTTGACATCGATTTTGACATTGACAGTGCTTTTTAGTTGGGTTTTGCCCCAACCAGTGAACATTCAACTATCGAGACAGCCCATCTAACGAGCCGCCAACGAACGAATCGGCACTGTATTGGTTTACTAGTTCGAATTTTACAACACTACTTAACTACTACTTAATACACTTTTAGCCTTAGTTACTTTCAAGAACTGACGTTGAAGCTGCACTCTCAACCAATTCACTGTCCACTACTGATCTCACTTGCTACTGACACGAACCGCGCTTCGATAACTGCTTCACAGACTGTCTTTTCTAACTACTGACTAAGAACTCACTTCACTCAATCTCCAGAAACTGAACTTCAACAACTGACTGTCAAGAACTCAACTCACTCAATCTCCAAAAACTGAACCTTAACAACTACACGAACCGAGCCTTAACAACTACACGAACTGAACCTTAACAACTGACTCACAGACTGAACCCAGATTGAAGCCAAGCCTCAGTATTTATAGCCTTAATTTCCTAGCAATACCCGAACCAGCTTGGGCGTGTCTAAAACTCCTACCATCACTCTCGTTTTCCCGAAGAAGTCACGATAATTCCTAACGTTGCCCAAACCATCTTGGGCGTGTCCAAAAACCTTAAAAAATGTAAATACTAAAAAGTCCCAAAACCTTCTACCTATCCTACGTGTCCACATCGTGATTTACATCTTTCTCTTCTTGGAAAATCTCTTCTCTCTTGGGCGTATCCCAAGCCTAGCCGTGTCTTGGGCGTATCCCAACACTACCAAGAATCCTAGTTCTGATAGAAAAACCTAATTTCCTAACCACGCCTGACTTGGGCGTGTTCGCAAAAACCCCTTCTAAGAATCTTTACCCGAAGGCCTACATCTTCTAGCCCCGCCTCACTTGGGCGTCTCCAATGCTTGGGTGTGTCCCATCGTCATCTTTACCATCATCCTCATCATCATCATCATCATCTTCATCATCATCATCAGCATTATCATCATCATCATCATCATCCTCCTTGGAATTTGGTACCAAATTCTCCAAAACAAAGCACCCGCTTTGTTATTGAAGTGTACCTTACTTGGGCAAAGTGAACCCTAGCCGGGCCCCGGCCGCGGATGTTAGTTGAAATTATACCCCACATTCTTTTCTTTCAGTTTACTCGAAGTCAAAACAAAATCGAGTGCAAAACAATTCCGGCGCCCCTATGCCGCCAATACGGTTTCGATTTTCAAACATTCCTTTTACGGTTCACCTGGGTTCAAATCGAACCAAGTGAAAACAATCACGGCTACCTGAAATTCTTCTCGGCAAATACAGTACCTCGATTTCAAAACCAAAAACAATCTAGGCTACCTGAAACCGCGCCTTGATTTCAAAACAAAAAACAATATAGGCTACCTGAAGCCATATGCGGCCAATACAGCGCCTTGATTTCGCAACATTCTAGCGCGATCGATAGGATGTCACCGTTCCATGACATTCTTGTCGACGGCCCACCAAGCGTAATCAAAGCTGCACCAAACCAACCGGACCCAATATGTACGATCATGAAAACAAAACAAACGCATCGCTGCGCGGTCGCTACCCCGCGAAACCAGGACACCGTACGGATGTTGTTTTGATCAACGTCCAGTACGAAATTTGAGATCAAAAACAAAACTTTACAGGTTCTTATAAACAATTGAGCCTTGGAATCCGTCACCGCCAAACGAACCCAGCGACCATTGACCCACCAAGCATAATACAATTTTTATCTCCATACCGACTCGACTCACGTGTTTGACCACGATCGCACCCGGCCATCACCGGGTGCGATTTTCATGCTTCCAATATTGCGAATACTTTGTATAGTTTTTCTTTCGTTGCGCAATTTGCGCGCCGGGCAGTTACGCGCAGCTCCACTCCAGTTGCGCGCAGCCGTTTCTATTGTGCGACCAAAACAAACATCGACGCTCGCCCACCGGCTGATTGTTGTTGTTGATAACTTGCGTGGAAAGGAAAGTTTACTCATTATGGTCCTTTTCCAGATTGTTTTAATGAAACGGAAATAAAACAATATTTTCTGGAATTGTTACTGATTCGATTGGTTGTGCCATTATTTGTTGCATTCAGTCTTGTACTGATCGAACGCGGTTGATACCGTTGGGTATGTTTTAAGTAATGCAAATATTGGATACTGCCCATGATATAAGATTCACCCTTGCGCACAACTGACTGACAGATCGGTAAAAGTGTGAAACTAAAATTTTTCTTGCTAAGCGCAATATGCCGCGCGCGAGGTAGGTAGAACCTACCTACGAAAAGTGCACAACCTCATTTTATGGGTAATGGGCAAGGTTGTTAATCGATAAATTATCGTTATCGGCGATAAAGTTAACGTCTGTTATCGTTTATCGTCGATAACGATAACGTCTTCAGGCAGAAACGTCATCGGCGATACAGTTAACTGTGGAAATTATCGACTCGATAACGTCTCCGAAAATTTTTCTTCGCGATCTGAACCGTTGTTGATACCGTCACTAGGGTAACTAGATTTATCGCAAAATTATCGAAGGTACGTTGATCTTCGCGTTGATTTATCGTATGATTATCGTTATCGAAAGATTATCGAGCAACCTTTATCGTTATCGAGTTTGCGATTAGTTAACTGTCGATAATTTATCGGTTAACACCCTTGGTAATGGGGCATTACTCATATTTGAGTAAGTTGCATTTATTGAATTATGAGTAATTGAAAGTACTCAAATATGAGTAATTTTATGCTGTTAATCAAATGCAGAATATGGAAATCAAATTAAATAGGAATGGTTGATGTATCAAATCTACAAACATAACGAAAGTATGAATAAACAAATAATTTATTGCTCATAACGGCTCATAAGGGCAAAGTACAATAAATTATTAATGTTCCATATTTGATAAGTTGCCCTTCACGGTCACTCCAAGATGTCCTTTCGTTTTCCCCGTAGTGATTGAATGATTCACCTAGCTTAGCTGCCGGTAGGGATGTGCTTGCCCTTGCAATTGCAATCATTTATGCATGTTCTCTTGGCATCAAGTTTCACGCCGTACTCTCCAAAGGGTTTCCTTGGCGAAAACGTTGCACTGGTGTCGATTTGTTGGAATCGGTCGGAATTATTTTCGGTTTCGGTTTGGGTTCGTAATTGTAATTGTAATTGTTTTATTTATTCATAACGATAACCTATTGGATGTACCATATATAAGGTCAAGGAAATTTTGTTCGTATGCCTCTCAACTCATCGTTGCTGCCTTTTCGTTTCCGCTGTGATCATCCGGAACCATGTTTGATATGGGTATCAGATACGCCGGCAGCAGGAACGCCGCAGCGCTATCAGAAGCTTTCCAGATTGATGCCGCCACCAAAGGATCTTAATGAAGAAACAAAGTGAACATTATTTTCAATTTGAATTTAATCCTATTTGATTAAAATTAAAGTAATTCCTCAACTTACCTTTCAGAGCAGATTGCTTTCATAAAAAAACTACAATATCAACAAGTTTTTAACTAATTTTGTCTTCGTTTTTGTTCGTTCAATCCTAATTGTTTTGATCACCCGAATGTTGTCAATTATTATTAATTTTTCATCCAAATATGGGTAATTGCAACTACTCATATTTGGGTGAAATGGCTTTACTAATAGTATGCGTAAATTTGACCGTTTTTTGTCGGTATTGTGGGGTATGAACAAAGCTGAGTAGCATTTCCCATGCGTGTATTTCCCCTAGCAAGCATCAGTGACAGCCAGCACCATGACGGGGTCGTCGTCAGTGTGATGCTGCCTCATTGACGAGTGGACTGTTGGCGAAGCAAGTCGCCATCACCGTGAGGTTCCGTATTATGCCAAGTGATTCTACTGCAGTTTGCGAAGATGGCTGGGAACGGATTGTTCCAGTAAGTTGCCCGATATTCACATTGGTGATCCTGCCAGGAGTGCATCATAATCAATAACAAG
The DNA here is from genome assembly GCF_035046485.1 of Aedes albopictus. Lineage (NCBI taxonomy): Eukaryota > Metazoa > Arthropoda > Insecta > Diptera > Culicidae > Aedes > Aedes albopictus. The sequence goes on from NC_085136.1 coordinate 251,824,798, forward strand.
TTAATCATAAAAAAGGTAGAATCACTTGGCATAAAAACAGTGAGAGAAAACAAATCGTTTTGGTGTGTGAAGTGTGTGGTGGTGATGCAAACACAGTGAAGTGGGTGTTGCAATTCTGCGGTTCCTGACGAAAGCTATAGCGTAGTTTTTGTCATTCCAACCGCGTTCTGTTTTAGCCTTGGTTCTAGCACAAACACATGAACAAAGGCGCGGTGACGTGGTTGATTTTTGTTGTCGACTGGTAGCACGCTGTGGATAGGTGGTCGGTCGATGATTGCATGCATGTTTCTTCATGTTCTTGCTCGGCATAGATGGTCGCGCTTTCGTTGATTCCTCGGATCGTACATGCTCGTGTTGTCGCTCGGTTGAACGGTAAATGCAAACAGGTTGATGTGCATGATGTTAGAGGTGTTTGACTATTGTGAATGTTGCCGTAAAATACTCGCGGCGTTGGTTGGTTGGGTTGGTTTTTGCTCGGGTTTTTGGTTGGGCAAATTAATGGCGTGTCGAACCGCCGAAAATTTTTCTGCATAAGGAAAATGCAGGGACGTGTAGTGAAAACCGTCCAAGGTAAAGGCGTTGTTGGATAACCGCCGAAATTTTTTCTGCAGGGTATCGCGCTACTTGGGCGGTGGTTTTCTTCGTCTGTTATTTTCTTCTGTTTTCCACTGTAACTCGGTCAATTTTGAACCGATTGACTTGAAATTTTGTACACGGGTAGATACTATACCTATCTCACCGCATTCCAAGAATTGTGTCAATTGGTTCAAGATTGACTGAGTTATAGTGGAAAACAGACGAATATAGAAGCCACCGCCCAAGTAGCGCGATTCCCCATAAGGAAAATGCAGGGACGTGTAATGAAAACCGTCCAAGGAAACGGCATTTTTGGATAACCGCCGAAAATTATTCTGCATAAAGAAAATGCAGGGACGTGTAGTGAAAACCGTCCAAGGTATAGGCGTTGTTGGATAACCGCCGAAAATTTTTCTGCATAAGGAAAATGCAGGGACGTGTAATGAAAACCGTCCAAAGAAACGGCATTTTTGGATAACCGCCGAAAATTATTCTGCATAAAGAAAATGCAGGGACGTGTAGTGAAAACCGTCCAAGGTATAGGCGTTGTTGGATAACCGCCGAAAATTTTTCTGCATAAGGAAAATGCAGGGACGTGTAATGAAAACCGTCCAAAGAAACGGCATTTTTGGATAACCGCCGAAAATTATTCTGCATAAAGAAAATGCAGGGACGTGTAGTGAAAACCGTCCAAGGAAACGGCATTTTTGGATAACCGCCGAAAATTATTCTGCATCAGGAAAATGCAGGGACGTGTAATGAAAACCGTCCAAGGAAACGGCATTTTTGGATAACCGCCGAAAATTATTCTGCATCAGGAAAATGCAGCGATGTGTAAAGAAACCCGTCTAAGGAAATGGCGTTGCATGATAACTGCCGAAAGCTGTGCGTGAGGAAAATGCAGGGACGTGTAATGAAAACCGCCCATAAAAATTGCATATCGTAAAACAGTTTAAAATTCGAAGTACGCAGTGAAAACATATCTACTGAAAATATGTTGTAGAACCGCTTTCGAACTCGTTTTGTAGAATCTATTTTCGTATAATTAAGGACATTTGTGTGTTATATATGGTCCATCTGTACCATCACATTGAAGCATTGAAAATTGAGTTGTATGATATACGGAATCTTTAGTCTGATAAATCTCAAATTCGTTAATCTCTTGTATTTTTTTTCTTTTTTGACAAATAATTCTTACAAAATATGTTCGTTTTCGTTGAATGCGTCGAGTTTTCGCAATCGTGAATAACGATTGATTTGAGTGAGAGAAAAACAGGGCCGGCTACATAACGAGACGTGCGCTTGAAGGAGAGAAGACACATCACCCAACTGCGTGTGTTGTAGTTATTTTTATTGGAGCTCGGCAAAACCCCATAGATGATTGGTTAGCATTGCAAGTTATCAATCAAATGATATAGGTTCGATATTAACAAAAGTGTGTTTACTAAACAAAAAAGTAAATGTGGCCATTCGTCTTAATTCTTGTATCTTGAAGTGTATCTTGTTGCATTGGTGCCATAAGGATGAAGAGAACGAAATTGGGGGTTTGAGCGTAAAAATAACAAGCCTGCTAGTAAGAAAACTTTTTTTTTTCGGAGAAGAGGGAGAATGTGGGGTATGAACAAAGCTGAGTAGCATTTCCCATGCGTGTATTTCCCCTAGCAAGCATCAGTGACAGCCAGCACCATGACGGGGTCGTCGTCAGTGTGATGCTGCCTCATTGACGAGTGGACTGTTGGCGAAGCAAGTCGCCATCACCGTGAGGTTCCGTATTATGCCAAGTGATTCTACTGCAGTTTGCGAAGATGGCTGGGAACGGATTGTTCCAGTAAGTTGCCCGATATTCACAGGTATGTTTTACCCATAAAATAAGTAATGCATAAAGAACCCATTTATGGGTAAATAAATTACCTATTTATGGGTAAACTGACCTTAGCTACGCTCTGTTGGTGTACACGCAAAAACGGCTACGCTCAAAAATGTGTTCGGCCTGCACATTTTTAGTAAACATCCATGCCGCACATGACTGTGTTGGAAACACACATTTTTTTTAAATTGCTCGTACGCTCACATGAGCATGTATTTTGCAATAATTTCGACATGGCAACCTCACTGGGTTTATAAACCACCTTCAAATACCGAAAAATATTGATATTTTGCAAAAATGTGAGCGTACGAGCAATTTAAAAAAATGTGTGTTTCCAACACAGTCCCTGTGCGGCATGGGCGCTACTCAAAAATGAGAGTTTTTATTTTAGAGAGTAAAATTGAAATAAAAACACACCCAGGCAGCTGCTCTAATGGGAGTGTGGGGGGAAATGCATCTTTTTCTTCCACAGTTGAATTGACTTAGAATATCGGAAGGCGTGGGAATATTTAGGTCTATGCAATGATTCTCTTGTGTTCTTCTAGCCTGTGATTCGTTCAAGAGCTCTTGCCAGGATTCCTCCAGGAAGTGCTCCTAAAATTCTTCCAGAGATTTTTCTGGGATTTCTTTGAGAATACCTTCTGCGATTACTTCAGGAATTCCTAGATGCTTCATCCTCCAGGAATTCCATCCTAGATTTTCCTAATAGCTTTTTTTGGAATGTCTTTAGAAGTTTTTTTTTTGACTTCCAGAAGATATTCTTGAAAGTTTCAGCAATTTTACCCGCATTTTTTTCGGGAATTGCGTTAGGATGCTTTCCAAGAATTCTATGCGAGATTCTTCCCGGAGCTCTGTCTGGGATTTCTTACCTTCCAAGAATCCTACAAGAACTTCTTTCATTATTTCTCCAAAAACTTTCTCGGGATTTTTTCAGGCGCTTCTTCCGGGATTCTTCAGGAACTACCTCTGGGATTACTTCACGAATTCTTCCAGAATTCCTACGGTAATTCCATCGGGAACTTCTTCAGGGAGCTCCAACAGGGATTTCTCCGGAAATTTTTTTACTAGGCTGCTGTCAGAATTGCTTCTGGAATTTCTTGAGGAACTCCTTCGTGGAATTCTTCTGGAACTTCTCTCAGGATTCCTTTTGAAACAGTTCCCGGGACCCCGCTTGGAACTTGTTGAGAAAAACATTTCACTAGATGATCGGGAAGAGTAGCAAAATGTAAACAATAACAATTTGTCATTCATCATTCATCCTACACATCCAATTATAAACTCTATTCAACATTGCATACAAGGTTGCATGAAAACATGGGAGTAGCCAGAGGTGGGCGTGACCGTGGTATTGTTTCCGCGATTCCTTCTGGGTTTTCTTCAGGAATTTCTCCGGGGACTCGAGGTCATTCAAATATTACGTCCATCGTTCATGGGGGAGAGGGGTCAGCTAAGTGTGACACTCCATGTATTAGGTATACAAAAAAGCGTGACACAGAAAGGAGGGGGGTCTAAAACTCTCCAAAAATGATTTACGACATATTTGAATAAGCCCCCTTCAGAAACTCCTACAGGAATCCCTCAAGAGATTTATCTAGGAATTCCTCCAGAATTTCCTTCAGGAATATTTCTAGAGATTCCTCCAGTTTCTGTAGAGATTCCTATGGGAATCCCTACAGGCATTCCACTAGGATATCCTCCAGCGATTCCTCCAAGAATTTCTCCAGGACTTTACTCGGGAAATCCTTGTGTGATTTTTTCTGGAACCACTTATTTTAAAAATTCCTCCAAAGATTCCCCAGGAACTCTTCTTGGGATTCCTTCAGAAATTCCTCCTTGTATTCTTGAAAAAGCTCCTCCAGGAATTAAGTCAGTATTTCCTACAGGATCTGTTTGAGGATTCCCTTAGAAATTCCTCTTGACATTGCTTCCGGGATTCCTTCTGAAGTTTCTTCAGGAATTTCTCTAAGGATTTCTTCAGCGACTGCTACAGGGATTCCTCCACGAACTCTTGTAAGGATTCCTTCAGAATTTCTCCAAGAAATCCATCTGCGATTTTTTTAGGAATTATTCGTACGAATTCCTTAGAAGATTCCTCCAAAAATTTCTTCAGGAATCCTCCAGAGATGGCTCCAGAAATTCTGCCAGAAATTCCTCTAGGAATTCCTCTACAGATTTCTCCAGGAGTTTCCCTGGAGATTCCTTACGGAATTCCTACAGGCGTTCCCCTAGGATATTCTCATGAGTTCCCTCCAAGAGTTCCTATAGGACTTCCTCCAGGCATTCCTCCAGGAATTGCTTCAAGGATTCCTCTATGAATTTCACCAGCAATTCCTACTGGGATTTATCAACAGGGATTTATTTATCCTTTAAGCGATTCTTCCAAGGATTTATCCAGAGACTCCTACAGCAACTCCTCCAAAGATTTCTCCAGGAATTACTTTAGGGATTCCTTCAAGAATTCCATCAGGAATTCTCCTAGGCATTCTTCCAGGAACTAATCCATGCATTCTTCCAGGGATCCCTCCATGGATTCTTGCAGAGATTTCTCCAGGAACTGCTTCAGGGACTCCTCCGCAGGAGTTCTTCCAGGAGTTTCTCCTGGGATTGCTTCAGGAATTCTTCGGGGGTTTCCTCTACAAATTCTTGCAGGCATTTCTCCAGGATATCATCCTGGAATTTTCACAGGTCTTCTCAAGGAATACCTCCAGAAACTACCCCAGGAATTCCTTCTGGGACTCCTCCAGGAATTTCACCAGGAATTAATCTAGGAATTGCTTCATAAATTCTGTCAGCAATTCACCCAGGAATTTTCTCCAGGAAATTCTTCAGAAATTCCTTCAGAAATTCTTCCAGGATGTTCTGAAATTTTTCCAGGGATTCCTCCATGAATTCTTCCAGATTTTCCTCCAAGAATTGCTGCAGGCATTTCTCCAGGAATTTCACCAGGAATCCTGCTAAGAATTCCTCCAGGAACTTCTTCATGGCTTTTCCCAGGGACTCCTTCACGAATTTCTCTAAGGATTCGAGGATTTCTGCAGGAATTCTTTCTTTCAGAGTTCCTCTAGAGATTTTTCATAAATTCATCCAGTAATTGTTTCATGAATTCCTCTCGAGTTTCTCCCAGGAATTCCTTCAGAGATTCCTCCAGAAAATCCTCTAGGCATTTCTCCAGGATTTTATCCTGGAATATCCACAGGAACTCCTCTAAAAATTTCTACAGGAATTGCTTCTGGACATCCTTCAGAAATTATGTCAGCAATTTCTCCAAGAATTTCTTCAGGAAATCCTCTATGGATTTCTTCAAAAATTCTTCCAGAATATTCTCCAGGTCATGATTTTTTCAGAGATTCCTCCAGGTATTTCTCCAAGATCTTCTGCAGAGATTCCTTCAGGAATTGCTTCAGGAATTTCTCCATGGATTTTTCCACAAATTTCTTTAGTTTTTGTAGTTTTTGTGGGGTTCTTAAAACCGATAGGATGCCAGTTTTTACGGCCAGCTTGGATGTCATGCTATGAATGGCAAACTCATACCCAGTGATGTGTCTGTCCTTAATAACACGTATTACGAACCATTTCAACCTTTCACCTTTCCACACGAACCATATCGAATGAATGAACTATACCCAATGAGTTTAAATTAACTCAAAACAACTCCGTGAACATCGGGGGTTCAGAATACAGTCGTCATCCCAGACCTCTTTCCAGAACACAAAAGTACCCCAAACGCTGGCTGCTGGCTGCCACACTTGGCTCGTGGAGCGTATACGGTACGGATAGTTCGGTACATCAAACGGCTCCGGGCGAGGAATAGCTTTCCACCTTTCAGCTCCCCCCCCCCCACCACAGCACGGAAAGGATGTATCGCGCGCGTGAAAACTTTTCCCATATGGTGGAAAACTTGGACCTTTCCTAGCCCGGGCCAATCTGGTGGCTGCGTGAAGAACGAAACGAACGGATGGGAAGTGCCCTCCGGCAGGCAAGTGGTCGGGTTTCGAACCAGAACCACATTCATATGTTTCGGTGGTGGGGGGAAAAAGACGAACCGGTTCCGAATGAGCGCAGAACGTAAAAGTTTCATAATTAAATTAAAATGAATTCAATTTGGTCTAGTTTTTAGTGTTTATTTTGTGGTCGTGTATCGTCATTCCGGGGGGTGGACGCCGCCGCTGGTGTGGCTGCTTGCCGTCGTCATCTTCATCGTTGTTAGTGGCTTCATATCCATCGTAGGTAGGTAGGGTAGGTATATGATGGGTTGGTTTTTCTGGGAGAACGGTTTTGGAGTAACGACGATGAACTGGCGGCAGCCGGAGGCCAAATTGCTTTCGATACGAATGACTTGGCTCTGTGATTCATTTTTTTCTCATTCACCTCGTGGAAAGTGAACAAGGTGGAAAAAAGGTTGTATTAGTGATAATTTTGTACTGAATCACTAGAGAGAATTGAACCATTCACTTTGAATTCGATAAGATTTTGTTACTGTTAGAACTTTTACTTGTTTTATATTTCATATCACTATAATTAACGACTTATTGATTGCATCGTATCCAAGAACACGGCTTCCAAAATAACCTCCTTGAAGAGCGTAGCCCTAAGGAAATTTGTACCTACTAGCTTTTATAACTATACTCAATACGATGAAATTGAATATAATAACATTATATTGTAAAAGTATCAATTAACCCTTCAGCAGTCACGCTGTTGTATTTTGTACAATATATTAAAAAAGCTCATCTGATCTACATAAATTAGCGTAGTGCTGGTAGCAATTCCTCCAGAAATTTTTGAAATAATTAAAAAAAAAATCAGGTATTTCTGGAGAAGTTCTTGAAGTTCTGAAAAGATGATTGAAGGGATTCCGGAATTTACGAAGGATCTCCTGAATGAATTTTTGAACAGAACCTGAGAGGAATTTCTGAAGAAAACATTTGAGGAATTCCTGGATAAATTTCTGAAGAAACACCTGGTTGAATCCCTGGATGAATCCTTGGAAGAATTTTTGACAGTATACGTGGTGGAATTTCTGTATAAGTTATGGGAGGAATACCTAGAGAAATATCTGAAGAGATCTCATGAGGAAATACTAGATAAATTTCTGGAGAATTCCTTGAGAAATTCCCGGAGGAATGCCTAGAAAAAATTCAGATGAAAACTCTTGAGGAATTCCTAAAGGAAATCTTAGAGAAATTTCAGATGGCATCCTTCGAGGAATTCTTGGAGAAATCCCTGATGGAATTCCTGGAGGAATCCCTGAAGCAGTTCTTGGGAAAATCTCTAGAGTGAGGCCGGGAGGAATGCCTGAAGACACTTCTGGAAAAATTCTGGCGCAATTCCTGGAAGAATTCTTGGATGAATTCTATGAGCAATCCCTGGAGAAAATCGTGGAGATATTCCTGGAATTTCAGAAAAATTCTGGGAGTCATTGCTGGAGAAATTCCTTGGATAAACCCATCGAGAAATTCGTAGAGGAATTTCTTGCGGAATTTCTGGAGGAATTGCTGGAGAAATCCTCAAAGGAATTCTTGAAGAAAACCCCGGAAGAACCCTTGAAGAAATTTGTGGAGAAATCCTTGGAGGAATACCTGGGGGAATCCCTGAAAAATTACTGAAGGTATTCCTGGAAGAATTTCTTAAGAAATCCCTTGAGGATTTCCTGGAAGTATCCTTGGTGGAACTTCTGAAAGAAATCCTAGAGGAAACTTTGAAGGATTTCATGGAAGAATCCATAGAAAAATCCCTGGAGAAATTCGTGAAGAAATCTCTGGAGAAATTCCTGAAGCAATTCCAGATGGAATCTCAGGAGAAATTCATGGAGAATGGCCTGGAGGACTCCCTAGAGGAATTGTTAATAATTTCTGAAGGATGTCCAGGAGCAATTCCTGCAGAAATACGTGAAGTAATTTCTGGAGGAATTCCTGGAAGAGTTCCTGGAGAAATTCCTAGAAAAAATCCTGGATAAATGCCTGGAGGAATTCCTAGAAGGATTACTGTGGGATTGTTGCAGGAATCAGTGATGAAATTCCTGGAGAAATCTCTAGACGAATTTATGAAATAATTACTGGATTAGTTTCTAGAAGAATCTCCAGAGGAATTTTGTTATTTTTATATTTCTGAAAAACCCTTTTGATGAAATCCTGGACGAATTTCTAGTGGAATTTCTGGAAGCATTCATGGAGAAATCCTCGGAATGAAGAAATTTGTTTAGAAACCCCTGGAGGAATCTCTAGAGGAATTCCTGAAAAATTCCTGGAAGAGTTTTTGAAAAACTCCCTAGAGGATTTTCTGGAAGAACCATTACAGGAACTTTTTTAGGATTTCCAAGAGGAATCTTCGAAGAATCTTCTGAAGGAATCCCTGGGAAAATCCATGGAGAAATTCGTGGAGAATTTCCTGGAATAATTTCTGAAAAAATCCTCATAAGATTTTCTGGAAAAATTCCTGGTGAAATTGCTGACATAATGTCTGAAGGATTTCCAGGAGCGATTCCTAGATCAATTCCTAGAGAAATTGCTGGAGGAATTCCTGAAGAAATTTTAGGGGTATTTCCTGGAGAATTGCTGGCAGAATCCTTGGAGGTTTTCCTTTGGGAATTACTGAAGGAATCTTTGAAATTCTTGCAACAATTGCTGAATGAATTTCTGGGGGAATCTCTAGAGGAACTCTGGGTGAAATCGTTGAAAAAATCTCGGAGAAATCCCTTCAAGAATCCAAGGAGGAATCCCTGAAAGAATGCCTGGCAAAATTTCCTGGAAGAGTGCTTAGGAAAATTCCTGGTGGAATTCTTGGAGGATTCTCTAGTAATTCCTGGAGAAATCTTTGGATGAATTTCTGTAGGAGTCTCTGGAAAAATCCTCGGAGGAAGCCTTTGAAGCTTACCTGGATAAATTTCTGTAGAATTCCTGATGGAATTCTTGGAAGAAATTCGGAAGCAATTACGGGAGCAATTCTGTGGAGGAAGCCCTGAAGGAATGCATTGAGGAAACTCTGGAGGGTTTCTTGGAGGAATCTCTAAAAAAAGTTCTTGTTAGAAGTCTTGGAGGGATCCCTTAAGGAATCCTTGAAGAACTGGAATCTCTTAAGGAATTTGTAAAGGAATATCAGGAATAATTTCTGAAGAAATCGCAGATGGAATTCTTGGAGGAATTCTTAGAAGAGTTCCTGAGGAATTCTTAAGGGAATCCCTAAACAGTTCCTGCAGGAAGTACTGAATTAATTCCTGGAGGATTTCCTTAAAGAATACAAGGATGAATTGTTGAAAAAATCCTAAAAAGAGTTCGTGCGAGAATCTTTGGAGGAATTTTTAAAATAAGTTGTTGCAGAAAGAATCACATAAGGAATTTCCGAGTTAAGCCCTACAGAAATTCTTTGATGAATGTTTCATGTTACATGTTTCATTTCGACATTTTTGAGGCTTTTATGTAAAAAGTCATATTATGGTTCGTATTTTTGAAATATTTCGTCAACATATGAATTTATATATATTTCGATAGTTGAATTGCGTTGAAGTCAATCAAATGCGACAATAAGTAGCAGAAGTTTATATTGAAACTAAAAATGTGGTTTTGTCGCGTTTTCTCTATTGTAACATAAGCCATTTATGCGTCTAAGGGCAGTGTAGGCATTAGACATGGGCAACTCACTCTCGAATCGACTCAAAGAATCGACTCGCATAACCGAGTGAGTGAACCATGATTCTTTTCAAAAGAGTTACGATTCAGTGAAGTTCATAACGGGTCCAACAATCTGCCAAAAAGAGTTGGCTGATTACGCTTTTTTATAATAATTAGACGCAGAACATCGCAATCTTTGCCATTAGATCATTTTTTGTTTAGTTTATTGTGTGGCTGACTCGCACCAGTGATTCGATTCTTTAGGGGCAGGAACGAAAATCTGTGTTATCTTGCATTTTATCACGTTATGCTAAGATTGTTAATTCGACGTCGAAGTCCGTATCAAGAGAGCAGATTTTCTCAAAGACTGGACATATAAGAAAGGATTCGGCTCGAAAAACGAAATTTTTCATCAAATTCCGGAAATGAGTTATTGAATCGGTCAAAAGAATCGACTCTTTTTTGAGAGTGAATCGGAAGCGATTCGCTCTCAAAATTGAATCAGTTTTCCCATCTCTAGTAGGCATCCCTGGAGGATATCCTACAGGAATGCTTGTAGGGATTAACGGAGAATCTCTAAAAATACTCCTGAAGGAATCTCTAGAAGAATTCCTGGAGGAATTTCTGGAGGAAACTCTAGAGGCATTTCTGAAGGAATCCCTGGATAATTTTTAGGGGAGTCCCTGTAGCATTACCCAGAGGAATCTCGAGAATAGTTTCTATTAACCGTTATGTGGCCGGCAAACTTTTTGCTTTTTTCTACACCGTGTATTTTAAATGGGTGCTGGGTACCCGAGTACCCTGCCGGCCACATAAGGGTTAAGTAAATCTCTAGAGAAATTCGTGGAGAAATCCCTTAACAAATTCCTGGACGAATCCCAGGAAGAATTCCCGAAGAAACTGCAGATGGGATCCTTGGAGAAATCCTGTGGGAATTCGAAGAAGAGTTCGTGGAGGAACTCCTTGGGGAATCCCTGTACCAGTTTCTGAAGGAATCCCTGCAGGAGTTCCTGAAGAAACCCCAGGAGAAATCCTGGAACCAATTCCTAAGTTAATCCCTAAACAGTTCCTGAAGGAAGTCCTGGATTAATTCCTGGAGGCGTTCTTGAAAGAATTCCTAGAGCAACTCCTTAAAAAGTGTTCCTGGGGGAATGCTTGGAGGAATTCATAAAATAATCCCTGGAGTTGTTCCTGAAAGAAACGCAAAAGAAATTTCCGGGTGGATCTCTGGAGGAATTTTTAAAGAAAAAACCTGGAATTCCTGAAGAAATGCTAGCGGGGATTTTCGGATTCCAGTCACTATGGAATCATAAACGGATATTGGTTCAACACCTGACGTTTTGGTCATATATATATATATATGTTTACATACATAGAGATTGGAAGCCGAAAATCCCCGCTAGCATAATACGAATCGATCCTCTTACATTCCTGAAGAAATCCCATGAGGAATCTTAGAAGCATTCCCATGAGGAATTCCTTAGAAAATCCCAGGAAAGCTTTCTTAACAAATTCCTGGAAAAAACGAAGGAATCCATGTCTGCAATAATTTTTGGACGAATTATTGTTGGAATCTTTGGATGGACTCCCAAAACAATGTTTTGTACAATGTTTCGTGTACGGGTTTCTGGAAGATTTTTTTTTATCTCTTTATTCGGGGATTTTCTGCCGTAGGCAGGTTCATCCCGGATAGTTTCTGGAAGATATTCATGCTGAAATACTTCGAATTATTTCAGAATGAATTATTGAAGCAATCTCTAGTGAAATTCTTGAAGGAATATATGGAGAAATCTCTGAGAGAATACTTCCAGAAATAACTAAAAGAATATCTGTTGACATTCCTTTGGTAGTCCCTGGAGAAATTCTTGAAGGAATCCTCGAAAAAAGCACTGGAACATTCACTGGAGGAACCTCTATACATATCCCAGGATAAATTCCCGGAGGAATTCCTGGAGGAATTCGTCTATGCTTGCTTGCAGATGCATCTGTAAAAATTTCTGCAGGAATTGTGGAAGGAATTCTTGATGCAGTTCTTAAAACAAACCCTGAAACAATCTACCGCAACCGGTTCCAGCATATCTGGAAAATTTGGCATGATGTTTTTGTATTCTATGAATAAACATCACAGAATTTAGCCATTCAACCAAGCAAAAGTAAAGTGGTTCTCTTGGAGAAATATTTAGCGAAATTTTCTGTGGTTCTCCCCCTCTGGCTACGCCCATGCATCAGTACACTTGGAGATTACTACATCAGACGATACCGCACCTCGACCACGGTCTTATCGATGAATGGCGCTTATCGGACATTATCGATGTCAGGATCTATGGTGGCGCTAACATCAACAATGACCGCTATCTGGTGATGGTCAAACTCCACCCAAAATTGTCCGTCATCAACAATGTACGGTACCGGCGACCGCCACGATACAATCTAAAGTGACTGAAGCAATCGGATGTCGCTTCAGCTTAGAAAATATATTCCGGTGTAGTCACACCAAAGACTGCAAGGCCGAAAAAAGCCAAGGCAACCCATATCAGTTTCCACCATCAAATTAATTTCATACGAAAACTTTCTACCTTTCCCCCATTCCAAGAAATGAAACAATCGACCTTTTACAGTCTAAATTTGCAAGTAAAATCAACAAACAGAAAACAGGTTAGCATTAGACTATACCCTAACCCCACACATTAGCTCGCATCCAGTGAACAATAATGCGTCTTTATTTCCAATCCTCACACCCTGTACTTCTGAGCCCAGTCAGTACCCGATGTGATGAATGAAAACTGCCCAGTTCCAGTTTTGTTCACATCATACCTATATGATAAGCTTGCTCGCCCAAACACACATTCGAAATAATAATAGCGTTTACAGTCGAGGGGTTTGAGATAGGAAAAGAGTAAAAGAGCAAAAACCACCCGAAGGCGAAGGTCAGAATTAAAATAAACTGTCTTTCGCACAGTGCGACGTGGTGGAAACACAAAAAAGAAATTGGATGAGACAAGCTGATGGGTGATGGTGGTGAGATATGGACGATATGGAGTGTTTGCTTGTATGTTTAGAATGGAAAGAAATACAAAATAAAGCATATAGTGGATTATATGAAATGCTTGATATATGGCGTCGGTGGTGTAATGGTCAGCATAGTTGCCTTCCAAGCAGTTGATCCGGGTTCGATTCCCGGCCGACGCAGGATCTTTTTTTATGGTGAAATACATGGGTTATTTTACTACAAGTGTTTTTCACCTCCAATGGTTTGTGCGTTCGTTTAACAGCAGTGCTGTGTACTGTGACAATGGTCCGTATGCCGTATTTATCTGAAAAAAAATACGCCTAAACAATTAGTTTTAGTTATATGATGTCCTCGGGGATTTTTTTTACAAAGTTCTAAAATTAGGGCGGTCCAAATGGTTCTTACAATCACAACATCAACATTTTAGTTCTTTCATATAGAGCAATAGTATGTTCTATAAGTTCAAAAATCACCTGATTTCAAACAGCTTGCCAAAGAAACCAGAATTCTTGAAGAAATCCCTGAGGGAATTGCTGGATAAATACCTGAAGCAATTCCCGGTATAATCTTTAGAGAGAATCCTAGAGGAATGCCTGGAGGAACTCCTGAACAAATTCCTAGAAGAATTCTTGGATGAGATCCAGTGGGAATTTCTTGGATGAATTTTTGGAACAATCCCTGCAAAAATTGCTGGAGGAATTCTTGAAGAAATCTCCAGAGAAATTCTGGGAGAAATTGCTGGAGAAATTTCTGAAAAAAATCCAATGACAAATTCCAGGAGGGCTTCCTGGAAGAATCCTTAGGGAAATTTATGGAGGATTCCCTCGAAAAATCTCTGGGAATATCCCTGGAGAAATTTGTGAAGAAATCCCTGGACAAATCTCTGCAGGAATCGACAATGGAAGAATTCCTGAAGAAATTCATGGGGTATTTCCTAGTGAAATTCCTGCAGAAGTTCCTGGGAAAATACCTGGAAAAATTCCTGAAGGAATGCCTAGAGGAAGTCCTAGAAGTATTCTCGTGGAAATTGCTGGATAAATCTAAATCTCTAGAGGAATTCGTGAAAGAATTACTGGATGAATTTCTGAAGGAATCTCCAGAGGAATTCTGAGAGATTTCTTTTTCTGTTTCTGAAAATTCCCTTGAGAATTGCTAGCAGAATTTTTGGATGAATTCTTGGAGAAATCCTTTAATCAAATTGTGGAGAAATTCCTGGATAAATTCCTTGAGGAATGCCTGGAGGAAGCCATGATGAGATTCCTGGAGAAATTCTTGAAAAAAAAACTGGATACACTTCTAGAGAAGTCTCTAGAGGAATTCTGGGAGATATATATTATTATTTTTTTATTTCTGGAGAAAAACTGTTAAGAAAACGCTGGAGGATTTTTTAGCGAAATTTCTGGTGGAATGTCCGGATAAATCCTCTGAAGAATTTCTGAAGGAATCTCAGAAGGAATCCTTTATGAAATTTGTGAAGAAATCCCTGTAAGAATCTCTAGAGGAATTTCTGGAGGAATACTTGAAGCAATCCCTGAAAAAATGGAGAATTTCCTGGACGAATTTCTAAAGAAATTCCTAGAGGATTTGCCGGAAGAATCCTTAGAAGAACTTCTGGAGGATTCCCTGGAGAAATTTTCGAAGAATTTCCTGGAGAAATTCGAGGAGAAATCCCTGGAGTAATTCCTGAAGCAATTCCTGAAGTAAACTCATGAGAATTTCCTGGAGAAGTGCCTGAAGGAATGCCTGAAAAATTCCGGAAAAAATCCAGAAGATATTCTGGAAGAATTCCTGGAGAAATTGATGACATAATTTCTGAAGGATGTCCAGAAGCAATTCCTGGAACGATTCCTAAAGAAATTGCTGGGGAAATTCCCGAAGAAATTCTTGCGGTAATTTCTGGAGAATTTCCTGGAGGATTTTTTTTATTCTATTACTGGAGATATTCCTGGACAAAAACCTGAAGGTTTCCTGGAGGTATTCCTTTGGGAATTGTTGGAGGAATCCTTGAAGGAATTCCTGGAGGAAACTTTGAAGAAATTCTCGCAACAATTACCGGATGGATTTCTGGGGGAATCTCTAGAGGAACTCTGGGAGAAATTTCTGAAAAAATCCCATGAGAATTTCCTGGAAGAATTTCTAGAGAAATTTCTGGAAAAATCCTCGAAGGAATTTCTGGAGGAATCCCTGAGGGAATCCTTGGAGAAATTCGTGCAGAAAAATCTCTGAAGAAGTTCCTGGAGGAATATTTAGCGAAATTCCTAGAAGAATCTCAGCAGCAATTCCTGAAGGAAAATCTGCAAGAATTATTGAAGGAATTCCTGAAAAAAATCTAGAACGTATCCCTAGAGAAAATCCTGGAAGAACTTTTTAGGGATTTCCTGGAGAAGCCTCAGGATGAATTGCTGACATAATTTATGATGGAAATCCTTGAATAATTCCTGGTGAAATTCCTGAATGAAATCCTGGAGGAATGCCTGCATGAATTTCTGGAGGTATCCCAGGAAGAATTCCTGAAGGAATACCAGGAAAAACTCCTGGAGGAGTCCCTGAAGCAATTTCTGGAATGTCTGGTTGAGTTCCTGTGGAATCGCTGTAAAAAATCCTGTAGAAATCTCTGCAAGAATCATGGAAGAATTCCTGGGATTTTTTTGGAAGAATGCCTAGAAGAATTCCTGGTGGAATTCTTGGAGGATTCCCTGAAATAATTCCTGGAGAAATCTTTGGAGGAATTCCTGCAGGAGTCTCTGGAAAAAAATACCTTGAAGATTTCCTGGATAAATTTATGTAGGGATTCCTGGTTGAATTCTTGAAAGAATACCAAAAGCAGTTACTGAAGGAATCTCTGGAGGAATGCCTGGAGGAAGTCCTGAAGGAATGCATTGAAGAAACCCTGGAGGATTTCTTGAAGGAATCTCCGAAAAAGATCTTGTAGGAATTCTTAGAGGGATCCCTGAAAAAATTCCTAGATGAATTCCTAAAAAAAACCTGAAAAAATGCAGATGGAATTTTTGGGGAAATTCTAAAGAAATCCTTAGAAGAGTTCATAAAGAAACTCCAAAAGCAAACCCGGAAGCAATTTCAAGGAGAATTCCTAAGGTTATCCCTTAACAATTACTGAAGGAAGTACTAAATTAATTCCTGGAGGAGCTCCTAGACGAGTCCTGAGAAAAGTTTCTGGGGCATCTTTGGAGGAATATTTAAAATAAGTTGCTCCAAAAAGAGTCACAGAAGGAATTCCCGAGTTACGCTCGGCAGAAATTCCTGGGGGATATCCTAGAGAAATGCCTGTAGGGATTAACGGAGGAATCTCTAGAAGAATTTCTGGAGGAATTTTTAAGGGAATCCCTGCAAAAATTTCCAGAGGAATCCCTGGAATAATTCCTGGAGCGAATCCGTGAAGGAATCTCTTGAGAAATTTCTGGAAGAATCCCAGGAAGAAATTGCAGTTGGAATCCTTGGAGAAATCCTGAAGGAATTCTAAAAGGAGGTTGTGGAGGAACTCCTTAAGGAATCCCTGTAGCGATTCCTGACGGAATCCCTGAAGGAGTTCCTGAATAAACCCCAGGAGGAATCCTAGAAATATTTCTTAGAGGCATTTCTAAGGAAATGCGTAAACAATTTCTGGAGGAAGTACTGTATTAATTCCTGGAGGAGTTCCTGAAGGAATTCTAAAAAGTGTTCCTAGGGAAATCCTTGGAGGAATTTTTAAATAATCCCTGGAGGAATTCTTGAAGGAAAACGTGGAGGAATTCCTGAAGAATTCCCATGAGTTATCCAGGAAGCAATCCCTTGAGGAATTCCTTAGGAAATCCTAGGAAATATGAAGGAATCCATGTCTGCAGTAATTCTTGGACGAATTATTATTGAAATGATTGGGATGGATTCCCAAAAAAATGTTTTGTACAATGCAATGTTTTAAGGAACTCCTATATTAATTTTTAGCTAAACTCTGGTAAAACTCCCTGTAAGGGTTTCTGGAAGATATTCCAGTTGAAATACTTCAAATAATTCCAGATTGAATCTCAAGTGGAATTCTTGAAGGAATATATTGAGTAAACCCTGAAGAAATCTCTGAAGGAACACTTGTAGAAACATCTAATAGAATTTCTGTTGACATCCCTTTGGGAACCCCGGGAGAAATTCCTAGAGGAATTCTTGAAAAAAGCACTGGAACAATTACTGGAGGAACCTCTATAGATATCCCAGGAGAAATTCTCGGAGGAATATCTGGTGAAACCTATAGAGGAATTCTTGAAAAATTTTCTGGAGCTATCTATGATGGAATCACTGAGGGAAACAATCAAGAAGGAATTCATTAATAGATCCTATCAGAAGTATCTGTAAAAATTTCTGAAGGAATCGTGGGAGGAATTCTTGAATTTTTTGGAACAAACCCTGAAACAATCACAAGTAGAAACTCCTGGAGAAGTCCCTTGTGGAATTTTTGAAAGAATCCCTGGAGAAGTTCAGAGAATGACGTTTGTTTGAATTGAATATAAGTGAAAATTTATGTGGCAGTAGCACATAACTGCACTCTATAGAAACACATGGTTCTACAAAGTGTTTTTTTTTTTCAACTGCAACCGTTTCCGGTCTGGAAAATTTGGCATGTTGTTTTTGTATTCCATGAGTAAACATCACCAAATTTCGCCATTCAACCAAGCTTGTTATTTGGTAAAATTCTATAATAAGATTGATCTGGTTCTTTTGGATTAATACTTGGCGAAATTTCCTGTGGCTCTCTAGTAAAAAAGGTTTGATAATTGTGGATAAAAACCTTATTTATTAGGATAGTTTATTTTTTGAGATGTTTTCCTGGAACTCTGAGTTGATAACCTTTGAGTTGACTCAATTATAAAGAATAAATCTGGCGGCCAAGGGTGGCACAACCACAACTTTGAAACAAGCTGATGTATGCAAAAATAGATACGCCATTTTGAAATATCGGTGCCGATTTTACAAGGCAAAAACATTGTTTTGTTTGTTTATTTTTAACCTTTTGATGTAGGAAAAAAATGTTCTGTATGTTTTTCATTGGAAATTATCTGTAGAATCTATTTTTAATCAAAAAAAATGTTACCTGTTGATTATTTAGAATATCGATGTATATTAAAAATCTGAGAAAAATAGATGCATTTGACCATCTTAGCGAAGACCAGTTTTACAAGACTAGCAGCCTAGCAGTACTGCTGAAAATGGAGAGGCACTGTTAGCAGAACACTACTTTATTAACGTTTATTACAGCAGCAAGAGGCATAAGGGATGCGAATTCATTTCGTAATGATTCCAATTATGTGATGATAACTTATAGGGTAAACCGCCATTTGGTCCACACTTCATGCTTTTCTTATGAGGTGTGCAACAATTGGCGATTTACCCTACTATAAGTTAGAATGTGACGGGTTCGATTCCCGGTCGGTCCAGGATCTTTTCGTAAAGGAAATTTCCTTGACTTCCTTGGGCATAGAGTATCTTCGTGCCTGCCACGCGATATACACATGCAAAATGGTCATTGGCAGAGGAAGCTCTCAGTTAATAACTGTGGTGCTGCTCATAGAACACTAAGCTTAGAAGTAGGCTTTGTCCCAATGAGGACGTTACGCCAAGAAGAGGAGAGAGAGGAGGAAGTTAGAATTACGAATCGTAAAATTTGTGGTTCAGATACAAAAGGAATACAAAAGAAAAAAAAAACAGATTAATCCACCTAGTGATGATAGTGCCTTCCTCGTCGAATATGTAGTCATGATCTTTCCATCGACGTAAGCCAAAGTGTTCCTAAATCCTTAGAATACTCTATTTAGAAAAGCAAGATTTTTTTTTATGTCAAAACCATCATCGAATTGGGAAACTTATTGAAGGCACGTTTTCTTGACAAATTCCGCAGAGCTTTGGCAAAGCTGAAAAATATCAGGCCTCTTAGTTAACTGTATGACCACCTTCACTAATAGATGAATGAGAAATTAGATCGCTAATGGCGCTGTATCAGGTATCAGGTATCAGAAGGCCGGCTCCAGAGGCACGTTATCCTCCATTTGGGACATTTGTGCCATCGCCAAAATAACAGCCTATTTCATCATCTACCTGAGGGAAAAGGAAGGAAAAAGGATTTGGATGGGGATAGGGACAGGTAGGGAAATAGGAAAAATACCCTGGAAGAGGGTACTAACGCACAAGCGTACCACAATGGGTTCAAACAGCGCCCTGAAAAGGGCACTGTAATAACGCATAAAGCGAAAGAGAGCCTATAGCTCTTTACCACAGCGGGTTAAGAACAACAGAATATCCTGAAGATTCAGGTTTCTGAAGTCAGTTTCACTTAATAAGTGTTTACCGAATACTCGGAAACGCAGTTGCGCGAAAACTGGACAGTTACATATCAAATGATACGAAGTTCCATAATCGGATTCACAGCTATCACAGGCAAATGAATCAGCTTGCTGAATATTCGCCATGTGATAGCTGAGTCGGCAGTGGCCAGTCAATGCTTTGACCAGCATGCTGCAATTCTGCTTAGACAGATTAGTTAGATACTTCGCCACCCGTAGAGATGGCGCAGCACTATACAATTTGGTTTGACGACATGACTCCAAACTATTCCAATATTGTCTGTGTTGAGTGACAGCCCAGGTGTGAATCTGAAGCTTAATCCAACACTTCGATATCGGAATAGCTGGCTCAGGGCCAATGAAGTCATGTGATGCTCCAGAGCGAGCTAACTCATCAGCCAATTCATTTCCAGCGATGGAAGAATGACCAGGTACCCATAGAAGGTGAACAGCGTTTGCTGAATTCAGCTCCTCGATTTTAGTTCGACAAGCGATAACTATCTTCGACCTGGAGTTGGCCGAAGCAAGTGCTTTAATAGCAGCCTGGCTATCTGAACAGAAGTATATTACTTTGCCCATTACGTGCTGCTGAAGTGCTGATTGCACTCCGCACATAAGAGCAAAGATTTCGGCCTGAAAAACGGTACAGTGTCTACCAAGTGAATAAGACTGATACAGCCTTAGCTCACGAGAATAAACACCAGCACCTGCTCGACCTTCGAGAAGGGAGCCATCAGTGTAACATACGATGCCGTCTGAAATACTTCTTTCCAGATAACCAGATGTCCACTCTTCCCGGGAAGGGAATTTCGTGGAAAATGTCCTATATGGAAAATTACAAGCAATTGTAAGATCACTAGGAGCAAGGACAATTTTGTCCCAATTCACCAAAAGTGGAAACAACGAGGTGTGTGTTGAACTGCGGATCACAGGAGTTTCCTCTAGTAGACCGAGTACTCGTAACCGGTAAGTGCAAGAAAGGGCTTCTTGTTTGAGATGAATGTGTAGTGGGGCAACGTCAAAGAGAACTTCTAGCGCTGCCGTAGGAGTTGAAGAGAACGCTCCAGACATCGCCATTAAGCACATCCTTTGGAGATGGCCTAATTTTGATTGGACCGTTCTCACTTCACCCTTTTGCCACCACACAAGACATCCATAAGCCAATATTGGCCGAACCACAGTTGTGTAAATCCATTTGATATACTTGGGTTTTAGACCCCAAGTTGTACCAAAAGTACGCCGGCATTGCCCGAAGGCCATACAAGCTTTCTTGATTCTGAACTCAATGTGAGGTGTCCAGGAAAGCTTGGAATCAAGAATGACTCCAACGTACTTTACCTGTTCAGTCACATCGATTTCAGAATCAAAGAGACGCAAAGGTCGAACGCCATTACGGTTTCGCCTTTCCGTGAAAAGAACAATAGATGTTTTACTCGGATTAACCGAAAGGCCATATTGGCGACACCAACCCTCAACTACCTGAAGGGCGTTTTGCATCAGGTCGAAAAGGGTGCTGATGCACATACCAACTAACAATGTTAGGTAGTCGTCGGCAAAACCATAAGTAGGAAAACCGCTATTATTGAGTTGCCTCAATAGCGTATCTGCTACGAGATTCCACAAAAGCGGTGATAAGACTCCCCCTTGGGGGCATCCACAAACACTCAATTTCCTAATCCCTGCTAGACGCAATGTCGAGAAGAGATATCGGTTTTTGAGCATTTGGTGAATCCAATTGGAAATCATTGGAGATATACCATGACTTCGTGCGGCTTCCAATATGGCATCGAAAGGCACGTTGTCAAAGGCACCCTCGATATCTAAGAAAACACCCAAACAAGATTGCTTTTGAGCGAATGCTTTCTCGATATCGTAAACAACCTTGTGTAAAAGAGTCACAGTGGACTTACCAGATTGGTAGGCATGTTGGTTCACATGAAGAGGCACGTTGGCCAGATGAACATCACGGATATGATGATCCACAATGCGTTCTAAGCATTTCAGAAGAAAAGAGGTCAAACTGATAGGTCTGAAACTCTTTGCTTCTTCATACGACGCACGACCCACTTTCGGAATAAACTTTACAGTAATATCCCTCCAGGATTTGGGAATATACCCTGTAGCAAAACTGCAAACAAGTAGTTTTTTCAAAACATGTTTGAAATAATCAAATAAGGGAAGCAAAATAGGATAAATCCCATCTGCCCCAGGAGATTTGAAAGGAGCAAAGCTATTAAGAGCCCACTCAATCGATTCTATAGTTACAATACTCCGAGCCGAAGCTAAAGAATCATAACTACAAGAAAAGACATCAGGATCATCCGAAGATGTAATATCCACACATCCAGGGAAGTGTGTGCTGAATAAGCATTCCAGAACTTCCTCATCAGAGGAAGTCAGATCGCCATTTGGCAAACGAAGTTCGTTCACCCGGAAATCCTTAGATTTCGCAAGGATTTTGTTTAACCGACTGACTTCACTCAAGCTGGAAACATTTGTACAAAGGTTTTTCCAGCCGGATCGTTCAGCAGACCGGAGAGCTTTCCTGTAGGCCTTGCGAGCCGACCTGAAAGCCTCCGAACCAGCCGAACGTCGTCTGTTCCAACTCTTTCTACATTGTTTCCTGAGTTTCGCCAGATCAGAGTTCCACCAAGGGGTTCCTCTTGTGATCTTCACAGACCGTAGAGGGCATGCTTCTTCAAAAGCTTCCATGATGAAGGTCGTTGTAGTATCAACGGCATCATCTAAATCACTTGGAGTGTCAATGGATGGTGAATATCCATGAAATTTGGCTGCAACCAAATCAGTATAAAGATCCCAGTTTGTTGACCGAGGATTCCTGAAACGCAATGTTTGCGAAGTAACATTTAAATGTTCAAAAAAGATATAGCGATGGTCAGATAAAGATTCTTCATCTGACACATGCCAATTGGTCAGCTCGTGACTAATTCTGCTAGAGCAAAGCGTTATATCTAACACTTCCTCTCTAGCAGATACCATGAAGGTTGGGCGGTTGCCTATGTTAAGTAATGCAAGATCTGTACTACTTAAGTACTCCATCAAACTGGAGCCTCTCAAGTTAATGTCTGAGCTGCCCCAGATGATATGGTGAGCATTAGCATCACTGCCAACAATTAGCGGAAGGCCTTTTGAAGTGCAGTATGCAATGACTTGTTTGAAAGCATCCGTAGGGGATGGTTCATCATGTGGTAAATACACAGAACAATAGACGTATTTCCTGTTGAGGTTTCCAACAGATACATCAATTGTGATAGCACATACATCTCTGGTGGTTAGTTCAGAGATGAGTGTAGCAACTATTGCGTTGTTGACAAGCACACAGGCTCGAGGCATGACACGCGAGTTTGCCATTTCATGTTTACTGAAAGTGGCAAACACCGGGTTCACAAGGTTTCCTAGATAGAAATTTCCCTTACGAAAGTAAGGTTCTTGTACCAAGGCCACTTGGGCTGTACCATTTTGCATAAGTCTGCAAAGATTGATCGTTGCTGTTCTTTTATGCTGAAGATTGATCTGAGCTATCCTAACCGTAGCCACTACCCAAACTAGGTAAGTTTAAACTCTTCGCAACAGCAGCACAACAAAGAACAGCAACAATAAAACCAAATCGGTATCGATTGGAAAACGCCAAAGGCGAGGATACACAGAATACACTGTGTAAATCGCATAATGCGAAACCATATAGGTGAAAATTTAAACTAATTAACAACATCTTCATAATCCCGCCCTTATTTAGCCTCAAGTGAGACTAAAGAAGGGCAGCTGATTGTCTCGGAGAAACACAAGGTCCACTGCACCATTGCTCCGGTTAGCGCAGTAAGGGCTACATACTGTGGAGGGCGCCCTGGTACTCCACAGGCTCCGTTAGCGGTTAGGTTTTTATTAGACCCCCCTAGCCATTCATTCCTAGGCACGGTAAGCATAAAGCCGCATCACACCATGAATTAGGGGTCACCTGTTGGTGGATTCTTACCACCGGAACAGACGGTCCGTAGTGTTATTCTTAGCCAATTGAGACAATCGCTACCGACACTACACAGCTATCTAGGCTGATCGAGAAAAGAAGTTAATATTGATGATCAACTTCATACGGACTCGAACAGCCGTTAAAACTTGGGAAACTTATTGGAGGCACGTTTTCTTGACAAATTCCGCAGAGCTTTGGCAAAGCTGAAAAATATCAGGCCTCTTAGTTAACTGTATGACCACCTTCACTAATAGATGAATGAGAAATTAGATCGCTAATGGCGCTGTAGTCAATAAATGAGTTAAATTTATTTCATATCTTAAATGTATTTAAATTTATTTCAGCACTATTAACCCTTCAGCGCGCGCGCTGTTGTAAAAAGTACAACACTATCAACAAACCTCGCTCTTCGTATACAGCGCGAGCGCGGTGCAGTTTCGGTTACTTGATGGCGCGCGTCCTGGAAGGTTAAGAGTGACTACTTTTCGGTACTTTTGCAAGGGTACACTTTTCACAAGTTTTTTGAAACGCTTATGGTCTTTCCGGGTTCTTCCTGCTTTGACTGATTCGATGGCAGAGCTCTATGAATATTCGGCAGATCAAATCCGAATAGAAGCGACTTCAAAATCCGATTTGGTCAGCCAGACAGACGTAGAGTTTGAAGCAGTTAGAGGATGCGGGGAGAGGCATCTTGCGGGGAGGGTAGAGGTGATAGCTGGCGAGTTTGTTAACATGGGCTCTTCCCTTCGATGGCAGTTTCTATGGGGACATTTGGGTTGTTGTTTGTATCCGAGTGAAAATTTTCTTCCAAGGACGAAGACGCTTCTCGACTTCATTCTCAATCAACAAATCAACAAATGGAAGGAAAATGTTTTCGTCAAGGTTTTCGAGGTGTAAATCAGTGTTGAATCAATGCTATTTTGTAAAGATTTGCCAAATACGTGGATTAGTTGAGGTCTGCTGCCAGTGAACTAAGGGCATTGACTATTGCGCACGGATATACAGGGTGCGTGCGGTAATTTTGCACTAACCTTCAAACAGGAATATTTCATCAAAGGGTTGCAATAAAAATATAAATCCCACATCATCAAATGCACCATATTTTTAGTGAACTGTGAAAAATATAAAACCATTAGTAATCAAAAACGTGGTGGTATGAGAAAATATTTTCAGATCCTCTGTTTTACAATAGCGCGCCCAATAACATTTCGGGTTCTACTATTTGTTGTGTAAATAAGACGAAATCAGTAAAATGTAATGTGTAAAAGCCCGATAATGATACACGAGACGTAATGAAACAGATATGCTTCAAAAATTATAATTTAAATAATTTTGACGTGGTGATTTTAACACATTGTCGAATAGCATCAATAAAAACTGGTTGTTTTTTCGATACAACGATAGGGTACAACTTTTTTTAGCAAGCATCGGATCACTTAGCGGTCTTCAACAAAGATGTTCCGCATAGAATTCCCTATAATAATACTAAAAATAAGGGTTATTGCACGCTTCCAGTGCCATCTAGTGGCAGAAAACTAAAACTATGCCATTCCTGCACATATTTGTACCAGTTTTACCATATAAACTTCAGACTAGTCGAGCGATACCTAAGACCTTATCAATTCAACTCAAATTTGTGCTGTAGCTTATGGGAGTCAAAAACAGCAAATTGAGGTGGTCAGACTTAGGATATTTTAGTTTTAAATTTTCTCATAAATGTTTGAGCAGCCCTAGTAGAATACTATTGCTCAAATTAGAATTTCCGACTTCTTCCAATTATTTCTCCGCTATTTTCCATTCCAGCGATGTAGTTTTTTTGTAGGTAACAAGCCTATGGAATCCCCCAACTACACTGAAAAATTAATGTAGAATTAGCATTTAAGTTAAAATACACATTAATAAAAATAATATATATATATACACTGAAAAAATCAGCTTCATAGCGTTCTTGACAGCTGAGAAAATGCAGATAGTATGCAGCTGCTCCATATATTTATACTCAAGTTGTTCGTATTTTCGTCTTCTAGAAACCTCTTTTTCAAATTTATGGGATATTTTTTGAACGGCACACATAACGATGATACCATTGCAGCTCCTCGTACAAAAAATATTCTAGTTTTACCTAAAATAACACAATTGTTGACAAAAATATAGAGAACAACACTAAGGCGGACTTGCAGCGGTTCTCAGGATCGCACATTGGAGTAAATCATATCAAAACCTGATCATAAGTGGAAAAACTCAAAATGAAGTAATTGGGTTTTCCGTTGTGTTTCTGCCAAGTGTAGTTATCGTGTAATCGTTTGACAGCTAAGTAGTGTCCAAATGTTTTGTTTACGCTTAACAGAAGAGGTTTAGTGAAGCTGAATGTTAGCCGTTTTCATTGATATAACTCACAGCGCGTGCAAATTTTGACCGTACAAAGTGAATAAAATTGATAGTCAATCAATTCAACGATGCAGTTTATTAAAAAAGGTTAATGTTGTTATTCTGTTAATTTGAAACCCCAATAAATTGACGTTAAGTTTACATACAATATTTGAAAATATTGAAAAAAAATATTTGATCCTTTACCGTACATTCAAAATGAAATAAGTTATTTTTCCGGCTGTTTCCGGAAAATCTGCTTTAAGTGTATGATGAAACTATTGTTCCTCTTTCAAATGCAGTAAAAAAACCTTCCGGATGTTTCCGATTTCAGAAGTAGCAACACTTTGAAAAAATCGTGATAATTATATTATTATATGATATTATTCGCTCAAAAACACTATTTGGCCCACTGAACGTATTTTTGCTGAAAACTAGAATTCAACAGCTTTTAAGCAAAAAAAAAAAGAAGTTTGAAATCGGTGCACTGGTTCAAAAGCTGTGATTTTTTGAAAAAAAAAATAGTTTTGAAAAATCTTGATTTTTACAATAAATTTTATAGGTCACCCTAATGATGAAATTAAAAATACGGGTCTAATTATTTTCGATAAACTACAAAACCACCAAGTATCACGATGATCGGAGACACACTATATCAATTTTCTATGGAATGGTGGCATTATTAAAAAAAACAATCTTGTTGAAGTCGGTTAGATTGGTTGTTTCTTACTGTTAGGTGAATTTATTGTTATAAAATTCATTAAAAACTATGAAATACGTTTCATTACTAATTTGGGTTGCGAAAATACGTGAAAATAATTTTGATCAGTTTTGATGTACTAGGTGCTCCACTGTGGATCGTTCAAAAAAGGTTATCGATATTAGGACCACTTTTTTCTTCCTAAATCATTGAAATAATCACAATTGTTCGCGAAAAAATCATTTAGTATAGATCTATTGTCGAATTATTTTTAAAACGTGTTTTATGATTACGATATGATTTAGAGCAAAAATATTGCACGCACCCTGTATTGCTCGGTTTATTTATCGCATCATGGACCATCCCCTACGGATGCTTTCAAGCAAGTCATTGCACACTGCACTTCAAAAGGCCAATAATGGCCCCCATATCATCTGGGGCAGCTCAGACATTAACTTGAGAGGCTCCAGTTTGATGGAGTACTTAAGTAGTACAGATCTTGCATTACTTAACATAGGCAACCGCCCAACCTTCATGGTATCTGGTAGAGAGGAAGTGTTAGACATAACGCTTTGCTCTAGCAGAATTAGTCACGAGCTGACCAATTAACATGTCTCAGATGAAGAATCTTTATCTGACCATCGCTACATCTTGTTTGAACATGTGGATGTTACTTCGCAAACTTTGCGTTTCAGGAACCCCCGGCGAACCAACTGGGATCTCTTTACCGATTTGGATGCAGCCAAATTTCATGGATACTCACCATCCATTGACAATCCAAGTGATTTAGATGATGCCGTTGATACTACAACGGCCTTCATCATGGAAGCTTTTGAAGAAGCTTGCTCTCTGCGGTCTGTGAAGATCACAAGAGGAACCCCTTGTTGGAACTCTGATCCGGCGAGGCTCAGGAAACAATGTAGAAAGAGTTGGAACAGACGACGTTCGGCAGGATCGGAGGCATTCAGGTCGGCTCGCAAGGCCTACCAGAAAGCTCTTCGGTCTGCTGAACGATCCGGCTGGACAAACCTTTGTACAAATGTTTCCAGTTTGAGTGAAGTCAGTCGGTTAAATAAAATCCTTGCGAAATCTAAGGATTTTCAAGTGAACGAACTTCGTTTGCAAAATGGTGATTTCACTTCCTCTGATGAGGAAGTTTTGGAATGTTTATTCCAGTACACACTTCCCCGGATGTGTGGATATTACATCTTCGAATGAACCTGATGTCTTTTCTTGTAGCTATGATTCTTTAGCTTCGGCTCGGAGTATCATAACTTAAGAATCGATTGAATGGGCACTTAATAGCTTTGCTCCTTTCAAATCTCCTGGGGCAGATGAGATTTATCCTATTTTGCTTCAGAAGGGTTTTGACCCGAGCAGAGGAGAATAGCAAATTGATAACAACAGAATCACATAGCCTGTTTTTATATCATAATTTGTTATTATTAACTTATCAAAATATGTATTTTCAATAACATGTTTTGTTGGGCCATCTTATTCAGTTCTGTTTAAGTTGTTGGGATATCTTGTGGATTAACATTTGAATTGTATATTTTGTTGTAGAACAAGTTAAGTTATTATTCTACTTAAGAGAATGTACAAATATGTGATGAACAATAACACAACAATAACAAGTTCACAAATTACCTGTTGTTAATTTGTGACTGGTCTAACAAAACATGTTATTGAATTAATCTTCCAGGAACATTTTTTGTTATGATATTTCTTATTTTGCCGCTTATGAAAGACAAGTTTATAACATAATATGTTATGCTTATAACATAAAAATTACTGGTTCTATTATACAGTTATTAAGCCAAAATAACACATTTTATTATGCTGTTGATATTTTCTTCTGCTCGGGGATCGTTTCAAACATGTTTTGAAACAACTACTTGTTTGCAGTTTTGCTACAGGGTATATTCCCAAATCCTGGCGGGATATTACTGTAAAGTTTATTCCGTCGTATGAAGAAGCAAAGAGTTTCAGACCTATCAGTTTGACCTCTTTTCTTCTGAAATGCTTAGAACGCATTGTGGATCATCACATCCGTGATGTTCATTTGGCCAACGTGCCTCTTCATGTGAACCAACATGCTTACCAATCTGGAATGTCCACTGTTACTCTTTTACACAAAGTTGTTTACGATATCGAGAAGGCATTCGCTCAAAATCAATCCTGCTTGGGTGTTTTCTTAGATATCGAGGGTGCCTTTGACAACGTGCCTTTCGATGCCATATTGGAAGCCGTACTGGGTCATGGTATATCACCAATGATTTCCAATTGCATTCACCAAATGCTCAAAAACCGACATCTCTTCT
Organism: Aedes albopictus; assembly: GCF_035046485.1. Taxonomy (NCBI): domain Eukaryota; kingdom Metazoa; phylum Arthropoda; class Insecta; order Diptera; family Culicidae; genus Aedes; species Aedes albopictus. Next base: position 251,853,560 of record NC_085136.1, read on the forward strand.
CGACATTGCGTCAAGTGGCGATTAGGAAATTGAGTGTTTGTGGATGCCCCACGCATACCAGGAACCTAAATATTATCGAACTTGCATGAACCTAAAATCTTTTTTCATAAGGTTTCAGCTTATGGTCTAACCTTTCAGAAAAGCCTTTGTCAAAAATATTCTATCGGTGAAAATTGAAATAAATCAAGTTTGAAGATTTTCTATCAAATGAGGTATATTCAGAGCATAATGTTGTTGATCATCCCGAACTGCAAACAACAAGGCATCGTGCGTGACCTGTCACATACCAAATGGTCTCTTCTTAGTCTTATAAACATTATATTCACTTGTCATTTGTCCGGCATCTGTGTTATATGATCAGCCCAAGGGGGTCTGCCGTGGTTAATTAGTTCATTTTTTCTATTTTGTGGGCTTCGTGGCCACTAAAACGTTTAGGTGTATATGTAGTAAGTCATGGAGTGAGACTCGGAAAAAACTTTTCGTGAAACAAAAAAATCCTAACTAGCTTCTGTGTGTTGTCGGTTATATGATGATAGGTAGGAATATTCAGTCTGTTCAGCGTTTGGCTGAAGACGGTGTGAATTGCCATATTTGTTTAATATTTTAGGTAAAATGATCATTCGCCGGTACGATTTCCACACCAGCCATCTCCTTTACCCCTACCGCAATATCGCAGCTTTTCCATCACACTTTATTTACGTGATTAGCTTAAGTTATGCCATCGTCCTGCTAACAATTGGGTGGAAAACAACTAAGAAGCATTAACGAGGGTAGCAATGTGTGTGTGTAGTGAGACACACAGTATACCAAAAGACGAAGCACGCAATTTAGCAATGTAAACTTCAATTTTGGACGTCAGCTTGTGACGTCGTCCTTATTGTCCTTTTACTTGGATCCTATATTTTCTGAGGCTGCAGTGAAATTTTCATAAAGCTACTCCAATTTTTCACTAAAATACGGATTTCTTCAATAGTCATTTTTTTTTCACATAACTTATCATAATTCAAAACATGACATTTCTATTAATTTGAAATTTTGACCATAGATTGTCAATATAAACTGATGATGAAGTGGTGCAATTTTCAGTCTATAATATTGATAATTGACGGATTTTGGGAGGAAAATTCGGCTTGTTTTTTTTTTGCTGCTGAGTACTTGGAGGTCTTGCAGGCGATATGCTAAGCTCATGTATCTGAGAGCTGGTGTGGGCTGTAACAGACGTACTCGTACTAGTAAAGGACGCCGAGCGAAAGTGCTTCATCTACACATTTTTAGCGGAGGAAGTCCTTGCACTAGCGTGTGCAGGAATCCTGCCTAGGGGGGGGCTTGGTTGGAAGTGCGGGATTAGGTCGCTACAATGATGGTGTAATAATGTAATATATGATCATGGTGCGAAATAGAATCAAGGTGTTACACACAATATGAATTCCCAATATGGGGTTACAACATGCTTACATAGCCAAGTAATTTTTTTTCAAAAGTTTTTATAAATTGACCAGTTGATTATTATCGAGCTCTGAAGAAGGTACGATCCGTCGGCGAAGATAAGAAACAATCAACGCTAAAACCAAAGACTGCCTAAGCCGAAATCCGAAATTGTAAATTTCCAAGTACTTAACATTGGGATTCTGGAGGAGGCTTTGATAAACGTATCGTATAACTGGCAGTTTGAGTGTTCGACTTTTTGGATGCACTGAATGCTGAATCTTTCAGCTAAGCAGCCAACAAACTCTTTCAACAAATCATTTGGTTGGTTCAACAGACACAGAACGATTAAAGATTTTTCCTTTGAAGATGACAAGAAACATTGTCGAAACGTAAAGAAACGCATACCAGGAACCTAAGTATTATCAAACTTGCATGAACCTAAACACTTTTTTTGGCATTCCACACCGACTTCTGCCAGACACTGAACAGACTGAATACCACCATATAACAGACAACACACAGAAGCTAGTTAGAATTTTTTTGCTTCACGAAAAGTTTCTTCAGAGTCTTACTCCATGACTTACTACATATACACCTAAACGTTTAACTCCATTAACCGCATGACCACGAAGCCCACAAAATAGAAAAAATGAGATAATTAAGCACGGCAGACCCCCTTGGGCTGATCATATAACACAGATGCCGGAGAAATGACAAGTGAATATAATGTTTATAAAACTAAGAAGAGACCATCGGGTATGTGACAGGTCACGCACGATGCCTTGTTGTTTGCAGTTCGGGATGATCAACAAAATTATGCTCTAAATATATCTCATTTGATAGAAATCTTCAAACTTGATTTATTTCAATTTTCACCGATAGAATATTTTGAACAAAGGCTTTTCTGAAAGGTTAGACCATAAGCTGAAACCCTATGAAAAAAGATTTTAGGTTCATGCAAGTTCGATAATATTTAGGTTCCTGGTATGCGTGTGCCCCCAAGGGGGAGTCTTATCACCATTTTTGTGAAATCTCGTAGCAGATATGCTATTGAGGCAACTCAATAATAGCGGTTTTCCTACTTACGGTTTTGTCGACAGCTACCTAACATTGTTAGTCGGTATGTGCATCAGCACCCTTTTGGACCTGATGTAAAACGCTCTTCAGGTAGTTGAGGGTTGGTGTCGCCAATATGGCCTTTCGGTAAATCCGAGTAAAACATCTATTGTTCTTTTCACGGAAAAGCGAAACCGTAATGGTGTTCGACCTTTACGTCTCTTTGATTCTGAAATCGATGTGACTGAACAGGTATTTAAAGTACGTTGGAGTCATTCTTGATTCCAAGCTTTCCTGATCACCTCATGTTGAGCTCAGAATCAAGAACGCTTGTATGGCCTTCGGGCAATGCCGGCGAACCTTTGGTACAACTTGGGGTCTTAAACCCAAGTATATCAAATGGATCTACACAACTGTTGTTCGTCCAATATTGGCTTATGGATGTCTGGTGTGGTGGCAAAAGGGCGAAGTGAGAACGGTCCAATCAAAATTAGGCCATCTCCAAAGGATGTGCTTAATGGCGATATCTGGAGCGTTCTCTTCAACTCCTACGGCAGCGCTCGAAGTGCTCTTTGACGTTGCCCCACTACACATTCATCTCAAACGAGAAGCACTTTCTTGCACTTGCCGTCTATGGGTACTCGGTTTACTAGAGGAAACTACTGTGAACCGCAGTTCAACACACACCTCGTTGTTTCCACTTTTGGTGAATTGGGACAAAGTTGTCCTTGCTCCAAGTGATCTTACAATTGCTTGTAATTTCCCATGTAGGACATTTTCCACGAAATTCCCTTTCCCGGGAAGAGTGGACATCTGGTTATCTGGAGAGAAGTATTTCAAACGGCATTATATGTTACACTGATGGCTCCCTTCTCGAAGGTCGAGCAGGTGCTGGTGTTTATTCTCGTGAGCTAAGGCTGTATCTGTCTTACTCACTTGGTAAACACTGCACCGTTTTTCAGGCCGAAATCTTTGCTCTTATGTGCGGAGTGCAATCAGCACTTCAGCAGCACGTAATGGGCAAAGTAATATACTTCTGTTCAGATAGCCAGGCTGCTATTAAAGCACTTGCTTCGGCCAACTCCAGGTCGAAGATAATTATCGCTCGTCGAACTCAAACCGAGGAGCTGAATTCAGCAATCGCTGTTCACCTTGTATGGGTGCCTGGCCATTCTCCCATCGCTGGAAATGAATTGGCTGATGAGTAAGCTCGCACTGGAGCATCACATGACTTCATTGGCCCTGAGCCAGCTATTACGATTTCGAAGAGTTGGGTAAAACTTCAGATTCACACCTGGGCTGCTACTCAACACCGACAATACTGGAAAAGTTTGGAGTCATGTCGTCAAAATGTATTGTACTGAGCCATCTCCAAGGGTGGCGAAGTATCTTACGAATCTGTCAAAGCAGAATTTCAGCATTCTGGTCAAAGCATTGACTGGCCAGTGGCCACTGCCGACTCAGCTATCACATGGCGAATATGCAGCAAACTGATTAATTTGCATGTGATAGCTGTGATTCCGATTATGGAACTTCGTATCATTTGATATGCAACTGTCCAGTTTTTGCGCAACTGCGTTTCCGAGTATTCGGTTAACACTTATTAAGTGAAACTGACTTCAGAAACCTGAATCTTCAGGACGTTCTGCTGTTCTTGACCCGCTGTGGTAAAGAGCTATAGGCTTTCTTTACGCTTTATGCGTTATCACAGTGCCCTTCTCAGGGCGCTGTTTGAACCCATCGTGATACGCTTATGCGTGTATGACGATCCTATTCCCTTACATGTCCTTTCCCCTGTCCTATCCGTTTTTCTTCCCTTCTCCGTCAGGTAAATGATGAATAGGCTCGTGTTCATGGCGATGGCACAAATTTCCCAAATGTAGGATAACGTGCCTCTGGAGCCGACCTACTGATACCTGATACTAGCTGTTGAGCCCGGCTCGTCGCATAACACCTTCCAGGGCAATGTTGAATAGTAAGCAGTCCATCACCTAGTCGCCCAGTTGCAGCTCACCCGAAATCCTTACGCTGTTCTGCACACCGTCCATCGTTGCTCTTATCAGTCTGGTAAGTGAGCTTCCCGGGAAAGCTGTTCTCGTCCATGATTTTCCATAGCTCTGTGCGGTCGATACTGTCGTATGCCGCCTTGAAGTCGATGAACAGGTGGTGCGTTGAAACCTGGTATTCATGGCATTTCTGGAGGATTTGCCGTACGGTGAAGATCTGGTCCGTTGTCTTTCGGCCGTCTATGAAACCGACTTGGTAACCTCCCACAAACCGTAAACTGGGGTCAAACTGATCTTTGGGTCGAAATTGATCAGACGTTTTTCCGTTAGAAAAAGCATATTTTTAATAGTTTCCGTTTAAGCATCGTGCTGTTGGAATCTGATACTTCATGCTTTTTGTAAGGAAACTAGTTAAAGCATGCTTTATCTACTTGAAAAACGACTGATCAATTTCAACCCGGAGATCAATTTGACCCGGTTTATGGAACTCATTTACTTTAGGTGAAAGATAACAGAAAATCATTGTAAGAACAATGAAAATACATTAGGATATATTATTTTTATTGTTTATTTTGAAAATGCCCTTAAAATGTCTCGTAAAAACAAAAAAATTCTAGTGTTTTTCTCGAAAAAATGTATGAAAGTTTTCTCAAAATTTCATGGTTAAGATACATAACGACCACCATCTTGCCATTTATCATTTACCGAATGGTATAAAACAAGAGTGATGATGGTGAGTGTGATGTGCAAATCACGATACGTTTAATGTTAAATAATTTTCGAAAAATTGGTATCGTAACAATATAATTTATCGTATTTTTAGGATATTTTTTATCAGGGCTACTGGCTTTGAAACAGGTTATGTTGCTTGGGGAGAGAGAAGGTACATAGAAAGGTACAAAGTAGGATCCCACTAGACCACCAAGCCCGTAATTTCTCTGATTAGGTCAAATTATGTAGACCAACATAAGCTACCTGGGCCAGACATGGAATTTTTACCGTTGCAACGTGTTGATTAAGTGCATTTTAGGAATCTCCACCGACTCTGTCTTGAGGTCAGATTTTTTCTCTAAAAAAGCTGGTGATTTCTGTTTTCTGAAGGTGATTAACTTTCACTTTGACCTCAGCCTGAACGGAAAGGAAATCAAGTGATTCAAATTGAATACAGGTTCTTGGTGGTTTGTTTGAGCTGCAGCTACTCCGGATTTGGATTCTGAGGATTGCGCCTGTACTTTTACAAGGAGGAGACAACCTGTACTTTTACAATCCGATGGAGAATTGTGTTGAAAGCTATTGAGGTCATTTTGTTACAGCGAACTCGATGTAACAATTTTGAAATGTGCATGATACAACACCCAAGAAAAAATCCCAAAGAAACACCTGCAGAGTTTCCAGAAGATTGTTTTGAAGATTTTCCGGAGGAACTCGTGGAGGAATTTTCATCGGACCGTTAGCGGAACCTCCAGAAGGCTTTAATAAGTAAATTCCAATACCAAAACAAATAACATAACGAAATCTGAAATATATGGAACATGCTCGCAAAAATTTCAAAACTAATTTCGAAACAAAACGCTCACGAAATCCCACAACAATTTCAGATGTTTTAATAAAGATTACATAGAAGATTCTGAAGGACTCTTAAGGAGTCATAAGGGACGTTATTTGGAAATTTTCAATCAAATTCACAGTGGTGCCCCTTCACGAAATGCAGCATCTAAATGGCTTATTTTATCTTGTTCGAAAAAGCTTGGTGGTGCCCAGGAAGAAAGCAACAGGTAAGTAAGTTAATTGGAAAATTCCAATCTTCGGATGCGATTGCTCACATGCTGAACTTCTATCCATATAGTGAATGTGCAAAAGAAGCAGGGAATAGTTAATATAGCAGATTGCCTTGAATGTTAGGAACTTGTTAGTTGTTAAGTTGCATACTTTAGAATAAAATGTTCGATTTCATAGTGTATTGCATTTCTTTAATTTAGCAGCTACTTTGTGCGTCAAAATCATCTCTGTTCCCAGATGAAGCTACAAAATCCAACAGTTTTGACGACCAGTACTCCATCAGCACCCCAGAAAGTGCTACACCATCACCAAACTCCACAAGTTCATGAATGATTAATTAGCCACCACTTTGCTTCGGAAAGATACAACATTAGCCCAAGTGCCACTCTCCCGAGTCAGTCGAGAGGCATCAGGAATCGTCCTCGGATCGGAAGGGTACTCAACGCCCGTACAGTCTCCGAAGGACGAAGTGCGATTTATTTGGAATGTAATTAGCACCTTCTCGAGATGGTATGACGATGAGCTGGTAGGAAAGACTTTACACACGCTGCGATGTTACGAATGGGTAAATAAAGCCAGGAAAAGCTTTGGCAAGCCATCACCTTCACCACCACCGCCCCGCCATCAACGCAACCAATGGAGCTGCTCAGTGCTCATCACATTCTAATAATTTACTGCGACAAGCAGCTGTAAGCCCTCGGAGCACGGATTTTAAAAATTCACTTTCATCTTACGGGTTTACTTGAGGTGGAAGCTACTCTGGAAATCCGTCATGTTTAAAACCTGACAAGGTGTAAGGGAATGGAAAATTGCCAGCCCTTCGGGGAGAACGGTTAAAACTGGGAACTCGGATGGCGTTTAATTTTTCAAATTAGTTATTCTATGCTAATTTTTCGACGAAAGTTGAAGACAATGCTTCATTTCTAGTTTAATGAGAGTTCAACGAAATTTTGAAAGGAATAAGTCATTGAACCAAATGATGAAACTTATCAAAAAGGTGGAATCAGCATTACAGGAAACACCATATTAGCCACAGATGGCATCTCAATGTGAAGTGTATAGTGAACATCTGTTGCGGTTCTCGCGGGAAGTTCTATCCAACACATCTCACAAAGTAACACATGATGTAGATACAACAAATAAACATTGTTCTCGACTCGTAGGGCCTTTTTGTTTTCGCAACACAAACCATCGGAGAAAAGTTTCTCTTTTCGGGATATTTTTCGGCTTTATACCTCCTCATATCTGTTTGGTGGCAGTTAGTCGTTGAGTATATCCAACAAGGGCCGGTGGTAGATAATTATTTGCAAACTACATTAACATGGATATTTTTCGGTACAGCACGACTTCACTGATTGCACTCTTATATTAGAATAAAACTAGCGAAACATTTGCCGAGCCATTATTAAACATAGGAATTGATACCGTCCGTTTATAACTGTAATCGCACACAGTTACGGATCGCTTTGATTTTTATAGTAGAATATAGGGTAACAAAGGGTATTATCGGCAGGTTTGTTATCTTCGTCAAGGGGGGGTTTTTGTGGGCCAATTTGCCTGAAATTGGGGCACATAACTCAGCTTGGTTAGGAAGGATTTGAGGCCAACTTTGAGATCAACAGCTTTTAAAAAACCCCTCATGACGAAGAGAACAAAACTGCCGAAAATACGTAAGTTCCCCTATGTATTTGATGATGGTGATGATGATGATAATGATGGTGGCGGAATGCTCACTCTGCGAAGGGTCCGCAGATCGTCCTCCACTTGATCGACTCGCCTAGCTCGCTGCGCACCACGTCTTCTTGTACCGGTCGGATGACTCTCGAAAACCATTTTAGTCGGGTTGCTATCCGACATCCTGATGAAGTGACCCACCCACCATAGCCTCCCGATTTTCGCGGTGTGGACGATGGTTGCTTCTCTCAGCAAATGATGCAGTTCGTGGTTCATTTGCCTTCTCCAAGTCCCGTCTTCCATCTGCACTCCGCCGTAGATGGTACGCAACAACTTCCTAATCTAATCTAATCTAATCTCACACTAACGCAGCCATTACTTGAATGCATCCTGGAAAATGAAGACTTTTCAAGTCTATCATTTTTCTTGTCTAACGGCCAGGCCAACTGCACAGCATGTACCGCAGAGAAGATTTCAAGGTATAGAAAGATTTCAACATAGTCAATATTTATGAAAACATTCAACACCTTGAAATCGAGGGGAAAGATGGAAGCGTGGACCTCCCGTACCAAACGCTTCCAGATAACGATACAGATACCTAAACATGTTCGCATGTCTTAATATGGTGATGTATACGATGATTTGCTAAAGAAATATTGATTAGTGCGCCAGGAATGGTGGTAAGATTCACTGAAAAGAGAGTAAAGAATTAAGTAATAAATACTGAATAAGGCATAAGTGATATGCTCGTTACAGTTACTATTTTTGAAACATGGTATTATTTCACAATAAAATTACCTAAATCCCCCTGAAACAAAAGCAGTTGAAAACAAAACATATGTAAATTAAAACATAAACATTACAAAAATACATCAAATTTTAATATGGTATGCTACCAGTTTAGGCAGTAAAATAAATAGCAAGATTAAAATTTGATGCAATGTGGTAGATCTTACACCGTATCGCACCGTTCTAAGGTGATCTTCCGTTCGAAAACTCCAAGGGCGAGTTGGTCCTCTGCACGTAAAGTCCATGATTCGAGCCCATAGAGGACTACCGGCATTGGCGGAGCCAGCTTTTTCTATTTTCTCACTCACTCTCCTAAACATACACGAGAAAGAGCGAGATAAAAGAGGAGGCAAGCTGCCCCCTTTTCTATCTTTCTCCTTCTCGTGTATGTTTAGGAGAGTGAGGGAAAAAAAGAAAATGCTGGCTCCGCCAATGACTACCGGTCTGATCAGCGTTTTGTAGATAGCTAGCTTCCCGTGACGGTGAACTTTGTTCGATCGTAGAGTTCTGCGGAGTCCAAAGTAAGCACGATTTCCAGCCTGAATTTCTCTGCTGGTGTCATTGTTGGCGGTCACCAGTGAGCCCAAGTACATGAATTCTTTAACCGCCTCAAATTCATCACCGTCGATAGAAATTCGGGGTGGCGGGCGCGGTGATTTTTCCCTGGAGCCCTTTGTCATCATGTACATTGTCTTGGACACATTAATGAATAATCCGATTAGCCTGGCCTATAATATCTATATCATCAGCGAAACCAAGCAGCTGAACGGACTTCGTGAAAATCACTCCCGTCGTGTTTATCCTCGCTCTCCTAATTACACCCTCGAAAGCAATGTTGAACAACAAGCACGAAAGACCATCACCTTGCCGTAACCCTCTGCGAGATTCGAAGGGACTCGAGAGTGTCCCTGATACTCGAACTACGCACATCACTCGATTTATCGTCGCCTTGATCAACTGTGTCAGTTTATCCGGGAATCCGTATTCGTGCTTAATCTGCCATAGCTGTTCTCGATCGATTGTGTCATACGCCGATTGGAAATCGATGAACAAGTGATGTGTGGGCACGTTGTATTCGCGGCATTTCTTCAACACCTGGCGGATGGCAAACATCTGGTCCGTTGTAGTGCGTTCATCCATGAATCCAGCCTGATATTGCCCCACGTGGCCACGAAATCTCTTGCAATTGGTGATAGACGGCGGCATAGAATTTGAGAGAGTATCTTGTAGGCAGCGCTCAGTAGTGTGATCGCGCGGTAGTTCCCGCAATCCAACTTGTCGTCCTTTTTGTAGATGTGACACACGATACCTTCCATCCATTCCTCCGGCGGTAACACTTCCTCCTACCAAATCTTGGTAATGACCCAGTGTAGTGTTCTCACCAGTGCTTCTCCACTGTATTTTAGAAGCTCGCTTAGTAGTTGATCTGCTCCAGCGTCTTTGTTGTTTTTCAACCGGCCAACCTCCTCCTCAATCTCTTGGAGATCAGGGGCCGGAAGTCTTTGGTCCTGTGCACATACTCCTAGATCTGTTACCACGCCACCTTCGGTACTTGCAACGTCGCCATTGAGGTGCTCATCGTAATGCTGCCGCCACCTCTCGACCATCTCACGCTCGCTCGTGAGAATATCCCCGTGATTATCTCGGCACATGTCGACTTGTGGCACAAAGCCTCTGCGCGAGCGGTTCAGCTTCTCGTAGAACTTTCGTGTGTCCTTAGCGCGGTACAGCTCTTCCATCGCTTCGCGATCTCGTTCTTCCTGCTGGCGCTTCTTCATCCGGAAGACTGAGTTTTGCCTGTTCCGCGCCTGTTTGTAACGTGTCTCATTCGCTCTCGTACGGTGTTGCAGCATTCTCGCCCATGCTGCATTCTTCTCGTCACTCAACTGTTCACATTCGCCGTCGTACCAGTCGTTTCTGTAATTCGGAGTCGCGAAGCCTAGTGCTGTAGCCGAGGTACTACCTATGGCGGATCGGATGTCCCTCCAGCCATCTTCAAGTGTAGCTGCGCCAAGCTGCTCTTCCGTTGGTAGGGCCACTGCTAACTGCTGCGCGTAGTCTTGAGCCACTTCTACGTTACGCAACTGCTCGATGTTGAGCCGCGGCGTTCGACTTCGACGCGTGGTGATAACTGTCGAAAGTTTTCAGCGCATGCATACAGCGACTAAGTAGTGATCCGAATCTATATTCGCACTGCGGTATGTGCGGACGTTGGTTATATCCGAGAAGAATTTACCGTCGATTAGAACGTGGTCGATTTGGTTTTCTGTTTGATGGTCGGGTGATCTCCAGGTGACTTTGTGGATATCTTTGCGGGGGAAGAAGGTGCTTCGGACTACCATACCACGGGAGGCTGCAAAGTTGACGCATCGCTGGCCGTTATCATTCGATACGGCGTGCAGGCTGTTTCGCCCGATTACCGGTCTGTACATTTCCTCCCTTCCTACCTGCGCGTTCATGTCGCCGACAACGATTTTCACGTCACGCGGCGAGCAACCATCGTGTGTTTGCTCTAACTGCGCGTAGAACGCTTCTTTCTTGTCATCAGGTCTCCCTTCGTGTGGGCAGTGGACGTTGATGATGCTGTAGTTTAAGAAACGGCTCTTAACTCTCAACATGCACATCCTTGCGTTGATCGGTCCCACCCCCTACGCTCACCCAAACATGCCCACATGCGCGCCATCTACTGTTGGTTCTAATTTGTAAACATTCTTTGTTTAATGGTTTTATAGACATCAACATTAGCACAAACAACAGCGTTTTTCTCTCAATTTAGATGCTTATGATCAGTGTTTTCGGTAATTATCGATATTTCTTGAGTCATAGTGTTCAATAATCCTTTCATTTGAGAAAAATAATCGCCCAGGAAGATTTCAATTTCTAGCCGATTTTCGCTCTAATCTGCTATCCTTCTTAAGCCTCAACTGCGAGGCTCAATAAGGGTGGGATTATTAGTATCACAGAGAACAGACATCCAAGTCCAGTTCCGAAACTGAGTAAGGAATTTAACGGCCATTTCAAATCGGCAACACAAGTGGCAACAGCGTGGCGCTGCAATCGGTTAATTTCCCATACTAATTTAATTCACCACTTGAAATGTTTCAATTCACCACTGACTGTGGCAATATTGTGTTTGGTGGCGTTAGTGTTGTCATCGTGCATTGGTTTGCAACCTTACTCAAGTAAAGATTCAAATCCTTACACAACTTTCCGAATGAAATTTGTTCTAGCCTGGATCTGGTCTGGCCTGGCCTGGATGTCTGATCTCTGTGTTAGTATGTTGTTTATTAGCCGGGGTTCTGCTAAACCGAACTAAGCGCCAAAAACTTTATTCCGAGATAATTAAGCTTAAAGTTCAACCACTCACAAATAAACAACAGCTAATATTATTTGAAACTTTTCCGCATACATGTAACTTACAAGCCTTTGTTAACCATCAGAGACGAAGAATACATGTAAATTATTTGAAATCATTGATATAATTACATTTAATTTCTTAGTACTTTGCACTCAGTTCACTCTGGCTGAGCAAAAACATTGGAATATGGTTTATAGTTCAGTGTGGCTGACTGTATTTATTTGTTATAGAGGAAACCAGCCAGATTGTAAAAAAAAATCTCGATTTTTCATCGTCTATGAAGTTGGAATCGCTATCACTCACAATCCTTCACAGCAATCAGAAACGATGCGTATAGTATGGTAGTACGGAGATCTCAAAATAGTTTGAAATATGAACGGCGGAAGCCCTTCCAGCTCAGCCCTTCCCACCTATGTTTTTTTATAGGCGGTGCATGGGCAGGCACAGAGCAAGAGTGATTATGTAAAATGATGTCTTTGCATGTCCTGAGGTCCTGAGATGTGAAAATGGAGCAATTGGTGTACTTCAAATTTATACTGGTCGAAGAAAACCATGAAAATGATCTGCTAAAGTGAACCAAGACAAAAAAAAATCGAAAATATTAAAGAGATTCGAACTTGGGTCCTTAAAGTGATAACCAAGCACGTTACCTCTAGGTCATTTAACTTAGCTGAAGGTCAGTCGTTAAGTCTGAATCAAGTTCTAAACATTCTTCTCTAGCATGGTTTTCGTGAAAACGCCATTTTTCGATCAGCCAAAGCGAACCAAGTGTTTGATTTTTTTCAAGCTTTATTATTCTTATTAGCCTTGTTGTTCAATGACGGCTTCTGTGTTAAATTATCAGTATGAGGTGTGTCGACATAACGCAGGTAATTAAAACCAGTTGATTTTTGTTTTGTTGAGAATAAATAGATTCTAAAATGCAGTGGATTTGGTTCGGTCTGGCTGAATGTGATTTGGAAAAATGGCGATCAGCACCATCGAAACTTAATTGTATCCTCCAACATCCGTATTTCTGATAACGTGTGGGAGAATTGCCACAGATTGTTACTATGAGTCGGCTGGAAGTTAGAAATTTGACGGCGATGAGCATAACTTGAAATATTCTTTATCTGGACAAAAACTGGAACATTTCGATGATTCTATGGAATGGTTTACAGTTCACTCTGGCTGGATGCAATTTTATTTTTTGTATGTTCTGCCAAAGAGAAATTTTGAATTTACTCCACGAAGAGCTGTCAGAATTACTGCATTTTTACATGGAAGGAGGATCATCAATTTCTTCATCCAATGGTTAAGAAAACTCAATTTTTCAAAAAATGGTCTTTGGTTTGGTTTAGCAGAACCCCGACCAATTATAACCTATATGGCTCTTCGCATTATGCGTTCTTCACAGTGTCCTCTGTGTATGTTCGTCTCTGGCGCTCTTCAATCGATACCGAATTGGTTTTTATCGCTGCTCTTTTTTCTTGTGTTGTGATTGTAAGAGTTTGATCGTGCCTAGTTTGGGTAGTGGCTATGGTTATGACAGCTCAGATCAATCTTCAGCATGTAAGAACAGCTTTGGTCCAAGAACCTTACTTTCGTAGGGAGGATTTCTATGTAGACGTGATGTTTTAATTAACACCTAGGGTATCACGCCACTTGGGCGGGGGCTTCTATATTCGTCTGTTTTCCACTATAACTCAGTCAATTTTGAACCAATTGACTTGAAATGTTGTACACGGGTAGATACTATACCTATCTCACCACATTCCAAAAGTTGTGTCAATTGGTTCAAATTTGACTGAGTTATAGTGGAAAACAGACGAATATAGAAGCCACCGCCCAAGTGGTGCGATTCCCTATATGGCTCCGCATTTTGCGTTTGACCCGATGTTTGCTACTTTCAGTAAAATTGAAATGACAATCTTGCGTGTCATGCCTCGAGCCCCAAAATGTTTTGATAAAACTGCTTGTTTGCAGCCTTGCTTTTCCCAAATCTTGGTGGGATTATACAGTCAAGTTTATTCCGTAAGTGGATAATGTCTTCGTATGAAGATCAAACCTATCAATTTGACCTCTTTTTTCTGAAATGATTAGAACGCTTTGTCGAGCATCACACCCATGATGTTTTTCTAGCAAACATGCCTCTCCATGGAACCAAAATGCTTACCAAAATGGAAAGTCCACTGTGATTTTTTTACACAATGTTGTTTACGATATCGGAAAAGCATTCATTGAAAAACAATTTTGTTTTGGGTGTTTTCTTGGATTTCCAGGATACTTTTGAACACGTACCTTACCTAGAGTAGAGGCTTATATTTCATAATGATGAAAGCAGAACATGGCACGGTAAAGGCTGGGTATGCTGCGCAATTCAGATCCCATTGTGATCCACTAGCCTCTGCCCAGCAACTCCTATCCCTACCTCCACGCGGTACCGGCCGGAAACTATGAGCAACCTTAGGGAAGATCGGGTAACCAACCCCGGTGGGAACTTTGGTCGTAGGCTGACAGGGAAGGGGGGGTTTGCTTCGGTAAACCTGAGCGTCTGTTCTTCAGGAGGAGCGGCTCACAACAGCGTCTGATCCCCATGTTAGGGGCGGCTGATCTACGTCCGAGTGCCAGGGAAGGGCTCTAAGCTCAACTGTGCACTATGGTCCTCCAGAAAGTAGGGGGTTGGTGTCAGGCCCTACGAGCCAGCCGTAAAAAAACATTGTAACGGAAAATCAGCACCAGAGTAATAAGAACCGAGACCAACGGCAACGACCCCAGCGAACAAAAAGGACTTGCGATTGGAAACTCGGTACGTGGAACTGCCGATCTCTCAACTTCATTGGGAGCACCCGCATACTCGCCGATCTACTGAAAGGTTCGGCATCGTAGCGCTGAAGGAGGTGTGTTGGACAGGATCCATGGTGCGAACGTTTAGAGGTAATCATACCATCTACCAGAGCTGCGGCAACACACGCGAGCTGGGAACAGCTTTCATAGTGATGGGTGATATGCAGAGGCGCGTCATCGGTTGGTGGCCGATCGACGAAAGAATGTGCTGGTTGATGTTTAAGGGCCGATTCTTCAGCTTCAGCATAATAAACGTGCACAGCCACACTCCGGAAGTACTGATGATGACAAGGACGCATTTTACGCGCAGCTCGAACGCGAATACGATCGCTGCCAAAGCCACGACGCACAGTGGGACGAAATCAAAAAAAGTGGGACATGGGTATTTACTCAGAAACTATTGGATTTAGCGTTATATGGTCTTCTACAATGTTTCTCCATTTTACAAGTACTTTATTTTGATGTAATAAAATTTCACTTAAGGGTGGTATACACTTGGATAAAAAAATTAACTTTTTTATTTTACGTCAAAATTGAAAAATGTCTAAGAAAACATTGTAGATAATGTATTTAGAAGAAACTTTGTCGAAGACCAAAAAATTCTATCTCGCAGTTTAACAAAGTTATAGGGCAAAAATGGTGTATATGTCCCTTAAAATCGATTTTTCGAAATATCTTTTTAGAATGAATTTTCCCAGTTTTCCAATGTTCAGGAAAGTTGTAGATACTGCAAAAATACACATTTTTTCTGAAGACAGCAAATGGCTATCTTTTCGTTTAAAAGACTTAGGAATGTTTTTCTTACTTTTTTATACCAACTTTAGGGGGATAGATCATACAGAATAGCGGCTATTAGCAGCTAATTTCCACGTTATGTTTTGCATGAACTTACACCCTTTCGATACATATGCAAAACATAACGGGATCGAGCGGGAATCACTACACTTTTTCAATTTATGTATCTTGAGATTTTAACACAAATACCCCACTTAACAAACAGTATGTTTGAAAGATGATTTCAAACATTTTTTTTTATTTTGTATTTGATTAGTAAAGTTGTAGATGCATAGAAATACACTACCCGGCATAAGTATAGACCTACAAAAAATATTGCAGCAATATTGCATCACATTGACTGATCTCAATATCTCCAAATCCTGAGGACTTACAAAGATGCTGTCTTCAGTAAAGTTATTAAGCCCAAATAAGCAACAACTTTTCTGGAGGCGGTATTTTTGTACGTGTTCTGGTTTTAGATATATCGAGGTCAGTCAGTGAGTGTCAGAGTGTAATGTTTGAAAGTGATTTCAAACCAATCTTATATTCAAAGGTCAGAACTGTTTACTGTTTAGTTTAAGGTTGATTTGACGGAGAAAAGTGATACATACATACATACATTTATTTGTTCAACATCACATTTAAGACAAGACATAATCAACAATAGTACGTCACAATTCTCGGTTTGTGGCTGCCGCTCTCATTCTCGGTCGCGCCTAATGCTCGCTAGGTCACGCTCCACCTGGCCCGCTCATCGTGCTCTCTGTGATCTACACCTTTTTGTGCCAACCGCGGTAGTAGAAAAAATATTATCTCCAAAAAACTGTTTTTTTTAATTTGTCTTTATTCCTATTAGTTCTCAGGATTTGATGTTTTTTACATAATCGAGCTCTGCAATCTGTTCTATTTGGTAAAACCGTGTATTTTTGAGCATCTACAACTTTGCAGATCAAAGGCAAAATAAAAAAAAAAATAAAATGAAAAAATCTTTTAAACATACTGTTTGTTAAGTGGGGTATTTGTGTTAAAATCTTAAGATACATAAATTGAAAAAGTGTAGTGAATCCCGCTCGATCCCGGTGTGATTTGCATATGTATCGAAAGGGTGTAAGTTCATGCAAAACATAACGTGGAAATTAGCTGCTAATAGCCGCTATTCTGTATGATCTATCCCCCTAAAGTTGGTATAAAAAAGTAAGAAAAACATTCCTAAGTCTTTTAAACGAAAAGATAGCCATTTGCTGTCTTCAGAAAAAATGTGTATTTTTGCAGTATCTACAACTTTCCTGAACATTGGAAAACTGGGAAAATTCATTCTAAAAAGATATTTCGAAAAATCGATTTTAAGGGACATATACACCATTTTTGCCCTATAACTTTGTTAAACTGCGAGATAGAATTTTTTGGTCTTCGACAAAGTTTCTTCTAAATACATTATCTACAATGTTTTCTTAGACATTTTTCAATTTTGACGTAAAATAAAAAAGTTAATTTTTTTATCTAAGTGTATACCACCCTTAAGTGAAATTTTATTACATCAAAATAAAGTACTTGTAAAATGAAGAAACATTGTAGAAGACCACATAACGCTAATTCCAATAGTTTCTGAGTAAATACCCATGTCCCACTTTTTTTGATTTCGTCCCACTGTGCGACGTCAAGATCATCATAGGAGATTTGAACGCTCAGGTAGGCCAGGAGGAGCAATTCAGACAGACGATTGATAAGTTCAGCGCCCGCCAACAGACGAACGAAAACGGCCTACGATTCATTGGTTTCGCCGCCTCCAAAAATATGGCCATACGTAGCACCTTTTTCCAACACAGCCTCCCTTATCGTTACACCTGGAGATCATTACTGCAGACGTAATCTCAAATCGACCACGTTCTGATTGACGGACGGCACTTCTCTGACATTATCGACGTCAGGGCCTATCGTGGCGCCAACATCGACTCCGATCACTATCTGGTGATGGTGAAACTGCGTCCAAAACTCTCCGCCAACAACAATGTACGGAATCCTAAACAACTAGATGTCGCCTCAACATATGCTCAGAATCTCGAGGCCGCGTTGCTAGACGAGGGCGAGCTTGATGAGGCCTCTCTAGAGACTGCTGGAGTACAATAAAAGCAGCTATCAACGACGCAGCCGAGAGCACCATCGTACGTGGAACGGAATCGACGGAACGAATGGTTCGAAGAAGAGTGCAGAACGGTTTTGGAGGAGAAGAACGCAGCGCGGGCGGTAATGCTGCAGCAAGGGACTCGACAGAACATGGAACGTTACAAACAGAAGCGGAAACAGCATACCCGCCTCTTTCGGGAGAAAATGCGTCGCCTGGAAGAAGCGGAGTGCAAAGAAATGGAACTCTGTGCTGTTCCCAAGAAACACAAATGTTTTATCAGAAGCTCAACGCATCCCGCAACGGCTTCGTGCCTCGAGCCGAAATGTGCAGGAATAAGGATGGCGGCTTCTTGACGGACGGACGTGAGGTGATCGAAAGGTGGAAGCAGCACTTCTGTCAGCACCTGAATGGCGTGGAGAACGTAGGCATGGGAGATCACGGCAACGCAGGAAACGACGACGCCAGTATAGCGGAGAACGGATGGCATTCATCAGCTCAAAATCAACAAAGCAGATGAACTCATCAAAATGGGCCCGGAAAAGTTGCCCATCTGTCTGCATCGGTTAATAGTCAGGATGTGGGAAACCGAACAGCTACCGGAGAAGTGGAAGGAAGGGGTAATCTGCCCCATTCACAAGGAAGGCGACCATTTGGAATGTGAAAACTTCAGAGATAATACTATTTTTAATTCTGCCTACAAAGAGCTATCTCTGATCATCTTCCATAGTCTGTCACCTGAAACGAATTAGTTCGTGGAAAGTTATCAAGCCCAAGGTAAGTTTAAGGAAGGTACAAGCATATCAGCAATCAGTGGATGAGGGGAGAGGTGTGTACCGGGGTAGCGGAAGTTGGCAGCTGGCGAGTTTGTGTACACTGCGCTCTATCGCTGTCGATGGCAAGGACGATGGGGTTGCTAGGGTTGCTAGGTATTGTTTATTTATCTCTGGTCAATTGAAAAAAAATCAAGGAAAAGCCAACAGCTTTTAGTGGTCACGGCTTGAGGTGTCCATCAAATTTTTGGCTTCAAAAATACACGTGTAGTTGTATACACAGGACCCCCAGCAGGGTACATTGAACGACGGACTAGGCGCTCTTCATTCTTCACCCGGCCGGGCCCCGGTCATTGATTTCTTTCTAACGATGTCTATGGCGTGCTTCTCACTAGCCCGGCCGGCGTCCGACCGAGCCCCGGCACGGTGTGATGTGAAACACGCCATTGTAATCGCATGCTAGAAATCGGTGACCGGGGCACGGCCGGGGCCCGACACGGTCCCGGCCCGACGTAATGGGAATAGCCCTTTAAGAATCTGTCCTCGAATTGCTGCCCAGTGAGAGCATTTTTTATCCATCGTACCATTCTCGGTACCATCCTTCAATCCCCGATGAGATACTGTCAGATTTCCAATCATGGCTTGCTACATTTCCAATAGCCCAAAACCAAAACAAACTTGCCAGCTGTCTTCACTTTTCCAATATGGCGGATTGTACAATCTGGCACATTGGATTACCTTCCTTATACTTACCTTGATCAAGCCGTCTTCATCGACGGTCGACCGACAACGGACCAAATCTTCACCGTACGGAAAATCCTCAAATGCCGTGAATACCAGGTGTCAACGCATCACCTGTTCATCGACTGCAAAGCGGCAAGTTCAAAAAGTTACACCCGCCCCAAATGCGCCATGTACAAAATGCTATTAAGACCGGTGATCCTCTATGGATACCAAACTTGGACCATAGAGGAGGACATGCAAGCACTCATAGTTTTCGATGCGACCTTAGGATAAAAAAATAACGAAAGAAACAGTGTGATGTACTACCATGAACGAACAATCAAAGTTGATTTAGAGAAATGGAAAATGATCGAACCAAAATTTGTTGTTTAATGTTGTATCACTCCGGTATAATCTCAATGTGTTCATATAATTGCCCATATCACGACACATCGCAGAGTTCAAATTAGTCACCAAATCCTGTATATGTACCAACCTGTTGGAAAAGTGCTTCCATCCGAAAGACAAACGAACCTCGTTAGACACCTCTGCAACTTTGGGTCATCCATTACCTAGAAACCGTTTGGGGGGCCTTCGTGTTCCCAAACAAAAACACCCAACTGCTCCAGCTAATAAACAATTACATTTCGACCAGCTAGGCAGGCAGGCCGACAGGCAGAGTACGCAAACACAAACTAACATGCGACACCTGTTCAATGTTCAGCCTGCGGTGTGGTGGCAGGAAAAACAGAAAAAGGTGATTTGCATTCCCGATTGCGGCCAGCCGAGAAAGTTGTTAAGCTTTGCTCGGTGGGATTGAAATTTATGAAAATGAGGTCATTTGTCATGTTGAGTTACGACGACCGACACGATGGTATGTACTGGGATCGAATCGGCCGGAATTGCAATTTTCCACTTGCTGCTCGAGTTGGCTGCATGAGTTAGTCCTAGATGAGCTTGCACTTTTCCAAGGCAATGCAATTGATGGTGATGATGGCGGTGGTAGTGATAGATAGCTACCGATGACGGCGAAGACGACGACAAGGACCGTGACGATGATGCCGTGACTTTATTATATTTGCATAGGTTAAGTGGCAAAATGTCACCGTGCAGGAGGGAACAATGCTTGTTACAATTTTCATCGCTCCCGATGACTGACTGCAGGAGACTTCTCCAGGGTGCAGTCGAAACGTCGACCCGTTCGACGAAGAGATTGTTTATTCATGGCTTGCTGCGTTGGAACGGTGCAGAGCGACTTGATGAATGGAAAATCAAACAACAATGGCGCGGACACGTGAAAATCGGAGGGGAGGCAGAACAGAGAGTGCATTTATCGGTTGCTTTGGCATGTTTGTGCCAACGTATAACAACAATACCAGCAGCAATGGTCCTGAAAGGATCAATCGGTTATGAATAATGATGATGACGTTGAGGATGACGATGAAGACGGTGACGATGTATTATAAACGATGGGGGAGCCTGCCTCTGTTCGTTGGCAACCGGCATCCTTCGCTCTGGGAATCGACAATCGATCATCCGTGAAAGCGGCATTATTAAGAATGGAAAAGCATGAATCTTCCATCTAGTAAAGTCGGTGAAACACCCCGCAACAACGGTCTTCAGAGAGGAGTCGGAAATTTACAACTCTCCCATTCATCCATCGATCCATCCATCCATTAGACAATTTCCGACTTTCAAGTGCGCCATAAAATAATTAAGCTTCCATAATGCAAAAGAAACATTTCTTTTGCATCTTCCATCCGAAAAGCCAACGGCTAAAAATCGGATTATCTCCTTCACCGGATTGCTTTCCTTCAGACAGTCCCTTTCTTCATCGTTGTTACGGGGAGAAAAGTTCGCTCAAGCAGAAGTCATGTGATTCCTCGAGCACTTTGCTTTTATTCGCCCAAACAAACAAACGCATAATGGGGAGAATTGTTGTCAAATGCACCTTTTGGATAAACATTTTTAGCTACTCTTGGCTCGACTCGCACAATTAATGTATTACTACTCAAACATTTCGATCATTTCACGTCAGTCTGTAAAGGAGCTCCCATCTATGTTCTTGTACATTTTGGAGTCACGAAGCCTTACGGGACACATTGAGCGTGTCCATGTTTCTTGAGAATGGCAGCACAGCTGTTTCAATGCCGCTTCTTCCAGGCGGCGTTTTTTTTCTCTCGCGAAAGAGACGGATCTGCTATTTCCGCTTCTGTTCCAATCGTTCCACGTTCTGCCGGTTTCCATGCTGCAGCATGACCATCCGCGCTACGTTCTTCGTTTCCGAAATAGCTGTGCACTTCTCGTCGAACCAATCGTTCCGTCAGATCTGTTCCACGTACCCGATGATACTGTCGGCTGTGTGTAGGATCCTAGCAGTTAGAGGTTCCAACCCGGGATATCCCGGGACAAAAAATCCCGGGATCTTGAAAAAATCGGGATTTCCCGAATCCCGGGATAAAATTTTTCAATGTCCCGAAAATTCCGGGATTCCCGGGACACACATTTCGGTGTTTATATAATCTTTGAAACGTATTCGAAGAGTTGTGATTTTTTTCGAAAATAATTTTTTTTTTTCAAGAAAAAATCACGAAAATGTTACATTAACCACTTCAACTGTGTGTGGATGTCAAAACTGACACTTCATTCGCTGTTTTGATTGCATCAAAGAGACACTTTCCAGAATAGGCCTTTCTGGTCTTATGTTGGATAGTGATTTTAAGGTTGCTATAAACCTTTAGGAAGCTCTTCAGTCAATCAGACTCGATTAGGAAGCATTGAGAAAACGAGATGCTACATTACTGTTTGTGGAAGGCAGCATGAGTTTCTTGTATTCGAAGCTTAAGAAAAGTAACTCCAAAGTTGGAAACGGCCACTTCGATGCAATCACGAAGACAATCAACCAGAGCGGTAATGATTAATCATAAATTTAATCATGATTAATGATTAATGATTAAGATTAATCAAAATCATTAATCATAATCACAAAAATTTCTCATTTATTCATTAATCATTAATCTTAATCACACTGATTTCATAATTTAATCATTAATCAGTAATCATAATCACAACAAAAAAGTTAATCCATCATTAATCATTCATCACCAAAAATGATTCATCATATAAAATATATTATTCAATTTAAATTGGTCTAAATGCTGTTCTAAATATTATAATTCATGATTCTTCTTTCAAAAATATTCCAGACAGGTAACTCTGTTCTACTTTTGAAACTTCAAAAATATTTTAAACAAATGTATTTTGTTTTAATCACTTCCAAATTTTTGTGATTGATTAACCATGATTAATCATGATTTTTAATCATTGAGCTATTTTTAATCATTAATCAGAATCAATAATCTATATATATAAAAATGAGTTTGAAATCCCTTTGAGGCAACAAAACTCAAGAACGGGTGGACCAATCAGCATGACTCATGCATGGTTCAATTCGTTTTCATGGCGGCTGTGTTTATATGTACAAAAAGTTACGAAAATCCACTAGAAAAGTAAATAAATGATGAAGTACGGATTTTTCATAAGCCGGGAACAAATTCAGCGTGATCAAAATTGAATCAATCTAGAGTGCGTTGCTGCGATGACCTCAACAGTTGTCAAACCACCCCAGCTTGGCAAGACAAAGTTTGCCGGGACAGCTAGTCACAGATAAAATCAAATTTAACAATTAATCATAATCTTTAATCATCCTTAAAATCAAATAAATCATTAATCATAATCAATAATCACCGAAATAAAAATTTTAATTATCAATGATTAATCATGATTAAAATTTTTGTTAATCATGAATGCTCTGCAATCGACGAATGGCGACAAAAACAAATAATAACATCGCTAAAGTTCCTTCACCGTCTTCTTATCAACGCAAGTGCCAGCAGAACTTGAAAGCTTATCGAAAACGCAAATGATTCAGCAAGGACCTAGGAGTACGATTGTTGCAAGACAGACCGATAATGATGCTGCCGAGTTAAATGCTGGATTGTGCTGTATGCATGACACCATCGAGCATGCGTGAACAACTGGAATCAGCTATAAAGGAATATGTCAACCACCCGTCCCAGACTGATTATTGCGAAAGAGCTATTTACTTACATAAGTTTTTGAGCTAAATGGTAAATTAAACTGACAATTGGCTTCTATAGTAATGTTGAGATAATGCCATATTCCAAAACTGCATGCCAAACTGAGTCGAAATCCAAATTTTCATGAATTTTGGTGCCCGGGAACCTACTTAAAAATCAATTTGAAGTTATGGGAGCGATTTGATGAATCACCCCTCCTCGGATTTTCTACTGGGCGGTTGCCTAGCTGTCAAAAGGTGATTTGAATAAATCTTTTTGAAATTGATTTTAGGTATCAAAATAAAGTTTAAAAAATCTGAAAAAAATCTTGGTGGCTCAGAAAAAGGTGCTCTTTCGTTAAAAAATAAAAAAATCATTGAGTTTTTCTAAATTTAAAAACCCAACTGAACCAATGTCAGCTAATAGCGAGCGCATCTTGTTGAACTCGCAAAACTCACTGTCCGATGAAATCCGTTACAAATTTTTAAAACGGCGTATAATCAATGCTACACCATTGATTATACGTCGTTTTCAAAATTTGTTTCTGAAATCATTATTAACATTTACTTCATGAAGTCGTATCTTCGGAGAACGATTGCAAATTGATAAGAACAGTTACTTGTTTTTTTTTTTTATTGATGAATAAAACATATTCCCAACCACAAAAATGCGTTTTTAAGCACATTGGAAAATTTCCCGGGATCCCGGGATTTCCCGGGACAACCAACAAATTTTATCCCGAATCCCGGGACAAGCAAATTGGTCGGGAAATGGAACCTCTACTAGCAGTCTATGATTTGTATAATGACATTGATCTTAAATAAGTTATTATTGTTTTATAAACCAACTACTAGCCCAGTCGCATCTCTACATTTGGCGACGAAGAGTAAAATCGAAATTACACAAACCCTTAAGGCCAATGAAAAGGACGGCAGTCAAACGATAAGAAAGATGACGGAAGCGTTCAAATTAATAAAAGAGTAAATACGCGCGTGCGACGTGGGATACGCCGGATACGTTTGAAAATTGAACATTACACGGAAATATAAACCATTTGGAAAACGCATGAAACTAGATCCAACTATTCAACAAACAGAACAGCTGTTGTAAAGTTATGAAATTGACGGGGACGACTGAAGAGTTGATGACCATGAAGCTGATGCCTAGGCAGACGGTAGCAGCCATCGATCAATAACTTTATGAGCGGCAGATGGCGGTAGCTGAACTCCAGCTGCTGGAGGAAAGGACTATAGAAATGACTGTGTTCGTAGTTCATTTTTAAATGGTAAGTGTCTGATGTTTGTACCGTGATGAGGCAAGAATGAGTTCATCCAGTAGAAGCGATCTCTGCGTTCAGATGAGTACCACTATTGTCATATATTACCAAGTTTAATATGAATCAAAAATCAGATTTTTGCTTTGCTTTGGCTTTGCTCTGTACAAACTTGTATTTCTATTTAATGAAACATATTTTCAAGCATGTTTTAGTATGTTCAAACTCCACCATTGACTTGAAATATTATGTTGAGATTGTGTTTAAGCATAGGAGAATATTAGTGGATTGTGCGTGTAACCATGCAGAGACGAATACTATTAAAAATGTTGATTTAGTCAAGTGAAATTTCAGTATCTAAGACAAGATTTGTTGTTATGGAAAATTATTTTAAATTGAATTTAAATTGACGATATACAGATAAGCCACTATGAAAGCATTTATTTTATTTAAATAAAACCATGATTGGTTTGGTAAGATTAGGTTGACCTGATCAAAGTGAACCTGAAAGATATTTGTTTTGTTGGAAATTTTTCTATTCAGCTTGACATTCTGAACTACGAACAATGAACAATTTTTAGCTAAATGAAGTGAAATAATTTGATTAATCTAATTGTCATAGAAATTCCATGTATATTTCATCAGCAGTTTGAAGTCAATTGAATAAGCCTACATCGCAGGTAAAGGTGAAATTCGATCGCTCAACTTATTATGTGACTGATATTAGCAAATAGCTTGAATGGAGTTATTCTTTTGACTTAGTTTATAGTAACGCTAACGTATTTTGAAGTTGACAAGCCATTCAATAGATGGATTGGAATACACAATTATTTTCGGTTTGAAAATGTGATCGAACAAAATAGAATCTTCCTGCCTATAATTCTATAATCATTGAAATGAAATTTTGGAAAATAACGCCTTGTGAGCACTTGTTCCAGTACTTAAGAAAAGTTAACAACCAAAGCATGCTCTATACCAGTGAGTATAATGTTAGTAAAACAGGGAGCGAGCTTGCATAATCAAGTGATTATTAAACCGTATATTTTACATATGGTGATCATAATAGATAACTACACGTCCACAAGAATTGCATTCAGTACGTGTCACAAAGGACTTCCCAGATTAGTAAGCATGTTGGTACACATGAAGGGACATATTGCCCAGATGAATATCACAGATGTGATGATCGACAATGCGTTCTGAACATTTTAGAAGAAAACTAGTCAAGCGATTGTATATCATTCTCTAGAAACCCATTCGCCTGAATTCAGTATATATTTATGACAATGCCTTTTTGAAAACGAATAGATGATTATCTTAAAAAAAAAACTAGACCAAAGAAAGTTTAAATTTGAGAAGTGTCAACAGAAATAAATCCGGAATCTAAACAAGTGAGACTAGGATTCGAAAAAAATAATATTTGTACTGTAACTTCGAACTCAATTTCGATGTTTCTTCCAATGTGTTTAAAAATGTAAAACTGAAAGGGCCTCAGTTATTGTGAGATTTGTAGGCATTCCTCAGGGTTCACTAAAACAACAGCCTGGGGAAAATAACCAAAGTCGGATTTTAGCTGTTCTTATAAACTTTGATGTATGAAGCCGAATTATGTTGAGATGATCTTATCTAGGGTCGATAATGTTGGCATCCATTGGCTTCATTCAGTTTCATTGGCGCTCTTTTGGTTGCGAACAAATGGCTTAGAATCTAGGGCAATCCCTAGTATAGTAAAACATGGATTCGGTATGATAGTATGCCAGACCACCTGGAGGCGATCCTCAGGTGCTAACGAAATACCCGGAGGCGATCCTCGGGTGTAACCTGGAGGCGATCCTTAGGTTATTAACAAAACTGTAGGCGATCCTCAGTTTCTTATGAAATACCCGGAGGCGATCCTCGGGTGTAACCTAGAGGCGATCCTCAGGTTATAAACAAAACTGGAGGCGATCCTCAGTTTCTTACGAAATACCCGGAGGCGATCCTCGGGTGTAACCTGGAGGCGATCCTCAGGTTATAAACAAAACTGGAGGCGATCCTCAGTTTCTTACGAAATACCCGGAGGCGATCCTCGGGTGTAACCTAGAGGCGATCCTCAGGTTATAAACAAAACTGGAGGCGATCCTCAGTTTCTTACGAAATACCCGGAGGCGATCCTCGGGTGTAACCTAGAGGCGATCCTCAGGTTATAAACAAAACTGTAGGCGATCCTCAGTTTCCTACGAAATACCCGGAGGCGATCCTCGGGTGTAACCTAGAGGCGATCCTCAGGTTATAAACAAAACTAGAGGCGATCCTCAGTTTCTAACGGAATGCCCGGAGGCGATCCTCGGGTGTAACGTGACCTGGAGGCGATCCTCAGGTTATTAACAAAACTAGAGGCGATCCTCAGTTTCTAACGAAATGCCCGGAGGCGATCCTCGGGTTATAAACAAAACAGAAGTTATATTTGATGTTTTTCAGGATACCAATTTAGATATGTACATATTTAGATCAATGGATAACTGTTAGTAAGCAAAGCGCATTATCCTACAAGTATACTGAAATCCGGCCATGAAATATGGATTGAAATTTCGGAAATTCTCGAGCATTATATTCGAGAGACTATTGTAAGTATTGAGGCGAACCTCATGGAAATTCTCATAAACCAAGTTTAAACGTGATGAGGGAAAGCCATTACGAGCCTGTAAGGCGATTCTCAGAGTTGCTAGATTAAGCTTCTAATTATCATAACAGTTATATATTAAACAACATGGGGAACGACAGAATATGGAATGAAGCAATTAGTGAAAACAAGAAGGAAACCATGGCACACATGTGGACGATAAATGAAGAATGATAACTTCGCCAGCCATCACAACCAGATAGGAAAATGCACAAGAATATTACTAGCATAAGAACTCTATCTTTTATTCCAAAACTGGGCTATAATAAAATCACGTCTTACTTCTTCCAGATTATAAATAAAAATTACAACTATTTGAGCATCGGGACATTTTGGACATCCTGGTTCACCATGCATGGAATGGATATTCATATTATCATATGATCAAGAAGAAACCTAGCGATTATAAAAGAAGGGAGGGATGTAGGATCCTAGCAGTCTATGATTTGTATAATGACATTGATCTTAAATAAATTATCATTGTTTTATAAACCAACTACTAGCCCAGTCGCATCTCTACACTGTGTCGTTGATGACTGCTTTTACTGTACTCCAGCAGTCCCATAGAAGATGGCAAGATAAATGGCGTAGACCTCACGCGAACGCTGAATCGGAACAGGAGTAGGTTACAACCATAGATGTAGGTAGCCGCTGAGCAACTGTACGAGCTGATGATAAGGCACACCAGTGGGCGAAACAACGTCAGCAAGGACAAGGACCTTAAAGAGAGGTTGCTAGAACTTCACGAGTCAATGGCTCTGGCCAAGAAAGAGTACGAGCTTCTGCCGAGGAGCGGGGGACGGTCGATTAGCGCAAAGAGGAGAGGTCCACCTTAAGGACAGACTTGTTAGAATCCCAATATGGCCGCCACAATATGGCCGACTTTGGCACCTACTCACGATTTTGAGGGCACAAATCTCTTCGTAAACAAAACCAGCGCACCTGAGCTTCTTAATTTAAGCTTATTACAAGTGAGCAAGAACAGAATAATAAAATGCATTGTTGTTTGAAGCTTGCTTCTTGAGATTAGTGCGTCTGAAGTTTTGATGCACTGTTGAACCGGGATTTCAAGACGTTTGTCCTTAACAGACAGGTCTTTCTTTGCCGGAAGCATGACAGTGGATATATTTCTGAAAGAATTGCAGGACGAATTTCTGTAGCAACTCCTTGTATTCCTGAATAAATCTGTAGATGAACATCTTAAAAAAATCTCGGAGATAATTGTGAAAGAATTCCTGGAAAACTTCTCTAAACTTAATTTAAGGTATTCCAATACAAAACGCTGGAGGAATTCCTACAGAAATCCTTCTAGTAGTTCAACAATCTTCAGGTAATTCTGGAAAAAAGTCTTGGGTGAATCCCTGGAAAAGATGATGAACGGATTTCTGAACTTTTTGAAAAGATCCAGCATTTCTGAGGATATAACTACAGGTATTCCTGGAGCATTTCTAAAAAAAACTGCTGGAGCAATCGCTGAAAGAATTCTTGATGAAATTCCTAAAAGAATTCCTGCAGGTATGCATGAAGTAAACCGTGTAGGAATCCCTGAAAGTATAGCTGAAGGAATCCCTAGATGAATTCCTGGAGGAATCCTTAGAGCTTGAGCTTGAGCTTGATTGACCGCCCGTAGATGCTACTCCGTTATTGCTAGATCAGCTGAATTTACACAGAGAACCAACAGATACTATTTGGGATTGATATTTATCATCAATGTGTAACTGCTGGTGATCTGACATATTCAGCAATACCGGCGCCGGCCACGTCCGAACGCAGGTCAATTTAGGGAACGGGGAGGAACTGCTGTTGTGATACTCGCTTGGCCCCCAACCGCATCACCGCCCATCCGACCCAAATAGAACAGAGTGTACGATTCGGGTCGACGCGACAGTAATGCAAAAGGACGGCCAGAGAAGCTGAATATACCTCTGCACTTCCACGAGTATCACGGAGTTTGGAATGACATGGGAAAGGATTTTATGATCTGGATGCACTTTGGTTAGTGATTTCGATCGGCGGTTAGGGTAGCACACTCGTGACGAAAACACTCGAACACACGAACGATACTCTGCGCGAATAGTTTCTTTCTCGTTTATCCAGGGCGTAACATAATACCGAACAAGACTGCGACATTCAATGCACCTACGCGGTATTCTGTTTCTATAGGCAATAACTTCCCGTGATGTTTGGTGCACTTAAGAGCCTTCCGACCGTTTATGATTCACCATAAAAATATCAAGAAATACTGTAATTTATAATCTGAAAAAACGGCATTTCGACTTTGGCTCCAAAAACACACTAAACCGCCCCGTACGAAGATGAGCACTGTGATATAGACAACGACGACAACGACGCGCTCGCGGCCGATCCGAATGAAAAAAGCGGCATCTCGATTTTGCCTCCAAAGACACACTCCGAGTCGGAAATCATGTTGACGAACTATACAAATTCACAAGAATAAATGATAAACAATTAGAAGTCAAATTCAAACTAATGCTTAAGCCGACCCACATAGTGACGGACCTTTCAATATTAGATGATTAAATTCTTGTAAATATTGCATATATCTAAACACGAATTGTTAACAATAATATGAAACGAGCTCACCCATTTGCGTCCATCCAATCGTCCACGAGCGACAACTACACCAGCGCTTCCGACAAAATAACAGTCATCATGATGACCAGTCAATGCCGCAGAAATATCTACACATCACAAACATAACTGATTTTTCCATTGATGACGACGGCATCGCGTAACTACGCGATCGAGTAGCAATTTCCCCGACCGAACCTCACTTTTTCAACTTTTGTGCACGTACACAACCCATTGACGACGACGACACCGCGGAACTCGAATTCCTGGAGGAATCCTTAGAGCAAATAAAAGGAATCCTCAGAGAAATTTCTGAAGAAATCGCTTAAAGAGTCCTGGGAGGAATTCCTAGAAGAATTTCTAGAGGATTTTTTGGAGAAATTCTCGAAAAAATCCCTGGAGGAATTTTTAAAAAAAATCCCTGAAGCAATTCCTAGAGAAATCTGGAGGAAATCCTGGTCAAACTTGTGGACAAATTCCTAATGGAGTCCCTGGAGAAATTCCTGAGTGAATTCCCAAAATAAAATTCTAGAGAAATCTGTGGATGAATCCGTGGAGGAATTACTGAAGAAATTTCTGGAGCAACACCTGGACGAAACCCTGGAGGAATTCTAGGAGAAATTCCTGGATGACTTGGGCTGCAAAACGGTGAGTCGATAAGGAGAGCGCCCAACATAGCTCTGGTCCTCACAAGTTCCTGCCACATGCTTCCACGGGTCAAGCGATGACAAAGACCGCTATCTTCTATCAAAGCTGTGGCACCACCAGCATGTGATCGGGTGGTAGCCGATCAACGCAAGGATGTGCATGTTGAGAAGCCGTTTCCTCAACTACAGCATCATCAACGTCCACTGCCCACACGAAGGGAGACCTGATGACAAGAAAGAAGCGTTCTACGCGCAGTTAGAGCAATCATACGATGCGATGGTTGCTCGCCGCGTGCCGTGAAAATCGTTGTCGGCGACATGAACGCGCAGGTAGGAAGGGAGGAAATGTACAGACCGGTAATCGGGCGAAACAGCCTGCACGCCGTATCGAATGATAACGGCCAGCGATGCGTAAACTTTGCAGCCTCCCATGGTATGGTAGTCCGAAACACCTTCTTTCCCCGCAAAGATATCCACAAAGCCAGCTGGAAATCACCCGACCATCAAACAGAAAACCAAATCAACCACGTTCTAATCGACGGTAAATTCTTCTCGGATATAACCAACGCCCGCACATACCGCAGTGCGAATATAGATTCGGACCACTACTTAGTCGCTGTATGCATGCGCTCAAAACTTTCGATTCGTCAGTTATCACCACGCGTCGAAGTCGAACGCCGCGGCTAAACATCGAGCGTAGAAGTGGCTCAAGACTAAGCGCAGCAGTTAGCAGTGGCCCTACCAACGGAAGAGAAGCTTGGCGCAGCTACATTTGAAGATGGCTGGAGGGACTTCCGATCCGCCATAGGTAGTACCTCGACTACAGCACTAGGCTTCGCGACTCCGAATCACAGAAACGACTGGTATGAAACAGTTGAAAAACGAGAAGAATGCAGCATGGGCGAGAATGCTGCATCACCGTACGAGAACGAATGAGGCACGTTACAGACAGGCAGAACTCAGTCTTCCGGATGAAAAAGCGCCAGCAGAAAGAACGAGATCGCGAAGCGATGGAAGAGCTGCACCGCGCTAAGGGCACACGGAAGTTCTACGAGAAGCTGAACCGCTCGCCATAAGCCGACATGTGCCGAGAGAATCACGGGAATATTCTCACGAGCGAGCGTGAGGTGGTCAAGAGGTGGCGGCACCATTACGATGAGCACCTTAATGGCGACGTTGCAAGTACTGAAGGTGATGTGGTAACAGATCTAGGAGTATGTGCACAGGACGAAAGACTTCCGGCCTCTGATCTCCAAGAGATTGAGGAGGAGTTGGCCGCTGGAGCAGATCAACTACCAAGCGAGCTTCTAAAATACGGTAGAGAAGCACTGGGGAGAGCACTACACTGGGTCATTACCAAGATTTGGGAGGAGGAAGTATTACCGGAGGAATGGATGGAAGGTATCGTGTGTCCAATCTACAAAAGGGGCGACAAGTTGGATTGCGGGAACTACCGCGCGATCACACTACTGAGCGCTGCCTACAAGATACTCTTTCAAATTCTATGCCGCCGTCTATCACCAATTGCAAGAGATGTCGTGGCCACGTGGGGCCATATCAGGCTGGATTCATGGATGAACGCACTACAACGGACCAGATGTTTGCCATCCGCCAGGTGTTGAAGAAATGCCGCGAATACAACGTGCCCACACATCACTTGTTCATCGATTTCCAATCGGCGTATGATACAGTCGATCGAGAACAGCTATGGCAGATTACGCACGAATACGGATTCCCGGATAAACTGATACGATTAATCAAGGCGACGATGGATCAAGTGATGTGCATAGTTCGAGTATCAAGGACACTCTCGAGTCCTTTTGAATCTCGTAGAGGGTTACGGCAAGGTAAACTAGGTAAGCTAGGTCTTTCGTGCTAGCTGTCTAACATTGCTTAGAGGGTGTAATAAGGAGAGCGGGGATAAACACGAGTGGAATGATTTTCACGAAGTCCGTTCAGCTGCTTGGGTTCGCCGATGATATTGATATTATTGCTCGTAAATTTGAGACGATGGCGGAAATGTACATCCGACTAAAGAGTGAAGCCAGGCGAATCGAATTAGTCATTAATGTGTCGAAGACAAAGTACATGATGGCAAAGGGCTCCAGGGAGGAATCACCGCGCCCGCCACCCCGAATTCATATCGACGGTGATGAAATCGAGGCGGTTAAAGATTTAGTGTACTTGGGCTCACTGGTGACCGCCGACAACGACACCAGCAGAGAAATTCAGAGGCGCATTGTGGCAGGAAATCGTTCTTACTTTGGACTCCGCAGAACTCTACGATCGAATAAAGTTCGCCGTAACACGAAGTTAACCATCTACGCTGATTAGACCGGTCGTCCTCTATGGGCACGAAACATGGACCCTACGTGCAGAGGACCAACGCGCCCTTAGAGTTTTCGAACGGAAGGTGTTGCGTACCATCTACGGCGGAGTGCAGATCGAAGACGGGACTTGGAGAAGGCGAATGAACCACGAGCTGCATCAGCTGCTGGGAGAACCAACCATCGTCCATACCGCGAAAATCGGGAGGCTACGGTGGACGGGCCACGTCATCAGGACCGGTCATCCGACCGGTACAAGAAGACATGCTGCGCAGCAAGCTAGGTGGGTCGATCAAGTGGAGGACGATCTGCGGACCCTCCGCAGAGTGCGGAACTGAAGACACACAGCCATGGACCGAGTAGACTGGAGACGACTCCTACATACAGCAGAGGACACTCAGGCCTTAGTCTGACTGGTAAGGTAAGTAAGTCGCTGAGCAACTCGATGAGCTGATTGTTGGAAGATAGGTAGCGCTGAAAACTCAGATAAACACTCTAAATGTTGTAACTTGTGGGCCATCCCAATCCAGCACTGATGAGATCCTGTTCCTTCAACTGCCTCACGTTCGGCGTACGAGCTAGACTATTGCGGCCAAGGAAGCACTCCAACATTTCGCGTTAACATAAAACCCACTTTATACTAGTTTCGCGTTACAGGCACCTTCATCCTACTTCTTTTTCTCAATTTCTGTAGGTGTGCTCCTTT
The DNA here is from genome assembly GCF_035046485.1 of Aedes albopictus. Lineage (NCBI taxonomy): Eukaryota > Metazoa > Arthropoda > Insecta > Diptera > Culicidae > Aedes > Aedes albopictus. The sequence continues at coordinate 251,887,157 of NC_085136.1, forward strand.
GCTGTCACTTTCCGTTCGGTTGGACGGCCGTTCGACGTAGTCCGAGCCGCGACTCTGGACTTTCAAAATAACCACGCCTGGTCGTCTGGGTCAACTCCGGACTTTGAACGGTTCTCATAGCGTTCGGAAAACTCACGGCAAACCTCCGGCCAAACTTGGAGAAATGCTCGGGCCCTTTCCAGGGTAGCACAGGTATGTACCAGCTACCAGCTTCAAAAACTGTAGCGCAGGAGTCCTGAGTTATGGAGGTTATGCAGACAGTTAGAATGGTAGGTGATCTGAGTACAGAATCTGGATGCTTTCCGTACTGTGCACTTTCGTTTTACTGGCTTTTTATGAACTACACTTTCACAGTAGATCTTTGAATAGTCGAAGAAACTTTGGTTTTCGTAGATAGCTAACACGTCGTGGCCCCCATTACACCACCCAAAATGGCCGCCAGAAATGTCCTTCAGCAAAGCCTAGTGATGAGTAGCGGAACTCTTGGCTGCGTTACATCACTGTGGGTGTTGGGCAGTGTGCAAGTTCAGACATTTGAGGACTTCCTTGACACACCTCCATTTAGTCAGAATCTACAGGGGATGGCCAAAATGTTTGGGATAGACAACTTTTTTTTCTCTCACAAAAAAGTTCAACATGCTATAACTTTTCATAGAGCTTAGGCCTTCAGAAGAGCCACAGCTGACAGCACAGTCACAGTGCAGGTAACGCAGCTGAACCTGAATCACTGAGACGCAACTCAGCAACTGCTGTGTCAGGCAGTCGCTGAGTGGGGGACGAATATCACCGTCGTAGCGGACCCATACCGAGTACCCGCTAGTAACGGCAATGGGTCCGGATAACAGAGCGGCGATATGTACGACGGATAAATACCACGTCCAGAAGTTGGTGTCAACTAAACAAAGTAAACAGGGTCTTCTTCTGTAGCTGTTATGCGCCTTCGCAGTGATCGATCGAGTAGTTTACGCAGATGCTACTCTGTATGTCAATCGTGGTGATAGAGCGATGGTAATAGCAAGTGACTTCAATGCCTACTAGGCCATGGAATGGTAAAGCCATTTCATGAACCAACGGGGTAAGATTCTGCTAAAAGCGCCGAACATGCTAGACGTCGATTTGGCTAATGTCGGTACCAAAAATACCTTTAACCGGAACGGAGTGAAGTTGATCATCGACGTTACTTTTCGTACTCCTGACCTGACAAGTAGCAACTCGCACTGGAGGGTAGACGATGCCCACACTCACAGCGATCACCTGGCGGTTCGCTACAATATCAACTAGCGGGTAGAGGAAGGAGTGATTAGGCCAAGGCCAAGCCCTCGTAAGTGGAAGACGTCATACTTTAATGACGAGTTATTTAGGAAGATGCTCCGCCGAGAGCGAAGCTTACTCGGTGTTATGCGGGTGATCTCAATGAAAGATCGGCATTCCACGTACCGAGTGTCCTTTTTGTTCGCATGGATCGTTGCCGTTGGAGTCTTCAATCTTCAATCACAATTTACAGTTATTTTGTGCACTAGGGCACTGTGTGAGCGATTCCAATTGGAAGCTATACTTACACTTTTGTACAGCGCCTAAATGTATTCTATTCTAATTCTACTATAGGGCACTGCACTGTTTTGATTTTGTATGGGATTTTGACGTTTCTTGGCCTTGTTGTTTACAAAATTTCTGTAAGAGTGAAAGAGAAGGAGAGAATTTCATGCAGTGCCCTATATCGAACTGGTTGCGCTGCTTTCACTTTCTACCCTATCATCTATCATGGTAGAATGATGAGCACGAGGATGTTGATGTGTGGCTGTTGGTTGTTCCTTTTTCCAGTCCGATTGGGGGTCCATTATGAGGTGCCGTTCGCCGATGTCCATGTATCCAGGTCCGTGTGAACCATGGGCTCAGAAGAGGGTCAGTGTCAGCTGCTCTCAGGGGGAAAGTGCAACTGACGAAAGTACCGGGGTTGGCATCGAACCCATGACAATCTACTTATGAAGCAAACGTGTGACCAATTGCGCCACGGGCCCCGGCAGCCGTTGGAGTCAATTACTATATTACTGACTTTCACTGACAAGGCCGGAAACAAACCCCTCATTTTCTAGAGCACCATGGTACACAGTTGAGCTTTAAGTTCTTCACTGGCACTCGGACGTTGCAACGCGTTGATTAGCCACCCCTAACCTGGAGAACAGATGCTCAAGCTTGCAAAAACAAATCCCTTCTCTTCCTCTGTTAGCATACGAGCATGAATCTCACCGTGGTTGGTTAGCCGATCTTCCCAAGGTTGCTCGCAGTTCACGAAACGCCACGAGAAGGTTGACCTCAATGGGGTCTGAACACTATCCAGCCTTTATCGTGTCCACGGGTAACTTAACTTCAACCATAACCAAGACTTTCCTCAGTGGAGGAGCTGTTTGCTCACTTTTCCCCTACGCACAGTTCGCACAGTCCCCGCAACTCACGAAATTACATTTCAATAATTAATTAGCCCATGCCATGTTCCACTCCCTTTGCCGTACCGCAAACTTCATAGGAATCCGGCAGGAATCCGGTCGGGATATGGATGGATGCGATGCGGCGACCGGAGATGGATGAATGCGCCTTCCAGGTAGGCAGCACGCACAACACAATTTCACAGATCGCCGCCAGCTGTCTACTCTGTGTGGATTGGACGGGCGGAAAATGAACCGAGGTAGGTTCGTTCATGCTGGCTGGTGTAAGCTTTTCGCCTGAGTGCTTTTCGGTGGTTGGGAAATCCACTGGCTCAAAGTTTTCAAGATCCCGCTTTCAATCATCACGTCGAGCTGCGAGAGATGGAAAACATTTTAGAAAACCGCAAGCAAACACATTACATCACCCCTTTTACGCCTGAGTGGTAGGCTCTTATATCATCGGCATCGCACGAGGCGCAGGTCATCTACACAACTGGAGCGAGCATAGGACCAACTGGGCGTTGATGTTGCTGTTTGCATTCTCCTAAAGCTCTGGGGTGCACAAGTCAAACTTAGGTCAAAAGCCGTCGTCGGGTGGCGGAAGTTTGTGCTTGCATTGTGGTGGTGAAACGGTTCGATTCGCTTCGGTCGCTTTCAGTAAACCGCATAACCTCATCGCTTCCACGTGCCAACCTAAATAGAACGATGGTAGTGTCACGACCCGCCCTGGTGTGGGAGTTCTCTTTGTACAGCCGCAGATGACGCTGGGGACTTATTGCTCTCTAAATGATAGAAAATAGGAAATCCATTAGCGTAAAGAGCCCGCTAATAGATGACAGATTGGCGAAGCTGAGTAGGTACGATTGATACACTCCACTCCTCAGGGAAGCTGAGGTGTGATGGACATTCTCATCAGCAATACATACATACATACATACATACAAACATCAATTTCATGATAATTTGCCGCCATAATACTCGATTTTCAGCTGCAGCTCTCCAACGTCAATCACGCCCAACGCTCGCCAGAACGCGCTCCACTTGGTTCGGCCATCTGCGCTCCACGCTTTTTTGTACCAACCAGCTGGTTAGCAAACACCAACTTTGTAGGATTGTTGTCCGACATTCTTTCAACATGCCCTGCCCACCGTATCCGTCCAGCTTTAGCCAATTTCAGGATGTTGGGTTCACCGTTGAGTGCAGCGAGCTCGTGGTTCATCCTTTGCCGCCACACACCGTTCTCCTGCACGCACGCCGTCGAAGATCGTCCTTAGCACGCATCGCTCGAAATCTCTGAGTTCTTGCAGGCCTTCCTCGTCCATGTCTCGTGTCAGTAGAGGACCACCGGTCTCATTAGCGTCTTGTACATGGTACATTTGGTGCGGGGGTGACCGCAAGCTCTTCAGGAGCCCGTAGTAGGCGCGACTTCCACTGATGATGCGCCTTCGTATTTCACGGTTCACGTTATTGTCAGCCGTTAGCATAAGGAACCGAGGTAGACGAATTCTTCTACCACCACGAAAGTATCCCCGTCTATCGTAACATTGCTGCCAAGTCTTGTCCTGTCTCGTTCAGTCCCACCTACCAACATTTACTTTGTCTTAGCCTCATTCACCGCCAGTCTGACCTTTGCTGCTTCACGTTTCAGGCGAGTGTGCAGTTCTGCCACCGTTCCAAATGTTCTAGCAATACATAATATCCATGTCATCCGCAAAACAGACAAATTGGCCGAATTCCGTGAAGATCGTACCTCGGCTAGCCCGACTCATCGGATAACATCTTCTAGGGCGATTTTGAGTAGTAGGCAGGAAAGTCCATCATATTGTCGTCGTCCCCGTCGAGATTCGAATGAACTGGATAGTTCACCCGAAATCCTTACGCTGTTCTGCACACCGTCCATTGTTGTTTTTATCAGTCTGGTAAGCTTCCCGGGTAAGCTGTTCTCGTCTATGATTTTCCATAGCTCTGTGCGGTCTGTCAAGTATATTTCAACCGTAATGAAATTCTAGGACGAGAACTTGCCGCGAGGTGCTCCGCTCCGTGCATCCAAAGTATGCACTAGCGATAATCGATCAAGGCGATAGATCAACGTGTTGGTAAAGTGCTCTATCTGATCCATTCCGATCTCTGCAGGCCGAAGCAGACGGCGTCGTTAGGAGGAATCCATAATATCCTGACGTTCATAGACGATGCAAGCAGGAAGACTTTCGTCTATTTCCTGAAATCAAAGACGACGTTTTAGATTTCAGGTCATAAGTCGAGAATCAGACGGGAGAACGCATCAAGAGAATCAGGACGGACAACGGAAAAGAGTATGTCAATTGTACGATGAGAGGCAAGGCAAGGCACTCGTCCGGACATGTGTATCGCCGGAAATTAAGTGGGCCAGTTTTGTAGCGATCCGGGAAAAGCGCATTTGATAGCCGCAAAGCGTATTTTTCAGTACCTTAAAGGAACGCAAGATCTACTCATCTATAGCAAGCAAGCAGATGAATATTTCGTCAAATTCAGTGTTGCGGACTAGGGCAACAATGTTGAGACGCGACGTTCCATCACTGGATACGTTTTCATTAAATCGATTTCGTGGAGATGTCGCCTACAGTCAACAACGGAAGCCTACGGCTACGACAGGAACTATCTGCAGTATCCGAGAAGATCACCGTGTGCTGCGACAACAAGAGCATGATCCACCTAGCTGGCAAGAGGTCAGTTATTCACCACAGCATGTAGACATCCGTAATCATATCGTGCGTGAAGAAAACATAATCAGATTGGCACACACGGGTAGTCGCCAGCAAGATGCGTGGCGTTGCATGCTAAAGGTTATCATGTTAAAACTTTAATACTCCTATTCCAAATCCTTATAGAATGCTATTTGGGAAGAACAGCTATGCAAACAGTGGTTGAAGTAAAAAAGACATGAAACAGCCATTGCTGGCCACGCCTATCTTCTCCGTTACGAGGATTTTGTCCCGTTAAGATATTTATTTTTTTTTTAATGGCCCACCAACTACCCCCACACCAAAAAGCTCAGTCGAGCCTCCTGGTAGTGGACACCTTATAATGTTAACCCGTTAACGCCCAAGGTGTCTCACAATTTGAATCTTCAAATAAATTTGTTATCAAATGTCAAGTCCCAATAAAATGAGCATGATTTGATGAAAAAAATGGAAGTCTATGGTGTAGTTCCAAAAAAAATCTTCATTGTAGGTCCTCAATATCTGGTAATTTTCTTGAGTTCTACTTCAGCACAACTTCTACGCTATCGTTATATTCTGATCCGTATAGATAAAATGCAGTTCTAAACAAGTGAGAGAGATGATAACAACTCAAAAAGAATAGAAAAAGGACTTATAAATTGGGGCAGAAATATAACCCGATAAACGCCTAAAAGTATGCAATGCATGGTTATTGTAATTTCATGTATTTTCGACTGTAGTGTTCAATATTTCTCATTTTTTTTTAACAAATCAAATAAAGAGAGCTCACTATGTGTGGCATAAGCAAACGTTGAAATACTTTAGAAGTAAGATTTTACACAGATAATTATTTCTAATAAAGTAATTGAGTTTTTCCTTCAGCACCACACAAACTCTCTTTACGTACTCACCATACGTAAACTTTTCAGACCTTTTTTATATTTAAAAAAGAAAATCGTGTTAAGTAATGTTCCATTTAATTTATCTCTTTTGACAGATACGTATTTCGACCTCAACTATATGGTCGTCTTTGGTGTCTCGTATTTACAGGTATTCTGCTAACACGCCCAGGTTCATCATCATTCCATGTTTTGATATAAAATTTCAACCAGATTTACTCTACAAGGCTTTTTTTTTTTTTTTTTTTTTCCTTCTAAACCATAGGGGGATAAATCTGCTCATCAGACACCCTAACAGGAAGGTTAGGGTAGTGTGGGGATGAGGCCGTCTTCTACAATGCCGGTAGAAGCCAGGACTACTCTCTCCTCGACCCACTAAAACACATTCCTATGGTCGCCAAACCCTACGTCTCTCCGGAACCACCAAGAAGGTATTGCTTCAGAGAGGGGCTAGTGCGTATCGCACCCTCAAGGTTAGCTGCCGTAGCCTAGCAGCAACGAACATCGATGACTCGCACTGGAGAGTCCATCACGATAGCATGCTGGCGCTTAGCCAGTTTCCCGAGTGGTCCTCGCCACTCCCTTTGTCCTCGGAAGGCGGGCAGGGTCAACCCCGCCCGCGCCCTACTGCTGAGCGGACATCAAGAACTGATGCCCACATGCAACCCGATCTGACCTGCTGAAGGCAAGGGTATCACTACCCTTCAGGCCTTATCAGCTGCATCCGTAGGTTGCAGACAGCAGGGTCTCACCTACCCCGACCCTTGCCGGGGACCCCTTTCCAACCGCGGGCTCAGATCCAACCCAGTAGACTGACGCCACGACAGCACCGCTACCGGGACTTCCTCTCCGCGGCCACTTAATCGCTGTAAGGGTCGATCTCGACCGCAGGGCACCGGTATGACCTACGAAGCCGACTTCGAACCCCTGGACCACCTCTTGTACTGCATCTGGACTAGCCATTCTCCGAGTCCACGCGCCACCTCCTTTGTAGCTCCCAGACGATATGGGTGATAGCCGTTGAAACGGCATTCCAGCTAATCTCATCCCTACACATTCTCTGGACCAAGTTGTCCGGAGTTGTGTCCTCCCCGCATGTGGCAAGCATGCGGTCACGCATTGTGCGAAAACGCGGGCACACGAACAAAACGTGTTCCGCCGTTTCCTCTAAACCATTGCACACTGGGCATTCGGGAGAATCCGCATGCCCGAAACGGTGTAGATACTGTCGGAAGCAACCATGACCTGTAAGGACCTGTGTCAGGTGGAATGAAACTTCCCCATGGCGCCTATTAATCCAACTATCTACCCTCGGTATCAACCTATGGGTCCACCTTCCTTTGGTGGAACTGTCCCACGCGCGCTGCCATTTGACCATAGAGGCCATCCTGACAGTCTTGCGTATGCCTCTTGTGCCGCGCATTTCGAAGCACTCCATATCCTCACTGATAAGAATGCTGATGGGCACCATACCAGTAATGACACAGAGAGCGTCGTGTGACACGGTACGGTACGCGCTTGCAACCCTCAGACACATAAGCCTGTAAGTACTTTCCAGCTTCCGTCGGTAGCATTCAGTACTTAGCGCGGTACCCCACGCCGGGCCGCCATACCTAAGTATGGACGTAGCAACACTAGCCAGAAGCTTGCGCTTACTGGCGTACACCGCTGAGCTATTGGACATCATCCGGGACAGTGCCGCAATAGCTGTGGAGGCTCTTTTACAGGCATAATCGACGTGGCTACCGAAGGTAAGCTTATCGTCGATCATCACGCCCAAGTGCTTGACAGAGCGCTTCGACAGGATAGTGCACTCTCCTACACTGATCTCCGTCTGCTGCGCCGACTGCATGTTGTTAACAACCGTCACCTCTGTCTTGTGGTGAGCCAGCTCCAGTTTTCTGGACCGCATCCACGCCTCCACAACCTTGATCGAGTGGTCGGTAGTCAACTTCACCTCCTCGATCGTTTCACCGTAGACTTCGAGCGTAATATCGTCGGCAAATCCGACAATCACCACTCCCACTGGGTACTCTAACCTCAACACCTCGTCGTACATGACATTCCATAACACCGGACCCAGGATGGAACCTTGCGGGACTCCTGAGGTTATGTGAAAGCACTTCCGACCCACCTCCGTGTCGTATACTAGTACTCGATTCTGGAAGTAGCTTCCGAGAATCTTGTACAAGTACTCCGGTATCCCCAGACGCAAGAGCGCATCAGCAATAGCAGCCCAACTGGCGCTATTAAATGCATTCCTTACATCCAGAGTCACTACCCCGCAAAAGCGAATTCCCCTCCTCTTAGGCTCGAGTGCTTTCTCGGCGGTTTTTGTAACCGACAAGATAGCGTCTACGGTGGACCTCCCCTTCCGGAAGCCATACTGGTTGCTCGAGAGACCATTTACGCCCTCGGTGAACTTCAACATTCTATTGAGGATGATCTTTTCGAGCACCTTCCCCGCCGTGTCAATCAAGCATATTGGTCTATATGCCGACGGGTCTCCGGGTGGTTTCCCCGCCTTTGGCAATAGTACCAGGCTCTGCCTCTTCCAAGCTTCTGGGAAAACTCCCTCGTCCAGGCATTTCTGCATAGCAGACCTGAACATCTCGGGAGCTTCTGCAATAGCTACTTTTAAGGCCAGGTTCGGAACTCCGTCCGGACCTGGGGCCTTACCTACGCTAAGGGACTTAGCTATCCCCGCAAGTTCCACATCGGTGACCATTTCCTCATCGCCAGCCCCAGTCCCCGGCTGTCCTACGAAAGGAGGCCAAGGACTAGGATCATGACGCGGAAAAAGTCCTCCAATGATCCCCTCCAACATCTCTGGAGATTGCTCTGTAGGAGCCATCACACCTCTCGTCTTAGCCATAACGATCCTGTAGGCATCACCCCACGGGTTCGTATTGGCACTCTGACAGAGACCCTCAAAGCAGGCCTTTTTGCTTGCTCTTATCTCGGTCTTGAGCGCGGCTTTTGCAGCGGCGAACACCACCCGCCGTTCGTTTCGCTCTTCCTCTGATCGTGCTCGCTGCATCCGCCGCCTAGCCCGTAGGCAGGCGCGGCGCAGGTCCGCAATCGCGTCGGTCCACCAGTAAGCCGGTGGCCTCCCATTTCTAGGGTGGACTCTCCTAGGCATGGTCGCATCACACGCACGTGACTCTACAAGGCTTCTCCACTTATGTTTGTACTACTCCATGATTGTTTATTCGTGAACAATATATGAATTTTATGGTGTTAATCCGGGCACTATCAAAGTTACATCGAGAAGATAATGTGAAATCCCCGAATGAATCCCGGGAGGATATACAGAAGGAATTCTGAGAGTCATATCTGGTAGAGTTCTGAGGGAATCTCAACTGAAAGCTTGGTAGGATTCCCTGAAATAATTACAGAAGAAATCCAGGGAGGAATTGCTGTATAAATCCCGAGCGAGGATCCCGGCTCATAGAAAGAATTCCATTAGGATTCTCTGAATATGTTTCGACAGAACACTTTGAAAGTATACTTAAATGAATCTGTGAAGTAATTCCAGAAGAAATCCGTTAAATAATGCTGGGTAAAATTTCTGAAAGAATCCTTTCAGAAGCTGAGCAGACATTCCTGCAAGAACCATAGAAGATGTCTCTATGATCTATGGTTGCAATCTCGGAAGAAACTTTTTTTTTCGGGAGGGATCCCTTAAGGAATAACAGCAGGAATCGTGGAAGGAATCTTTGAAGGAATTCCAGCACAAATCCCTGAAAGAATGCAGAAAAAAAAAATAACTGACACAATCCTTTCAGGATTTACCAAAACAACACTTGCAAAAATCCCTGAAGAGAACTCCGGAACTATCCATACAGCAATCTCGGAAGCAATATTTAAAGGAATCTCGGGAATAAACCTGAGAAGATTCTCGAAAGGAATGCCTGAAGAAATCCTGCAAAGAATTCCTTAAGGTATCTCAAAAAAGAACTTCACCTCATCTAATCTCATCTCAATTCTTCACCCTATTCTCTAGCCTCTACCATACTGTCTTCTTTGCCCTCTATTCCAACCTTCTATCCTACGCTCTATCATAACCTTCAACCCTACCATCTTCCCTACCCTCTAAACTATCCTCTATTATAACCACTGCCATATCCTTTACCGTACCCACTAGTCTATATTGTGCTTAATCCTACCGTCTACCCTACTCTCTACCCTAACCTTCTACTCAACTCCCTCCACTCTATCATTCACCCAAACCCTCTACCCTACCGTCTGCTCCACCTTTTATCCTACCCGCTACCCTACCATCTACCCTTTAGATACGCATACTGCATTGTATTATAGCTCAACCATTCCGTGGCCACTAGCTTGGGTATGGTCCGCCATCTTGGGTTTCAAAATGGTGTCGGATATTCATTTTTGAGTTCTACTCATGATGCCCGATCGATAGATACCCATATTGCATGTGGCTCAAATTACCATGCCATGGGTGCCATCTTGAATATGGTTCGCCATCTTTGATTCCGAAATAGGGTCCAATATCGATTTTGACTTCTACTTATGAAGCCCGATCGATAGATACCCATCTTGGTTTTCGAAATAGGGTAAAATTTCGATTTTTGACTTCTACTCATGAAGCCCGATTGATCGATCCCATATTGCATGGTATTATAGATCAAACTACTATTCCGTGGCCGCCATCTTGGATATGGTCCGCCATCTTGGATTTCAAAATGGCGTAAAATATCGATTTTTGATTTCTACTCATCAAGCCCGATCGATAGATACCCATATTGCATGGTATTATAGATCAAACTGCCATTTCATGGCCGCCATATTTAATATGGTCCGCCATCTTTGATTTCAAAAAGGCGTCGGATATTCATTTTTGAGTTCTACTTGTGAAGCTCGATCGATAGATACCCATATTGCATAGTATCCGAAGCAGCATTGTCGTTAAAAAGCATATATTCTGGAGTTTTCATCGCCATCTTGGAACCTAAGTCGCCATCTTGAATTTAAATATCCTTGCTACCACCTCCACATCCTAAGGAATGTGTGATTAACAACTCTACCGAAGAAATGAACTGTAAATTATAAACCATTGTCAAGATTCCAGGGAAATATTTTTTTTTCGCATTGGAAATGATGCTCACAGATCGTGACAATATGCATTCTTTGCAGCATCGTTTACGCCACCTAGTGAACCAGTCACATGCTATATTGTCCACTATGAGCAAGGTATGGGTGTGGAGAACATCTTCTCTGAAGAAAGTATTCTAAAATTTTGCATAATTCTGGAGATATTCACATCCAAAGGACTGTCCTATTTATAGGACGCTGGGCGTTCGGGGCATCTGTCCTATAAATAGGACGCTGGGCGGATATGGGTTAATACACACAAACAATTCATACTTTCTATAACATAACACTTAAGGTATAGTAGAAGGAGCAGCAACAAAAGTCCCAGTGGATTTAAAATCCTTTGAAGGGACTTAGACGAGACAAAACATGAAATAATACTAAGAAGAATGTTAAAAGGAAGTTTATGGTGATTTGATCATATTACAGGAATTCATTAATTTTTCTTTTAAGGTGCAGTTTTAGTTTAATTTTGAAGATGTTTCTGTTATTAATAAGTTTTAAATCATTTGGCAATAAATTGTACTTTTGTGGTCCTATGAACGTTATTCTTTTTTGGCCAAGATTAGTTTTTGCCCTAGTGCGAATGAAATGATATGCTTGCCGTGTATTATGTACGTTATTATTTAATGTAATAGGTAAATTATTGTGTACATTTTCATTATTTATAATATCATGAACGAATATACAAGTTTGAAGCTCACACAGACCGCGAATTGGAAGGATAGAATGATTTCGATTTTCGTACAATCTAACTGTGGGGTACAATCGAGAAAGACTGAAAATATGTTTTAAGCAACGGTTTTGCAACACTTGAAGTCTAGCTAGTTTGGATTTACATGCATTTCCCCAAACTATATTAAGATATTGCATCATAGAGTGAATGCAAGCATAATAATGCTTTAGAAGTGCAGCCTGTGACACAAATGCCTTAACTTTCCTTATAATACCACAGAGAACTGAAACTTTATTCTCAATGTTCGCTATGTGATTGACCCATCATAATGTTGGGTCTAAAACAATTCCTAAATATTTATACTCATGAACTAATTCGATTACAGTTTGATGCAGTTTAGGATTATTTATTGGTGATGGTTTTTTTCTTGGTGAATGAAATAGCATGAATTTTGTTTTTGAAAGGTTAAGTGAGAGGAGATTCGTACAAAAATAATTAAAAAGTACACGAAGATCATGTTCAACATCATGAACAATAGCATTAGGACACGAACCGGGGAAAAATATGGCTGAGTCATCAGCGAAAAGTCTGGGAATACCCTTAAGTTTAAGCTTTCCAATATCATTTATATAAATAAGAAAAAGCAGTGGACCTATGTTGCTTCCTTGGGGCACTCCAATGTTAATCCCAAGTGTTTCACTTATTGCATCATCAATCGCAACAAATTGTTTTCGGCCTGTCAAATAACTTTCTATTAGTCTGTTCGGGAGACCCCGAACTCCATAGCAGTCTAGCTTTTGTAAAAGAATTTTATGGTCCAAGTTATCGAAAGCTTTCTTTAAATCTATGAACAGACCTCCAACAACATTTTTGACTTCAATTTGTTTAGTAACAAAGTCGACTAACTCCACAACAGCTGTAGTGGTGCTGCATCCTTTTCTAAAGCCGTATTGAAGTGGATACAGAACATTATTTGTTTCAAAAAATGAGGATAATCTGTTAACAAGAAGTTTTTCAAATATTTTGTTGAATATTGATAACATGGAAATTGGACGATAATTACATGCACAATCTGCATCACCTGATTTGAAAATTGGAATAACCTTCGCCAGTTTCAAGCAATTTGGATATACGCCAGTTGAAACCATTGAATTGAACATTTCCGATAGAATCCGTGAGAATTGCAAACAATTGCTTATGAGTAGTGATGGTGGAATATTGTCGGCCCCAGAACTTTTGTTGGAATCTAAGTCTTTGATTATCAGAAATACCTCATTGGGATTTGTAGGTTGAAGATAAATTGAGTTAATTACAGATGTTATATTCTCGCAAGGGTTCGAATCTCGGGTTTCGGGGATGTTCTTCGCTAAGTTTTTACCTACTGTTGCAAAATACGTATTCAAAATATTACACGACTCTTCAGACGTTGTTGCTGGAACTCCGTCAGCGTTTTTAACCGTAATTGTTTGCTTTCCTTTAGATCGACCAAATATTTTATTTATGTTGTTCCACATTTTGGAGTGACATGTTGTGTTAAGTAAATTTTCAAAATATTGTTTTTTACAGGTATATTTGGCATGCTGCACTTTTTTACTAACATGATCCAGCATCTGTTTAAGATTGAGATCATAAGGATTACGTTTCAATCTCTTCAAATAGTTATTTTTTATTTTGATCAATACGCAGAGGTCAAACGACATCCAAGGGCAGTTTCTATTTTTTTAATTTGATGTTTTTTGACACAGTTTTGGTGCATCTAGAAAGAATTGTGTTATAAGCATTTTGTATATTGACGAGGGATTCTGAAACGCTTTCCACTTCATTCACTGTACTCAAAAAATGTTCAAATTCAGCTTGTAATTGTTGATGATTAACTATTCGTTTGGTTACAACAGTTGAAACTCTACCAGTGTACTCTTTTAAAGTTGAAATAACTGGAATATGATCACTAACATCAGAAAATATGGTGTCATTGCGCAAACGGTTCAAATCATCTTGCCGACAAACGACATGATCTAGCAAGTTGTTACTTGAAGGTCTTGTCTCAAAAGTATTAGTGCAGAGCATAGCATAAGATTCAATCAAAGTTTTATACCTGATAACAACGTTATTCTGTATCAAATTCATTGGTATATTCACATCTCCTAATATGAAACAAGGATGACTAGGATTTGAACTGCTAACCCATTCTTCAACCTTATCGAGAAAACAATTTACATCGAACGATGGGGGTCGGTATACTGCATGAACATCATAGAGTTTCTCATGTGACTTCAGTTCAATATGGATATGATGCATTGATGCAAACCATTGTAAACTTCAGAGGATATATTTCGGAATTGTATGTGCTTAGAGATGTAAATTGCCAAACCTCCACTTAGAAGAGTTTCTGCAAGAAAAAATGGATTGGTAGCCGGATATTTCATACAAAGGAGTATTTTCAGCCTTGAGCCATGTTTCACCAATAACAAGAATATCCAGACGTACCTCACAGAGGTCCAAAAATTCTAGAATCGAGTCAAACTTTTTTATATCGTTCATTCCTCTGATGTTCCACTGGAAAAATGTTAGATGCTTTTCAGATTTTTCAGAATAATTCAGATAAAATTCATCTAAATTATCATAGTAAAAATTTTGTAGTGTATTAGCCATTTTTAACAGGAAAAAAAAAACAAACAAACAGTAGACGAAAAACTAATTATTAACAAACTTGCTTCAGGATTTTATCTAGATCTAATCTATTCCTGACCTCCAATAGTTTGGTATTTGTGTCCTTTTTAACCAAAATAACCCCTCCCCGTCCTGGCCAAACATATTTTAGTTTGAGCTTTTCCTGTGCATGACGTAATTCATTCAATAGTTCAGCAGACAAGGGAGTGAGTTCATCACGAATTGTAATAAACGAAGAATTCCTAGTATGTTTCAATGATGGATCAATCAAAGTAGACGGAATTTTGTTAGATTCCTTATTCAATTTGAAAACTAGATCTTTTGACTTTTTGTCCTTAAAGATTATTCTGATTGGCGGCATAGATTTTTTCTCACTCGCATTTATTCTTGATACGGAAATAACTGAATCACAACATGAAACAGCTCCTATATTACCAAGTATTTTTGTGGTTACTTGAAGGAGATTTTCAGATTTTTTAAATGGTACACCAAACACAATGGCATTGTTCATTACGGATTTTTTTCTCTGTTTATCAATTTCTGATTCCTGTTTGTACACCGCAGCTGATAAAGACGATTGAGACGATTTCAACTCCTCGAGCTCTTGTTTGAGTCGAGTATTTTTTTTCTTTCAAGACTTTGAAGTCAACGGGGATGGATTCAAATTTAGACGAAAGAAATTCTTGTGAAGCTTCAATTGCGCTCGTAACTGATTTTACTTGTTCTGTTACCGTTCGAGCATTGGCATGCATAACGCTTTTAATTTCATCGATCAGCTGAGAAATGTTCAGCTCGTTTTTTATTCGCGACGCAGTTACTCGCTCGTAAAGACTAGAACATTTGACGGAGCAAAACTGCATGTTATCATCGGATTTTATTATTTTACCTGTTTTTCTCCGGCATTTGACGTGTTCTCTAACAAAGCAATAATTACAAGTGAAAAGTTGATTGGCATCACTTTCCGTCTTATGGCAACTGATACATGTTTGCATTTGCATCTATCTAACTAACTGTAATTACCATGCGTCAAGGAATCAGCTTCTATAGGAGCTGGAGGATTGCAAAGCATGTGATGATATGACCATTAGGTAATCAATACGAAACTGGCAAATATATTGTGACGCCAGTCGTTCCCGCATAAAATTCGCCCAATACTGGTGATTCTGACGCCACACTTATAATGTCAGTTTGCTCTTCCCATTTTCATTCTTTACTACACCAATGAACCTAACTTCAAAATGACTGACAACTCTCAGGTCATTTTGGCAGATGTAACATGAGCATGAAAAAGACGGCAACAATATCGATAAAGTAGGATACATGATCCGGCTTTTTCGTGCATGTGTGTGTGGTTTGTCAAAATGACCTGACCTTTTCAGGGCTTGCTTTGTTGTACAGCCTGTAGACCTTGAAGGTCCTAATTCCAGAATAGTTTGGAAAGCCTGGAATATCCCATGAACGTACCAAAAGTATTATAGTTGTAAACTGAGGCTCCATCAGCAGTATAGACTACATACATGAATATTTTACATAATCAAAATATGATACAGTATGCAGATATTGTAACCCAAACTTCAAAATGTATTGAAGGCCATTTGCATTTCACGGAATGTTCAACTGCCACAATATCGAGTTGCTCGTAGCAATGCGAGGTCATCATCGTGGCTAAATTTCTTGAACAGAGTGAATACAAATGATAGTAGATCCAGTAGTTTTTTTTTTTCTTCATCTGTAGATCCTTTTAACCACTGCGTGCATTATTTAGAAATATTGTGGTATGACACATATTTAATTTGGTGCTAATCGATTATCCTGTCACAGTTGGGTTTTTAAATTTTAAAAAATGTATTGATTTTTTGATTTTATACAAAATAGCGCTTTTTTCTAAGCCACCATAATTTTTTTTTTAGATTTTTAGAACTTTATTTTGGCACTTAAAATCAATTTTAAAGAGTTTTTTTTTAAACCACTTTTTGACAGCTGGGCAACTGCTTGACAGCTCCACCCAGTACAAAATGCGACGAGGGGTGATCCGACAAATCGCTCTCATACAGACTTCTAATTATTTTTTTAAATAGGTTCTTGGACACCGAAATTCATGAAAATTTGGGTTTCGTCTCAGTTTGACATGCAGATTCAGAATATGGAATTTTCTCAACATCGCTAAAGAAGCCAATTGAGGTGTGTTGGACATTGGGGGCCCATATAGCCGAGGCGGTAAACGCACGGGTATTCAGCATGACCATGCTGAGGTTGACGGGTTCGATTCCCGGTCGATCCAGGATCTTTTCGTAAAGGAAATTTCCTTGACTTCCTTGGGCATAGAGTATCTTCGTGCCTGCCACACGATATACACATTAGGGTGGGTCAAGGGTTATATGGAAAAACGTGAATTCGATCGTATCTAGCCAGATCAAGGTTTTTTCGATTCCATTTGGGGTCCTTAACAACTGGTCAAAATTTGAGAGGGATCGGTTACGCCTACGTTTTGCGCATCGCGATTGAAATTTGTATGTAAATTCGTATGGGAAAACGTGTTTTTTTGTATTTTTCCTATTTCATCTACTAATTTAACTAAAGTCATAATACTAAACCCGTTAAAGTATAGTTCATGATATACCTTACAACTTTGCCGAAGACAGCAGGGTGCTAAAATGCTCACAAAAAAAGTTATTATGCTCCAAAGTGAGGTATATCGAAATATATGCTGAAAATGACTTTTTCTGCCATCACTGCCCGCTGGGTCAATTATAAACTGCTATAGCACTTTGTGGATGCATTCTATCAATTTGGTGTCTTCAGCAAAGTTGTTTGGATTTACATGCTCTTTGAATTGCATTTGGACATTAGTTCGAAATTTCACCGCATAGATGGCGCTGCGATACAAACTTTTTTATTTCGCATCCTAGAGCTTTGGCGTTTTCGGCAATGTTGTAGAACATGAAAAGTTATGAAAATTTGTCGAAGACACCAAAGCTCTAGCACTCAACCCAGCGAAGTTATAGCGAAAATAGTAAATCGTATCTCAAAGTTTACGTTTTTGCACTTTTTTATATACTTCTTATAGTGCCATGAATCGTTTATCTTCTACTAGCTGTCCCGGTAAACGTCGTACTGCCTGCCTACTGTGTTTTTTGACATACAGCTCCATAGGGACGTTTCCCGCAAAGTTATCTGTGCGGGAGCCCCCAAATCAAAGGGGCTACATCCTCAATAGCGTTGGTAGATCGCTTACGCTGAGAGTTTACTACTTGAACATACATACACTGAACTACAAATCAACCCAAATTTAAGTTGTTTTGATATAACTCAAATTTGCGTTAAACAGCGAAAGTGGTGAGTGAGTAGTTCTCGTTTGAGAGCGGCAAAAACATTAACCCAGTGGTAAGTTATTTTCACCCAACGGAGGCCTCAAATGACGCAAATTTGGGTTAATTCAAGAAAACCCAAATTTGGCTTCTTCCACGGAAGAGCAGCGGATGCGTCGGTGCTTCTCTCTTTGTTTTCGACAACATTGCGGTGGGGCGAGGGAGAAAACAACCCAACTTTGAGTTAAAACTTTAAGCAGTTTAGCCAAATTTGAGTTTTTAAAACTTATTCTTTGGGTTATAATATTTTTCCGTGTATACCTCGCACTAAAATGATTAAAAGTAATATCATTCGTAATATATTAGTTATATTGGCATATAAGGAAGGAGTATTCTCAAATATATATTTTAATATGTACAATTACCTACTTTCAAGGTAGCTGCAATGTAGTACATATGTCACACGTAGTACAAAAACGTAAACTTTGAGATATGATTTACTATTTTCGCTATAACTTCGCTAGGTTGAGTGCTAGAGCTTTGGTGTCTTCGACAAATTTTCATAACTTTTCATGTTCTACAACATTGCCGAAAACGCCAAAGCTCTAGGATGCGAAATAAAAAAGTATGTATCGCAGCGCCACCTATGCGGTGAAATTTCGAACTAATGTCCAAATGCAATTCAAAGAGCATGTAAATCCAAACAACTTTGCTGAAGACACCAAATTGATAGAATGCATCCACAAAGTGCTATAGCAGTTTATAATTGACCCAGCGGGCAGTGATGGCAGAAAAAGTCATTTTCAGCATATATTTCGATATACCTCACTTTGGAGCATAATAACTTTTTTTGTGAGCATTTTAGCACCCTGCTGTCTTCGGCAAAGTTGTAAGGTATATCATGAACTATACTTTAACGGGTTTAGTATTATGACTTTAGTTAAATTAGTAGATGAAATAGGAAAAATACAAAAAAGCACGTTTTCCCATACGAATTTCCATACAAATTTCAATCGCGATGCGCAAAACGTAGGCGTAACCGATCCCTCTCAAATTTTGGCCAGTTGTTAAGGACCCCAAATGGAGTCGAAAAAACCTTGATCTGACAAAAATGTTCCGATGACCCACCCTAATACACATGCAAAATGGTCATTGGCAGAGGAAGCTCTCAGTTAAAAACTGTGGAAGTGTTCATAGAACACTAAGCTGAGAAGCAGGGTTTGTCCCAGTGAGGACGTTACGCCAAGAAGAGGAGAGGAGGAGGACATTGGTTGTTAAATCACTTAATCCCAAATATCGCCCTTAAAAAATAGAAATTTACACGTGACGTAAACCATCAACGTGCGTAAACATTTCATAACTGAATGGCAAATTTGACTCAATTCTACATCCATCATGTAAGTTCGAGTTGTTTGCACAAGATGTCCACAAACCTATCTGATCTGATAGGTAGAAACAGTTTGTCTCACAACTTAGTGATACAGTCGAGAGGTATAGTACGTACCTCTCAATCAGCGGACCAGAGTTCGAATCCAGTTCATTATTTACTTACATAGGTTTGATCTCTCGCTTTGGCTCTAGCGATTGCTAAGCTCGACTTAATTAATTTGTGATAGAAGACGTAAATTTGTGTCAAACGGAAACGAAATCTGCAAACAAGCGTTAGACTGGAACCCAGCAGGACATCGCAGCAGAGGCAGACCCAGAGGCTCATGGCGGCGCAGCCTCAATAACGAAATCAAGCAAGTCGACAGAAATTTGACCTGGCCACAGGTCAAGGCGATGGTTGGCAATCGCCGCCGAGGATGGAAATCTTTCAATTCGGCCCGCTGCACCACCGTGGGTGCCCAGGACTGAAACATCATATGTAATTGGTCTTCGTAATCATCCAATCCTCTTGTGTTATAATATCTGAGCTTAAATTGTAGTCTTTGACGATCTTCAATTGTCCTACTAGATCGCCTTCTACACAGAAACCTCCATTTAGGTAGCGTTACCTAAATGGAATTTAATTGTGTTCAGAGCAGTTGGACTACTCAAAATTACAGATAAAGTTGGTATATGGAAAGCAGAATTAAGAGTTAAGGGACGTTGAGGGTTAAATGTTTAAGAGTATCCGAGAACTCCCTGGAGTTTAGGCCATCTGATCTACTAGCGTAATCAGTGATCTATTGGAGCATTATGAATGAAAATAATGCTTACACACACAGCCTCACGTGTTGTCAAGTAATGAATTCATTTCCAGTTTGAGGATCTCTATGAACTTCCTTGCGTCATCGGATCTACCTGTGATTCTTTAAGGTTTTCCAAGAACTCCCTTGAGTATAGGTCATCGAATCTACGAGGGCTATTAGTTGTATCTAAGGATATTAGGAATGTGGTTTCTACTCACACAGCCCCAAGCATCTATGTTCTATCAAGTGGTGGATTCCATGATTGTATACAGTGACGATTCGTTCGTTGAGAGCTCGTTAGATGGGCTGTCTCGATGGTTGAATGTTCACTGGTTGGGGCAAAACCCAACTAAAAAGCACTGTCAATGTCAAAATAGATGTCAAAACGAGTTTGACGTCTGACCGCCGTCGCATCACAGCTCCTGTATACAGAACGTTTACGCAAGTATGTGAGTGTTCTGTGACGTATTTCTCGTCACTTACGTGTGTCTAGAGCGTTTTGATCAGTTGTCAGTTGCCCCAACGAACGAACACGATTCGCTAATCGGGGCGCAGTCGTGACCCAACCAGCGAATCCGGACTGTAGTATTTCCGAGAATTCCCTAGAGTTATGGTCATGTGATCGCCGGGGCCCGTGGCGTAGTAGCTACACGTTTGCTTCATAAGCAGATGGTCATGGGTTCGATCCCAGCCCCGGCACTTTCGTCAGTTGCTCTTTCCTCCTGAGAGCAGCTGACACTGATCCTCTTCTGAGCCAATGGCTCAAATGGACCCGGATACTTGGACAACGGCGAACGGCAACTCATGATGGACCCCCAATCGGACTGTAAACAGGAACAACAGCCACACATCAACATCCTCGTGCTCATCATTCTACCATGATAGGGTAGAACGTGAAAACAGCACACCGGCCACCAGTTCAATGTAGTACAATTAGAAATAGAATACATTTAGGCGCAAAGTGTTTGTACAGCTTCCAATTGGAATCACTCACGCAGTGCCCTAGTGGACAATAGAGCTGAAAATTAGGTTAAGTGATTGAAGAATAAAAGGTCATGTGATCTACAAGCGTAATCAGTGATCTTTTGGAGTAATATGAATGAAATTTATGCTTGGATAGCCTCATGCAACTATGTGATGACAGGTGGCGAGTTTGTTGTCAGTTTGAGGTTCTCCAAGAACTTTCTTGAACGTATTTGGTTGTCTCTAAGAGATTTACGATTAAGGCTCATGCTCACGCAACCTCAGGTAATTATGAGCTATTAAGTTTTAAGTTCGAATAACTTTTAAGGGTCTCCAATAACTCTCTTGGGTATAGGTCATCGAATCTACGAGGGCTACTAAATAGTTGTATCTAAGAGCCTTAAGAATGAGGTTTATACTCACACAGCCCCAGGCATCTATGCTCTATCAAGTGGTGAGTTCTATGATTGTATAGGAGTATTCGAGAACTCCCTGGAGTTTGGGCCATCTGATCTACAAGTGCAATCAGTGATCCATTTGAGCATTATGAATGAAATTTATGCTTACACAGCCTCATATAGGTAGCTATGTGCTATCAAGTGGTGAGTTCATTGTCAGTTTGAGGATCTCCAAGAACTATAGGTCATCGGAGTATAGGTCATCGGATCTACTAACGTATTTGGTTGTCTAAGAGATTTACGCAATAGAGATAAAGTTGATTGGGCTCCTATATTTCGCTGAAACCGCTCTGAAGACCATTGAGATGCCTTGAAACACCGCTAGAAGCCACATGAAATCTCCATGAAATTTACCTGAGAGCCTCTGATCCCCCCTGAAACCACTCTGAAACCTCCTGAAACGCATTGAAACGCCATGAAACGCTATTAAAGGCCTCCGAAACCTTCATAGAACCCCATTAGCCTCTGAGGCCTCCAACCCTCTTGAAACGCTTTGACACGCCTTGAAACGCTTTGTTCAAATTTATCAAGCCCCCGGACTGTAATCCCTGCTGCCCCAACCTAAACTCTGTCTAGTTTTATAAAATGCAACTTCATTCTTATTTTAACCCTTCATTCCCGATATTTGCGTGTACTATTGTACAAGTGTACAAGCCTTATGACAAAGCAATCCGCGGAATACTCGTACGCGCGCACAATTCATCAGAACCTGAGAACCAGAGCAAGTCCCATGAAGCAAGGTGATACTTCATGGGACTTGCTCTGGTTCTCAGGTTCTGATGAATTGTGCGCGCGTTGTTGTTCGACGAAAATGGAAAACAAACAACAACAACGCCTTGCACTTTCACTGGAAATCAAAATCGTTACCTAGTATCAAACGTCGCTTCGTTGGTTTTCGCGGTGATTTGTAAAGCTGATATTTACTCAGCTTTCATTCGGTTCAATGAGTAGCCACACAGAAATATAGCAGAAATTGTGGATTTGTACAATACAAATACAATAGGTACTGAACTGTTTGCTGTAATGACATTTGTTACAACATTCACACGTATATTAATTTCTAGGGAGCTAAATTGGAAAGTATTCAAATTTGCTGTATTTATACAAATCATTTTGTTCTATCATCTGACCTGCAATGAATAACAGAGCATATGACGAAATTTTCAACTAATTTGATAAGCCATCTACGTCATCTCCTCTACCGTGTCTCATATCACCATAGTCTTTTGTCGCTTGAAGACAACAGTTTAGCTTGGCAAAACTTTGAATTGTTCTCATCTTGAAAACTTGCACCGCTGGGACTGGCGGTACATCCGCCAAGGGCTAAAGCCTTCCTGCCGTTGTTGCTGGCTGCCTGCCTATCAAGCTTAGCATCTACAATCTACATATATACCACACGCACGTAAGTCAGGAAGATCCGACCGGGGGGAAACCACACCGGAAGGACGCAGTAGGTACCTACTACCTATACCTGC
The DNA here is from genome assembly GCF_035046485.1 of Aedes albopictus. NCBI lineage: Eukaryota > Metazoa > Arthropoda > Insecta > Diptera > Culicidae > Aedes > Aedes albopictus. Next base: position 251,910,020 of record NC_085136.1, read on the forward strand.
AGCAAGTTTTCCTTCCCATCCGTCCAAAAAGTTGTGTGACGTGAAGAAGATTCAGCCAGCAGGGCCCGACCAAGCCGGAAGATTTGCCATGCTCTTCGAAACTAAATTCTATTCGGAAGGTTTTTGTTCTGCCGGATGGGGTGGCCACCAGCTAGCAGCGGCTCGCAATACATCAACCAACAGTGAAGGGCGATGGGTGAGATGTTCCATTTATTACAGGAGTTTCCAAACAAATTTTACAAACCAAACATCATCGAATACTTCTGAGTGTTTTCAGCGTATAAGTGGAAACTTTTAGGAGTAAAAAAGTACCAAATGACATAGTGCATCATCAGATGAAGGAAGACTTGATAAAGCTTCATCAGAACTGCTTGAAACAACAACGAACAGTTTCAAGAGCACCTACTGAATTTCGGCGGTTGAAAGCCACTGGTATTACAGTCTCACCATCGGTACCGGAAAGGGCAGACCAAGCTAAATCATGGTATTCTTTCACATACCTACTTCCACCTGCAAAACCATATCATAGTATGTCCTTTTGAGCGGCTCCCATGCTGGGATGTGAATAAATTTAGCAAATTTTACCGCTGTTGCACAACTATGTGTGCGCTGTGATTGTTCACTTCTGTGAATGTTTTGTGCAGCCACAGATAGGCAGGCAGGCAGGTACATGAGTACATGCCTAGGTTAGTTTCCCAAAGGATTCAGCAATTCATGGGGGCATTCCGGGAAACAAAAGACCATTTCAATTACAATTTAACCCGTATGCAAAACGCACAAACCATATCTGTCTTTGCAGGGGAATTTTATTGTCATCGACGTTTATGAAAGAGAGAAAAACTGGGTATGAGTCCTTCCTAGTTCTTGTAAGGGGAATCCCTTTATCTCTGGTCGTACTCGAATTAGTTGCTCCCATTGGAGACTATGTCGACGCTGGAACCGCTCGAACTAGGAAAAATTCAAACCCTGAGCAATCTGTCATCAAGGTTTACATTTAATTGCAACCACCCATTAAAAGCAAATTAAAAATTAAGCTTCCCACGAGTGGAAGTCGTAAGCGAGAGCTTGTTTTTTCTCCGCTGTCATTTGCTAAATCGCCTGCATTGCTCTGCATTCCGGATATGGTAGCATGCATCCCCGCACGTTAAATTAAAATCAAATTAATATGCAATCCGCAGCAGATGGTGAGATGGGGAAAGTTCTACAACGAACCGCAATGTGTCCATTATCCTTTTCGTCATTCTGCATGAATGTATAGGGTGCGACTCGAGAGTGATTCCTGAATAGAAACTTTCCGCCTGTAAAAAGAACGTTCGAAGAACATGTGTTCGATATAATATGGTTTTTAGAGAAGAAAATGAATTATATTCATTTAAATCAATAGTTTTCAGTGTCATCACTAGAGTGGGTCATCGTTTATATGCAAAAATGAAAATTTCAATGGTATCTCATCAGATCAAAGCTTTTTTTATCCCATTTCAGGACCCAAATAAGTGTGCAAAATTTGGGCACGATCGGTTATGTCTACGTTTTGCGCATCGCTTTTGAAGTTTGTATGGCGTTTTACATGGGAAAACACACTTTTTTGCATTTCTCTTATAACAAGCTCGAATTTTTCTAAAACCATGTAACCAATAAAGTGAAAGCATAGCCTAGGGTGTCCTGAAAAACTTTAACTTTAACTTTAACTTTAACTTAAAGTTATAGCGTTAGCGTTGCTTGGCGAAACAGCATGATTTTGTTGCTATTGTTATTCCTTTACATGCTAAAACATAAACACATGCAAGCGGATCGTTGGTTATAACTATTTTCACAAGCATCGGATCGCTTTGCGGTCTTCAACAAAGTTTTTCAGAACATCCTAGGCTATCATTTTACAGTATCAGTTAAAAAGTTTCAGACAAACTTTTTCAACTTATGACAAAAATGCAAATAAGTATGTTTTCCCATACAAAATCCCATACAAATTTCAATTGCAATGCGCAAAGTGTAGACGCAACCAATCGTGCTCAAATTTTGCACAGATACTCAGGACCCGAAACGGAATCAAAAAAGCTTTGATCTGAGAAAACGGTTCCGATGACCCACACTTCATCACACGTACGGCTGGTAAACCTGGCCACTCAATCAACCAACTCGCTCTGATTCACGCAATGTTTATCACAACGATCAAAATAGAGCTTAAGCGTTTTTCATCCTCTAAGAGGCGAGGTTGAATCTGCTCATCAGACATCCGAGCGTAAGGCTCAGCTAGTGTGGGGGTTGGGGACCACCTCCAACAGCCAACGAAGAAGGCAAGACAACATTCCATCCTCCAAGCCCTATAGGGCACTGCATGAAGTTCTCTCCTTCTATTTCACTCTTACAGAAATTTTGTAAACAACAAGGTAAAGAAACATCAAAATCCCATACAAAATCAAAACAGTGCAGTGCCCTATGTCCTTCCGGGCAACATGTAGTCTTAGGAGACATTGCTTCGGGAAGGGACTAGTGCACATCGCACCGCCCTGAGGTTAGCTGCGTAGTCTGCAGCAACCAACATCGATGGCACGCTCGGAGGACATCATGATGTGCTGGCGCAGAGCCACTGCCCGCTTCCCGTGTTGAAAACCAGTCTCATTATTCTCGGAAGAGGGGCAGGATCGGCACCGCGCCTGCTTCTAACTACACAGCAAGTATCAAGAACTGAAACATCGTGTACCCCGATATAACCTTCCCGCAAGTCAGATCCTATCAGTTAGCACACGACTTGGTGATATCGGGTCTCTACCCCGGGGGAGGACCCCTTTCCATCCATGGGCTCCGATTCAACCCAGTATATCGACACAACTCTACCAGGGTATTCTCCTGAGCTTAGAGTAAAGTGGGGCAAAAGTTCGAGTGGGGCCAAAGTTTCTTTTGAAGTTTTCGAGCTCAATTCAAATTATTACTTTCGGGTGTCAAGGTTGTTCAAAGCCTTTTTGAAAAAGAGTCTTTCACTTCAAAAATTATGAAAATTGATCAATATTTCGAAAAGTTATGACAAAATGTTGGTTTTTGATCAAAAAATTGTAATAGGTATGCGATGATCATTCCAACGCATGGAATGTAATTGTAATGAATTCTAATTCGATATTTTATTTTGGGGCGTAACCAGGTATATTTTGAGGATGCTGTAGCATGTTTAATTTTTTGCAAAAAAGATTTGGAAATCATTTTTTACACACAGTGGGGCAAAAGTTCGAGTCATGTGGCAACTTTAGGTAAAAACCTAAAATTCGGCAAAATGTACATATTATCTGCCCTCGAAATCGTGTACATATTGTGCCCTCGAAATCGTGAGTAGGTGCCAAATTCGCCATTGTGGCGGCCATTTTGGGACTCTAACAAATCTGTCCTTAAGTAGAAAATTTGATCCAAGTTTAAAAAAAATGTTTTTTATTTGAATTTGGCGAAAAACTACTAATTTTTGGTGTTGTAAATTTAACCCTGATTTGGGTAAAATCCAGATCGAATTTTAAAGTGTATTCTAGTTCTCACATCAAATCTGGAGCAACATTTGAAAAGGGCATACAAGCATTGGTAAACAATGGCTTCACACGTCACTCCTGAACCCCGCTCAGCTTATTCACAAAACCTTAGACCGTTATCAGATAGAGGAAACATCGATCTTTCGGATAAAGGTGTTCATTTGCGTGGGCGGGCTGCTGTTATGCCCTACGGAGTGTTTCAGACAAAAAGACACAAGACCTCTTGGGCCCTTTTCAAATGTTGCTCCAGAAATATTAAGTGGTTTCAGGTATTCCTATTACCAAAGTGTCAAAATAGTGTGCTACGGTTAGCGAAATTCCAGAAACACTAGATCCGAACTTTTGGCCCAGTGGTGGGGCAAGAGTTCGAATAAAACACACACATACAAAAAGTGTTGTAGCTCAAAATAGGAGGCAATCAGTGAAGTACTAGATTGAAAGTAGTGTGGTGGATTTTTGTATGGTGAGATGATCAATTCTCCATTTCTGCAATGAAATGGTGCAAACAGCGTAGGTCATATGATTTATTGGCTAATTTGATGCTATTTGAGCAAAAGTTTGAATAACTGTGTTGTTGTATTATTTTTTCCTGCAACTTCAACAACACAGTTATCCAAATTTTTGCTCAAACAGCATCAAATTAGTCAATAAATCATATAACCCACGCTGTTTGCACCATTTCATTGCAGAAATGGAGAATTGATCATCTCGCCATACAAAAATCCAGCTCACTACTTTTAATCTAGTACATCACTGATTGCCTCCTATTGAAAAGACATTTGGCGTAACTTTGTTCAGCAAAATTTTAGCTCATAGATGGTAGAATCACCACACGGTATTCATTTATTTTTATCTGCTTCGATTTTTTGAAATGGGTTGAATTTTCAACTAGGGTCGAACTTTTGCCCCACCTTACTTTAGTTCCTTTTGGGATGAAGATACTAGGATGTAAGTTAAAAATTGAATTGTATGATTAGGTAGTTCTATTTGAGTATATAATATATTTCAGCTTTGAAGCTGATCGAAACGTGATCTGCTGTCAAAAAGTATTCCATCATTCCGAAAGTCATCCCAACATATGGGCACACCCGACGCTTCAGGTATTGGACGTGATTATTCCAGGAGAAAGTTGTAGTCAAATGTAACCCTAACAACTTAGCGTTGTATTCGTGTGGGATGCGATTGTTTCCGATGATGATCTTCGGCTCATATACGGGTTTACGCGAAGCAAAAAGCAGGGTATTACATTTGGACGGCGATACTTCTAGTCAAATATTCGTGAGGTCACGCACTACCCCATCCAACGCTTGCATTGTCTATGTATACGTTGAAACACAATGGCCTATGTGGTGAACCTTGTGGAAGCCCTATCCAGATAGTTCGTCTCCGTTCCCGAAACAAGTAGTAGATGATCCTCACAAAATTAACGGGAATACGCCAACGTAAAAGTTCGTCCATCAGTTTATTGATATTAACACAGTCATAAGCACTTCGTATGTCTACCATGGATAAGAGAACATGTGTACGACTGGATGTTTACTATTGCAATGTTTACTATTGAAAACAGGGCATCCTAAGTACCTTTTGCTCTTCCGTAAACAGATCTTCAGATTCCTTTATTCACTCGACCCTCTCTTTGATCATCAATTCTAATTCTTTACGAAAACAGGAAGCAAGAGTAATTGGTCTGTGCGACTTATCAGCTTCTCTACTTTAACGGACTTGTTTTTTTTCGCCACAGGTAGTTGTAGCAAGGCTACCTGTGTCCCTGTCGGGTTCTTCTACAGCCGAACGAACCGTGCCGCAGTGCCGTGACGATCTCTACGCGATAGTGAACTCGTCTAGGTTTTCAACCTTCAAAGTCGCCTCCGCTGTAAGAGCCCTCACCTCGACCCCTTCGCCGAGGACCTCTTCAGTCAGACATTTGTAGACGGCGCCCTTGCGTTCCGTTTTGCCCTTCAGAAGATCATTTCACCTGTACGAGTACGTCTAATGCTACGCACGTCGGCTCCCAGATCCACGGGCTTGGTATCAATCCTCATTGCCTTCAAGTCTTCCGAGTACTTAAACTGTTCAGTCTTGATGACGAGCGCGTCGGCCTCCTCGCATTTGGCACCTGCCCTCGCTCGCAGTTTCCTCCTTTTCTTCCTCCTCTCTTCTTTGGTCCATTGGGCGTCCTTCCCCTCTATCTTGTGGTCGTTGAGGACCAATCAATGGTCGCAACCCTTCGATCTGGGACGGGCTGGCCTTTTTAGGCGGCCCACCCTTCCCATCTTTCCGGGACGCCTAGCTGGGAGTCCGACTTGCCTGCTTTACTACCGACCTTCGAAGTTAACAGCCGTCTAGCCTTGGACGGCACTTCTCCGACATTATCGACGTCAGGACCTATCGTGGCGCTAATATCGACTCTGATCACTACCTGGTGATGGTTAAACGGCGCCCAAAACTCTCCGCTATTATTGTGCGTTGCAAGAAAAGCACAATTATGGCGACTACTTTTCAAGGCCTTCAATGATGGACAAAACTTAATCGCAGTGCAAATGCCACGTGCAGTCGCAGCAGTCATCATATCACCCGGACACGTGGAATTATCAAAGAGCGCTATGATGGAAAATTTGAAAACAGGTTTGTTCTCTTAGGCGACTGTCTCGCGCGTATCTCTGACTGCGGGTAAAAGTAGTCGCAAAAGTAGATTTTATTTTGATTCGTATAATAACAACGTACATTACCGGCGGCCGCCCCGGTACGATCTAGAGCGACTGAAGCAACCGGATGTCACCACCGCATACGCGCAGAATCTCGAGGCAGCGTTGCCGGACGAGGGTGTGCTCGATGTGGCCCCTCTAGAGGACTGCTGGAGTACAGTCAAAGCAGCCATCAACGACGCAGCCGAGAGCACCATCGGGTACGTAGAACGGAGTCGACGAAACGAATGGTTCGACGAGGAGTGCAGAGCGGTTCTGGAGGAGAAGGATGCAGCGTGGGCGGTAATGCTGCAGAATGGAACCCGACAGAATGTGGAGCGATACAGACAGAGGCGGAAACAGCAGACCCGTCTCTGCCGAAAGTGCCGCCTGGAAGAAGCGGAGTGTGAGGAAATGGAACTGCTGTACCGTTCACAAGAAACACGTAAGTTCTACCAGAAGCTCAACGCATCCCGCAAAGGCTACGTGCCGCAAGCCCAAATCTACAGGGATAAGGACGGGAGCCTCCTGACGGATAAACGTGAGGTGATCGAAAGGTGGAAGCAGCACTTCGACGAGCACCTGAATGGCGAAGGGAATGTAGGCACGGGGGATCAAGGCAGCGGAGGAAATGTTGGCACAGCAGAGGACGGTAACGAACCAACTCCCACGCTGAGGGAAGTTAAGGATGCCATCCACCAGCTCAAAAACAACAAAGCGGCTGGTATGGACGGTATCGCAGCAGAAATCATCAAGATGTGCCCGGAAAAGTTGGCCACCTGTCTGCACCAGTTAGTAGTCAAGATCTGGGAAACCGAACAGCTACCGGAGGAGTGGAAAGAAGGGATAATCTGTCCCATCCACAAGAAAGGTGACAACACAGACAAACAGACGTAACTCTTAGAGGAAATTCATCTAAAACTTTTGCCCGGTGTCTTTTTCATGAGCACACTGCCATCTGTTGGTAGAACCGCTCGTGACACTGTTGGCCATGATGGATTTCGATTTGACGTTTGCTAACACGCACACTACTACACAACTTCTTCTTCTTCTTCTTTATGGCTCTACGTCCCAACTGGGACTTGGCCTGCCTCTCTCCAACTTAGTGTTCTTTTGAGCACTTCCACAGTTATTAATTGGAGGGCTTTCTTTGCCAGCCATTGCATGAATTTTGTATATTGTGAGGCAAGCACAATGATACACTATGCCCAGGGAGTCGAGAAAATTTTCCCGACCGGAACGGGAATCGAACCCGCCGTCTCCGGATTGGCGATCCATAGCCTTAACCACTAGGCTAACTGGAGACCCCCTACTACTACACTACTACACAAATCGCCTGTAATTTTCGTTTGCATCATTCAGCAACGTGTACACTGACAAACATCAAAGCGATCGAACACTATCGCCTCTGGTGGAAGGATCGCGTAAATCAAATGAAGTTTGAATTGATCGTTGAATGCATGTGCCAAGCCATTTTGAAGAGTGTTACGTCTGTTTGTCTGTGGTGACAAGTTAATGTGTGGGAACTTTCGAATGATCACCATTTTGAATGCCGCCTACAAAGTGCTATCCCAGATCATCTTCCCACGTCTTTCACCTAAAGTAAATGAGTTCGTGGGAAGTTACCAAGCCGGTTTCATCGACGGCTGGTCGACAACGGACCAGATCTACACCGTACGGCAAATCCTTTAGAAATGCCGTGAATACCAGGTCCCAACGCATCACCTGTTCATCGATTTCAAAGCGGCATACGACAGCACCGACCGCACAGAGCTATGGAAAATCATGGACGAGAACAGCTTTCCCGGGAAGCTTACCAGACTGATAAGAGCAACGATGGACGGTGTGCAGAACAGCGTAAGGGTTTCGGGTGAACTATCCAGTTCATTCGAATCTCGACGGGGACTACGACAAGGCGATGGACTTTCCTGCCTACTATTCAACATCGCCCTGGAAGGTGTGATGCGACGAGCCGGGCTCAACAGTCGGGGTACGATCTTCACGAAATCCGGCCAATTTGTCTGTTTTGCGGATGACATGGATATTATTGCTAGAACATTTGGAACGGTGGCAGAACTGTACCCCCGCCTGAAACGCGAAGCAACAAAGGTCGGACTGGTGGTGAATGCCTCAAAAACAAAGTACATGCTGGTAGGCGGAACCGAAAACGACCGGATCCGTCTGGGTAGTAATGTTACAATAGACGGGGATACTTTCGAGGTGGTGGAGGAATTCATCTACCTCGGATCCTTACTGACGGCTGACAACAACGTGAGACGTGAAATTCGGAGGCGCATCATCAGCGGAAGTCGGGCCTACTGCGGGCTCCAGAAGAAACTGCGGTCGAAAAAGATTCACCCACGCACCAAATGCACCATGTACAAAACGCTAATAAGACCGGTGATCCTCTTCGGACACGAGACATGGACCATGCTCAAGTTTTCGAGCGACGCGTGCTAAGAACGATCTTCGGCGGTGTGCTGGAGAACGGTGTGTGGCGGAGAAGGATGAACCACGAGCTCGCTGCACTTTACTCGAACCCAGCATCCAGAAGGTGGCCATAGCCGGAAGGATACGGTGGGCAGGACATGTTGCAAGAATGCCGGACAACAACCCTGCAAAGCTGGTGTTTGCAACTGATCCGGTTGGCACAAGAACGCGTGGAGCGCAGAGAGCACGATGGGCGGACCAGGTGGAGCGTGACTTGACGAGCATTGGGCGCGACCGAGGATGGAGAGCGGCAGCCACAAACCGAGTATTGTGGCGTACTATTTTTGATTATGTCTTGTCTTAATGATGTTGAACAAATAAATGTATGTACACTCCCGTTCAAAAGTTTGGGGTCACTCCCTCAAAAACATGTCATTTTTTAGGCCCATATCTCCGCCAATTTGCGTCCGATTTCAAAACCCTAGGTTTCATTCAAAAGATAATAAGTCAAAGAAACTTTGAACATGATTTAAAAAAAACTTTTTCAAAAAATTTTGTATGTAAACTTAATCCAAAGTTGCCAAATTTTCTAAAAAAAGAATATAAGCTTACGGTAGTGTCGCTGGAAGTTGGGTCGACCAAATTTTAAGATGATAGCGGTAATATGACCCATTTTCTATTAGCTTTCAACTGCTTTTTACAGAACTTAGCCAAAAAATCTAGAAAAAAAGTTAATAAGTAAATTAATCCTTGATGTCATCGACCAAAAGTTTGGGGTCACCCCTCAATATGATGTATCGGCCAAAAGTTTGGGGTCACTTTCGTAAAACATGGAAAAGTGATTGGTGATATCTTCGTCATCTATAGTTCAATTTAAACTATTTTTGGCTCATTTAAAAGATAATTAACTAAATTTACGTTTGATGTCTTCAACTTAGCGTATTTAACGATTTTTGTAAATAAAAATGTTATGTAAAGTTAGCACATTTTACCACACTTCAAAAAATGAGGCAACTTTACGTTAAGTTTTAGTATGTAAATTTCAACAAATATGTGTGGTTCAATGTCTAAGCAGTAAGTATCATTCATTTAGTTTCAAATAAGCCAAGAAGAATTAAAATTGAATGAAAGATGTCAAAGATATCAACAAATCACTTTTCGGTGTTTTACGATAGTGACCCCAAACTTTTGGCCGATGACATCAAGGATTAATTTACTTAATAACTTTTTTTCTAGATTTTTTAGCTAAGCTCTGTAAAAAGCAGTTCAAAGCTAATAGAAAATGGGTCATATTACCGCTCTCATCTTAAAATTTGGTCGACCCAACTTCCAGCGACACTGCCGTAAGTTTATATTCATTTTTTAGAAAATTTGGCAGCTTTGGGTTAAGTTTACATACAAATTTTTTTGAAAAAGTTTCTTTTAAATCATGTTCAAAGTTTCTTTGACTTATTATCTTTTGAATGAAACCTAGGGTTTTGAAATCGGACGCAAATTGGCGGAGATATGGGCCTAAAAAAATGACATGTTTTTGAGGGGGTGACCCCAAACTTTTGAACGGGAGTGTAAATTGTACGAATTCAATAGCCGGTGCTAACTGTTGCAAGTAAAGCGGCCGCATGGTGTTTTGTAATATTGCTCTCACAGACTCTCTTGTTTTATTTCTTGATCATTGCAGCGTTTTCGTTCTCCCTCTCAAAAAGCGATTGCGATCATCGTGATCGACCGCAACGCAGTCTCGTTCAGCAAACCGGTAGCGCAGTACCAAGCTGTGCGATAGTGTCATACTACGGAACGGTAAAACAACAACGCCGGGGAACTCCCCAGCAATGTATCAAACACATGCGATGAGACCGGTTATCGCGTGTGAAGTGCTGGCTGTGAATGCTCTGCTTTTGCTCAGTTCACTTGAAACGTTCGTGTAGATCAGTTGTGGTCAAGTTGGGTTTGATGGTTGTTTTGTGTTTTGTTAAATCAAGAAGGATTTCTTATCAATCTAGTACCATCATCGGCAAGATGATGACCCCGAAAGTGATTCCACTTTCGCTGGTTCTCCTGACGATCTTCGTCGGATATTCAATTCAGTTGGACCTTCCGAAAGACTGTGGCCAACGAAAGGCGGATACCGTAAACTTGATCGTCGATGGAAAACCAACCACCATCCAAAACTGGCCGTGGCACACAGCGATCCACCATCGCGAGGGAACGGGAGCACCGGTGTACAAGTGCGGTGGCAGCATACTCAACGAGGACACCATTTTAACGGGTGAGTTGCTAAAACTTTTGGACACACAGTCACGACGGTCAGTAATCATATGGCTTTAACCTTTTTCAGCCGGTCACTGCGTCCGCTTGTCCAGCGGTGTGATCCCCCCTGAAAACCTCATCGTACAGGTCGGTCGCCAACGGCTTCACGTCGCTGATGACCGCGCTCAGGAGCATGCGGTAGATAACATTATGGTGCACAAAAAGTTCCGGCTTGGAGCGCTGCAGCACGACATTGCCCTGATAAAGCTGGCGACGCACATCAAGTTTACGCCGTTCATCCAACCGGTTTGTCTGTGGAACAGAGGTGAAGATCGGTTGTTGATCCGCAACAAGGATGGTACGATTGTTGGGTTCGGTGCTACCAGGACGGCGGGTTATTCCGAAACGCTGAATAAAGCCGAACTGAAGGTGGTGGATAATCAGGTCTGTATCGATAGCAATCGAGGAGTGTTTGGACTGGCGTTGACCGGCGACATGTTCTGCGCCGGGAGCAATGATGGCGTCAATGCTTGCAACGGGGACAGCGGAGGTGGGATGTTCTTCGAACTGGATGGTCGCTGGTACGTTCGGGGTATCGTTGCATTTTCACCTTCGCTTGCTAGCGACCAGAGCCGATGCGATCCGTATCAGTATGTAGTGTACATGGACGTTGCTCGGTACATCAGCTGGATTGCAGAACAATTGAACGGTTCTTTCGTAGAAGCTCCGGAACTAACGCACCCGAAGCAGCACCTTCTGAGTCGAGACTGTGGTGAAAACCTGTACCCAACAACCATGGAGTCGGAAAAATCCGTTTTGATGTCGTATCCTTGGGTGGGGTTGATCGAATACAGCCAGGAAGGAGTTCGCGAGAAGCGAGTTCTCTGCCATGCAATGCTAATCAGTGAACGCTACCTGGTGACCGCGGCTGAGTGCGTCTACAATACCGGAAAACTGCGTCCGACGTCGATACGGCTGGGTGAATACGACACTTCTAGCAGTCAGGATTGCGGCGTAGTGGACGGTAAGTAGAAACTTCATTGACATTCATATATTATTTTATACAATTAGAACTATTTGGATAACACATAATCAAGAACTGTACGCTACAACCCTCGGTTTTAGGCTACCGCTCTCCATTGGCGGTCATGCCCAATGCTCGCCGGATCGCTTTTCACCTAGTCCGCCCATCGTGCTCTCTGCGAGGCGTTGTATGTGATTAGCTCACTACCGCTCACACAAGATAACTACGATAAGACAGACACGGACACGTTTAATACTTCCAGTGAGCTATTTGCTCTTTGAAGGAAGCACGACACTAGACAACGGACTAGCGTGCAACGCCCAGTGGCACAACCGAAAACTTTTCCTGACAGCTGCGGCGGGAATCGAACCCGCGCTCCTCAGAACGATGCGACTAAACCCTTGGTGACCTTAGCCTCACGACCACGAAGCCACGATAATCTAACAAGAAGCTTTTGTTACGCAAACAAGTACAAACACTTTTCCAGCTTCCCGAACTGAAACGAGAGAATGACGAGAGAACTTCTTGATCTCACTGATGGTTTTGAATGGGGTAATGAAAACATCTATTACTTGTGCATCAAAGCTACATACATCTATAACTACATATTTAAAATTGAGAATTCTGAAATCCTTCAGCAGTTTGTCCAAGGACTTCCAAAGATAATCTTCCAAAGATTCCTTCAGAAATTCTGCACGGAATTTCTTCGTAAATAATTTAGATTGTTCATCCCACCATATTATTTATTGAATCTTCTATATTCCGTCCAAAATGTCTCTATAGATTTGTTCAGAAATTACTCCAGGAATTGGTTCTTCCAAAGATTGTTTCAGAAATTCTTTTAGGGAATATTTCGGTATTTTTTCCAGGGTCTCTTTAAGATATCCAAGAAACTTCTCCAAGAATTCCTTGAGGAAGTTTTCCATTCTTCCTTATAAAACTCCAAGGTGTCCTTTAAAAATCCTTTCGAAAATAATTCTGACGTAATCATACATTTCTTCAGAATTTTCTTCGTGAAGCTCACCCGAGAGCCTATAGAATTCTCTTAAATCTCTCTACAACTCCTGAGAATCCCTTCAAAATTGTCCTCATAATCCTCTAAGAATTCTTGTCAGAACGCTCTCAGAATTTCTCCTCAGAATCCTTACATAACTTTAACACCAGGATTCTGCAAAGCCTATTAGAAATATCCTCTGAATCTTCTCAGGATGTCATCAGAATCCTCTCAGCATTCTCCTCACAAACCGCTCAGAATTCTGCTCGGAATCCGGTTTGAATTTTTCGATAATCCTTTCAGGATTGACCCCAATATCTTCCTGGAATTCTCCTCAGCATCTCCTTGAGATTCTCCTCAGAATTCTTTGCACATGCTCGAAAGAAGTCCTTTCTGGATTCTCCACGGAATTTTCTCAGAAATCTCTACTGAACTTTCTCAGGATTCGGCTCAGAATACTCTAAGGATACTGCTCAGAGATCTTTTAGGATGCTGCCCAGAAGGATGCCGCTCAGATTCTCCAAAGAATCCCCTCATCATTCACCTCAGAATAGTCCTAGATTTCTGCTTAGAGTCCTCTCAAAATTGAATTTAACATCCTTTCAATATTTTCCCAGAACACCTTCGGAACTCTCCCAGAGATCCCTTCAGAATAATCCAGAGGGACATTTCAGGATTATTATTACAAGATCCCTACACGATATAAGCAAATTCCGCACCGAATTATCGCCAGAATCCTTCAGGGATTCTTCAGAAACTGCTCCACAATTTTTTTCTTAAAATAAATCTTCAGGAATATTTCAGTATTTTTAAGATTCATTCAAGAACTCCAGCAAGGACTTCTTCAAAAGATCTCCATGGATTTTAAAAAAATAATCTTTGGGGATCTCTTTAAGAAATTCTCCGTAAATTCCTTCCGGAGTTCCTTCAGCAATGGGCTTGGGAAATTCTTTTACAAATTTCTACAGAAATTCTTAAAAAAAGGTTATTTTTTAAATAGATCCACAAGGAATCCCAGAAGGAACTTTTAAAGGAATCCTCTAAGGATTTTCTGAAGGAAAAACTCCTGAAGATATCTCTGAAGTTTCCTAGAACAAATTGTGAAAATTTTTGAATTCCTGAATAAAAACTTCTAAAAAAATGAAGTAATATTTGTAGCAATTCGTTAATGAACCTCCAGATGTATCTCTGAATAAATTCCTAAATGAGACATTCTGGAAGTAATTCCAAGGGTAAACTCTTGGTAAAATTTCTGGAGAAATTTCCAAACGAATTTCTGGAGGAGTTTCCGAGAAATTCCCTGGAGGAAACCTAAAACCATCAAAGTATCTCAGGAGAATGCGTGGAGGAATTTCTCAAGCAAACCCTAGAGGATTTCCAACTTCTACAACAATCCTGGAAAAAATTTTGAAGAACCCCAAGAGGAATTTCTCTAAGAATTTCTGAAGTAATCTCTAGCGGCATTCCTGCTAAAATCTCTAGATGAATTCCTGCAAGAATCTGTAAAGAAATTTCTGCTGCCATTTTTTAAGGGATCTCTAGAGAAACACCTGGAGATTTTTCTTAAACCCCTGGTGGAACTTCAACAGGAATTTTTAGAGAAATACCTGAGATACATTCCTAGAGGATCTGACAGTATCCCTGGAGAAAATCCTTCAGACATTTCTGAAGAAACACATATACCAATTTATGAAGCGATCTTTAAAAAAATTTCTTAAGAATCCCTGAAAGGATACCTGGAAAAAAATCCTGAAGGGTCCATTCTGAAGACTCCAAGGACAATTGAAAAACAATTGTGCAAAATGATGTTCTAAAGCCTGTATCCGCAATAATCGGGACACAGAAGTACGCCAATAGCTCTGTAATGAATCGGTAAAATTGGCCAAATAATTGACTGAGAACTCTTTGGTGTATGTTCATTATTTGTGCCAAATTTCATAAAAATCGATGCATTACTTTTAACTGTGGATGAAAAACAAATTGACGTGGTTTTAAGCATTTTGTACAATCATGACTAATTTTCATTCGCATAGTAGATGGTTCTTTTACGCTACAATTCAAAGTTCTGTGATGATAATTATGAAATTTCGTTAGCAGTTATGATACTTATAGAGACACTTTCTTGCAAAATTTCATCAACTTTGACCAATTGGTTTGAAAGCTACTGGTGTTGATAGGGGTGAGTTTTAGTGAAAATTTTTCGTGTTTTTCATGTGCGATTTTTGCCTATTCATAACTTTTAAATTTCTCTGCCAATTTTCATGAAAATTTCACAGAAGCTAGTTTATTATGTGTATATTATGCCTGCAAAATTTGATGATTATTGGTATAGTACTTTCAATAGTACAATCGAAACAATAAAGGGTGCTGACTAATTGCTGTCTGAGGGGCTAACATCACGTTCAGTCCCAAAATATGTTTCGACTATAAAATTGTTGATACTGCATCGATTTTTTTGAAATTTTGCCCATGCAACAAATGTAGATTGAGAGGTTTGTGTTCAAAATTTCAGCCATTTCCTTTGCCAAATCCAAAAGTTACAGCGCTGACAAGCAAAACTTGGGGCTGTACAAAATTCAATGGCGCATATTTTACTCTTTCGTTGCTACAACAAAAAGTACTGCACCGATTCACATGAAATTTTGTAGGTGAAATGAACACATCTTAAGATGTTATGGCTCGGAGGGCCAAGTTATTGCTATCAGCAGTATGAAAACTCCTTCAAGAAGGTTAATGGTACCCATCTTCGGCCTAGTACCACCCATATTCTTCTAATATTGTCCCAAAGACTAAGCCGTTGATATTCATTACTTCGCACCGCCAGATATTTAGATTTTGCAGCATAAAACTAATCACGCCGTCGAATTAAACATTTTTTCAATAATTTATGCAATGTCATTGATTCAATTAAAAACGCTTTAAGATGTGCGAGCAGTTATTGAACCCAAGACATACCTGAGGATCTGCATACAACTTAGGGCATCAATTTCTGTAATTCCAGTGACAAATAGACCTAATTCTGACAAAAAATCCATCCTATATATGTCAGAGTCATAATTACTTAGAGAGTTAGTGTCCTTGGCAAAGTTGTTTGATAAGTCAGAAACTTACAAATGATTTACTATTGGATGTGAGATTCAGACACACTGGGCGACGCATATTAAAAGTTTACAATAGTTTAGAATTTCTCAAAAAGTTTTCAACAAATTTTGATTAGTTGAGAAACTATTTTTTGGCAAAATCTTTATCGTAGTTCCAACATGTTGAATATTTTTTGAATAAATATAAATTGCATTATTTTTCAAAATTTCAACTACCACTAGTCAGTTAGAAACTTGAACCAAACGGCTTTTAAACTGAAAATTCTTGACAAGATAAACAGCTTTTCCAAAGACATCAACATTCTAAAAGTCTAAAGTCTAAGTAATTAGAGTCCCGAGATATATGAGTTTCAATTTCGTAGGTGTTACGTCTGTTTGCCGGTGATTTTTGTTATATCAAAAATAGATGTAACACTGACGTAATATCCATCCCATAGATTTCAAGATCCTAACTATTTAGACGATTGGTGTCCTCGACAAAATTGTTTGGCTGGTCAAGAACTTTCAATTAATGGGCCGTATGATTTCAAATCGTTCCACTAGGAGACGCTAGGGGGCATACACATTTTTAGTTTTACTTATCTCAGGATCGTGATTAATTGAAAAGATGGTTGCATCATTAAAGTTGTTTGGTAGATCACTAGACTTTCAGTTTAATAGCCGTATGGTATTAATTTCTGCCACACAGTGGTGGTATTTGCAAATTTTCAGAAGCATGCCAATTTTATTAATTACCCAAAACACATTCAACAAGCCGTAACGTTTTATAAAATATATCCAAAATGCTCAAATTTTGACTGATAGTTCCTCATCTTGTTATCTGTAATTTCTACAATTTTGGACTTGATTGGTTAGCTCTACACAAAGATGGAGCGCTTTAAGCAGAATCATATTTTTGACTGTGTTCTATTAACTCTTATAAGGAATAAGTAAATCTAATCAAATTAAATTTTGAAAGTTAAGAGTTATTATTTGATTACAGTTTGATTTGAATACAATATGTCCAAAGTGAAAAAAGTTCCAGCTTGTAGAATACTTTTCAAGAAATTCTAATCCCTTGCCTGCTTTTGCAAAATGGAAACTAACGTCTTCTACACGCAACCTGAGATTGGCAGATTCTAATACAGTTGGGTATGAAACATATACAAATATTGTATTAGGGCCTTGCAAATACAAAAATTGGTAGGTGGCAGTATACCAAAAATTGTATTGGCTTCTTAGAATCTGGAAAAGGAAAATTTCGCATGTGTGCGTGTGCTCTGTCGCACTGGTTTCTCATTATTTGTTCTATTTTTAGACTGATCATGGCAGCAGCGGCGGCATCAAATACCAATACATGTTTAAAAAGAAATACGGGCGACAGCGGGAATCGAACCGAGACACTATTATGGTGATACACGGTATCCTGCGCTCTAACCAGCACGGCTATAACTGCACATGATTAGACAAAAGGCTGAAAGCCATCATCATCAACACAAACGTGGCTTGGTGATGGAAGCGATACAGCCGCCACACTGCACAATGGGTCCAGAGCCGTATTTACGAAGACAAAACTGTTCAAGCTTCAGCTTTAAGTTTTTAGACACATATTGTGTTTTAGAAAGTTAATTTTCAATTGTTGATCCTATTCCCTATTATTGTTATGTTAGGGTGGTTCGTCTGGTTAAACTGATTAAAAAATCTGCTTTCTAATAATTTTATTTGCGATGCCATGATGGATGGTGATGGATCGTTTAATTAGAAATTCCACCAATAAACGGCAAATTTTAAATTTCATATATCTCAGGACTCTCACCACTTAGAAAGTTGGTGTCTTCGACAACGTTGTTAAGTGAGTCAAGGGCTTACAGTTAATGGTCCACTAGGCGGCGCTAGTTACACATTTGCAAAATCATTCAAATGATTGATATTTTTTCGTGAAGTAATCAACCAGCTGTAAGTTTGTTTTCTTTGAACAGGTCTAAGTCAAGTCAAAGGTTTTTCAAAGAGCTATGTATTAGTCATAATTGTGCAATGTTGCATTTCATTCGGTTCACTTGATCCAGAGATATAGCAATTAAACGAAGAACACTCAAATATGAACTACTTTATTAGAGTTGCTCCAATTTTATGTAAAGTTATCCAATCGAGCCCAAATTTGTACCGTTTATAGCTTACTAGTTGTGCAACTGGCAGGAAAAATTTGAGAATATTTGGTGCATTATTGAAAAAGTTACAGCTTGCTGAATATATTTGAAATAATAAATAAAAGTTGCATGCTTCAATTAATTCGTAACTAGCGCCGCCTACTGATAGAACCTTGAACCAATCAGCTAATGAACTGAGCGGCCGTAACCAACCTAACAACATCGCCGAAGACATCAACCTTCTAAGTGATCTGAGTCCTGAGATATATGGAATATAATATTTGTTTGCTCACTAGCGCTGCTTTGTGGTGGAATTTTGAATCAAACGGCTCATCATTTGTTAGTTCTTGACCAGCCAAATAATATTGCCGAAGACACCAACTCTCTAAGTAATCAGGATGATGAGATATTTGGTATAAACATTTCATCAGTGTTACGTCTGTTTGTCTCTGGTATGACAGATATCACAGACAGCACTGGCGAAATTTCCATACCGTACATCTTAGCACCATGATTACTTAAATATTCGGTATACTTGGCAAAGTTGTTAGGCCAGCCAAGGTTTTACTGGTGATGGGCCGTTTGATTCAAAATTCCACCACTAGGTAGCGCTGACGATAAATTAATTATTATATTCCATATATCTCAGAACTCTGATTACTTAGAAAGTTGGTTTCTTCGGCAATGTTGTTTTTTTTTTATTAAGGCGTTTCAGTTGATTAGCTGATTGGTTCAGGATTCTGCCAGTAGACGGCGCTAGTTGCAAATTAGTAGAAGCATGTATCTTTTACTTATTCTCTCGAATATATTCAGCAACCTGTAACTTTCTATAATGTGTAGGGAATATTCTCAAATTGTATCTGCTAGTTGCACAACTAATTAGCTATAAATGGTACAAATTTGAGCTCGATTGGATAGTTTTACATGAAGTTGGAGCGACTCTAGTAAAATGTTTCATATTTGAGTGTTCTTCGTTAAACTGCTATATCTCTGGATTAAGTGAACCGAATGAAATAAAATTTTGCACATTTATGACTAATATATAGCTATTTGAAAAACCTTTGGCTTGACTTTAATATGTTCAAAGAAAACTAAATTACAGCTTTTTGATTGCTTTACGATAAAAAACATTCATTTCCATAATTTTGCAAATGTGTAACTTGCGCTTCCTTGTGGCAAAATTTCGAAACAAGTGGACCATTAACTGTAAGCCCTTGACCTACCAAACAACATTGTCAAAGACACCAAGTTTGTAAGTGACCAGAATTCTGAGATATATTAAATTTAAAATTTGCTTGACTTCTAGCACCGCCTAGTGGTATATACAAAAGCATGATAAGTTTTTAAAAATTGCCTTAAACATTTTTAGCAAGTTGTATCCTTTTATAAAGTCCACCAAAACTATTCAAATTTTGATTACTTGTTCCTCAACGAGTTTGATTTAATTGGTGCAAATTTGGGCTTGATTGATTATTCAACTTTACACGAAATTGGAGCCCTTCTATCTATATCTAGTTGTTGACTTCCGTTTATCAAATTACTGTACCTTAGGACTAAGCGAACCGAATTAAATTAAATTTTGAAAGTTTGTGACTAATGTATTGGTCTTCATGTATCGTTGGACTCGACTAAAATATGACCAAAGGCAAAAAAGTTGCAATTTATTGAAAACTTTTCGAAAAGTTCTAATAATTCGAATGTTTTATCCAAGGGCTGAAAGTTTCTTTAATAAAGACAAATCAATCAAATCAATCGAATGTTTTATTTTTGTAAATTTGCTATAACTTTGTAAAACATTCTGATATTGTATAGAGAATAATTAATCAGCAGATTTTTGGATAAGCCACACTTGATTGACCGTAATCATTTCACAATAATGAAAAAAAAAAAGAAATGACAGAGCTTGGCAGAAACATTTTTGTCTTCGTAAATACGACTCTAGACCCATTGTGCACTGAAAAGCCCGCATCCAGCAGGTTGCTGTTTGCTAGTGGAAAATTCCATGTAGACAATAGGACGCGAAGCTCAGCAGCGAAGCGAAAGTTATTTTTAGACGCAACCCGGTTCAACTTCTCGGGTTTGAATGGAGGTGTTTGTGTGTAGTGGTATGGAAGCTATGGAACCGTGTAGCGCATCTTAATACAACGAATGGATTATGATTTATCACATTTTCTGTACGTTTTTAATACATAAATTGGTAGAAAAGGCATATCTCAATTTTTGGTAGCTTTTCTTGTTTTGCGTGTAGTGGCAAAATCTCGCATCTATTGGTAAATCAACTGCAAGTCCTTTACTTACCAAACAACTTTGCCGAAGAAATCGTATTTCTATGCCATTCCTGAGATGTATGAAATTTAAAATTTGTAAGTTCTCTAGCGCCGCCTGTTGGTGGAACTTTAAATCAAACTATCCATCAACTTTGTAATTTCGTCAGTGTTTCAACTGTTGGCCACTCATATCACAGAGATTTTCGGTTTGAGTGGTATTATATCGCAGTACAATTACATCGTAGATTTTGGCCAAACACCATCTCCCCCGTCCTTCAAAAGTCTACGTAGTTTATTAACCGGCAATGGTACACAATTTATAAACGATATCTCGAAAAAGAGCACATACACAACGAGAACGAAACTGTTTTGAATATAGAACTACGTTTGTCCGATTCAGAAGCCGTCCAAGCCAGAAAGATTTGGTCTTTGCCACAGAACTTTTTTTTTTCGTAACGTTACAACGCAAACTTCAACCAGGTGAAAGTCAGGCTTCCTTGAACCGATTTTCTTTTTTTTAGTCTCATTTGAAAGATCTTTTCGAGTACAAAGAGCATACAAAATTTCATATTTGTAACGTTTTCCGTATTTGAATAAAATTTAATAATGTTGATTTTTCGTGACGTTACAACGCAATAAAAACCCATATTATGATCAGCCATATTTCAGAGTTGTAAAGTCTTCCGATTAAAAATCTTTTTATGCTAAAAAATCTACATACATTTATCTACAAATGATGGAAGACTTTTGAAAAATCAGTGTGTTGGTGTTTAAAATACGATAGTTTGGATGAAAAGTGTGCCTAAAAGACTTAAAATTACAATTTTAATGTTAATCTTAATCGTCGTTCAATTTATATTTATTTTCACACTAATATTATGTCGAATACATTTTTGGATGACAAAAGTAATGTAGAATGTGATAAAAATGTCAAATATGCCATAACTCAACTTTGAAAAATTGGTATTGATGATACGGGGCCCGCAGAATGTGTCATGTATGTATAGAACTGAAACAGGACTCAACTGAAGTAGTTTGGTCTCTGGCTCTCATCATATCCTGAAAAAAAAACTATGGATGTTTTGCAGGCGCGGCACTGCACCTTATGATACTTGCCGGATTGTATGGAACGAACACTTCATGTTTACATTTAACATATTCATTCCCATTGTCCAACCTGATTTGCTTGATTTTCTTACCTGTTTGATTCTCAGCGCAGCTGAACACTACTTCTTGTTTTTGATTTCAGGAAATATACATACTTCCTGTTTGGGTTTGTGAGTCTTTGCTTGGATTTGCTCAGGAACGCCGCTCCGCCTTGCTTTATACCGTTTGAAGCTTTCACATTTTGTAGGCTTTTCGCCTTGACTGTGTCCGCGGATGACTTTAGGCATAATAGTAATAATTTGTGTGGCTTCGTGGTCGTGTGGCTAGTGTCACTAAGCATTTAACTTCATCGTGCTGGGTTTGATTCCCGCCGCAGCTGTCAGGAAAAGTTTTCGGCTGTGCCGCTAGGCGTTACATGCTAGTCCGTTGTCTATTGTTGTGCTTGTTTCAAAGAGCGAATAGCTCACTGGAAGTATTAAACGTGTCCGTATTTGAAGTTCATGGACAGCGCTCTTCTTCACTGAACTACAAATCAACCCAAATTTAAGTTGTTTTTTGACGCAATCCCGGTCTTCCGTGGAATAACTCAAATTTTCGTTACATAGCGAAAGTGGTGAGTGAGTAGTTCTCGTTTGAGAGCGGCAAAAAAATTAACCCAGTGGTAAGTTATTTTCACCCAACGGAGGCCTCAAATGACACAAATTTGGGTTAATTCAAGAAAACCCAAATTTGGCTTCTTCCACGGAAGAGCAGCGGATGCGTTGGTGCTTCTCTCTTTGTTTTCGACAACATTGCGGTGGGACGAGGGAGAAAACAACCCAACTTTGAGTTAAACCTTTAAGCAGTTTAGCCAAATTTGAGTTTTTAAAACTTATTCTTTGGGTTATAATATTTTTCCGTGTTAGCGCGACGATACACTGAAAAAAAAAAGTTCATTAGTTTTACATTATTTTCTATATACAGTCGAGTCTCTTACTAAACGAATTCCTATTAAACGGACTCCTATTAAACGAACTCCTACTAGACAGGGGTGAGCGTTATAGGAGACTAAGAGCTTATGGGATTTCGGCATTTTGGGGGTGTGGCCTATTATCTCGGGTGTGTTAAGAGTTAACGCAATACTTTCTTCGGCAAAGTTTTAGGGCTTGATAAGATCTACCATTTAGAACTTTGGTTCATATGATTAGTTGGCAATTTGGCCGCTAGAGGGACCATCAACAATTTGATGCTAAATTGCACTACGGGAACCATATCAGGTTGTCAAGCAAACGTTACGATATGCGACAGCTCAAGACCCTGATAATTTGGAAGGATAGTGTCTTCGGGAATGTTGTTGGGTACGCCAATAACTTACTGACGATGAGTTGCGAAGTTCGAAATTCCTCCACTGGGCGGCGCTAGTGAGCAAGTAAAATTTCAACACTTCATATTTCAGAATCCCGATAACTTGGGAAGATGGTGTCTTCGGCAAAGTTGATCAGTATGACATGAACTTACATAAAAATAAACAATTGGGTTCTTTAGGGGTATCCGGATTATTTCTTAATCGGATTCTCCGCCCAAAGATTAGTCGAAATCCAAAATTTCATAATTTTTGAAGTCCGGGAACTATTTTTAAAATGCATTTAAAGTTTGTATGGGGAAAATTTTTTGTTCGGGTCGAACTGTCACTTTATCGATTGAACTGTCATTCTATCCACGAAAATCAAAACTGTTTTGTTCATTTCACCATCAAAACAAAGGTATTGGAATCCAATAAAATCACGTTATACTCAGAAAAATAAGCTCTTTCGATTAGGCTACAGAAAATAGCAATATTTTTTCCACTAAACAACCCAATTGGTTCAAAATTCTGCCACTAGGAGGCGCTAGTGAACATACAAATTTTAGAAATCTCATAGCTCAGAATCCTGATAACTTAGAAAGTTGGTGTCTTTGGAAAAGTTGATCAGAGTGACATAAACGTACATAAAAATAAACACTTGTTTCGCAATTCTGCCACTAGGCGGCGCTAGTGAACATGCAAAGCCGAAAAACCGCCAAAAAAGTCGAAAAAAGACGAAAAAACTCGGTAAACGCCGCCTAGTGGCAGAATTGCGAAACAAATGTTTATTTTTATGTAAGTTTATGTCATACTGATCAACTTTGCCGAAAACACCAACTTCCTAAGTTATCGGGATTCTGAGCTATGAGATTTCTAAAATTTGCATGTTCATTAGCGCCGCCTAGTGGCAGAGTTGCGAAACAAGTGTTTATTTTTATGTAATTTCATGTCATACTGATCAACTTTGCCGAAGACACCATCTTCCTAAGTTATCGGGATTCTGAGATATGAAGTTTTGAAATTTTACTTGCTCACTAGCGCCGCCCAGTGGAGGAATTTCGAACTTCGCAACTCATCGTCAGTAAGTTATTGGCGTACCCAACAACATTCCCGAAGACACTATCCTTCCAAATTATCAGGGTCTTGAGCTGTCGCATATCGTAACGTTTGCTTGACAACCTGATATGGTTCCCGTAGTGCAATTTAGCATCAAATTGTTGATGGTCCCTCTAGCGGCCAAATTGCCAACTAATCATATGAACCAAAGTTCTAAATGGTAGATCTTATCAAGCCCTAAAACTTTGCCGAAGAAAGTATTGCGTTAACTCTTAACACACCCGAGATAATAGGCCACACCCCCAAAATGCCGAAATCCCATAAGCTCTTAGCCTCCTATTACACCGAGAAAAATTTCTACTCAATGACTGAGTTGGCCTTACTCAGAAATCGAAAAATCCTTTGTTTTTTTACTCAGTTTCGGCTAAAAGTGGGACAACCCATTGGCAATGGGTTGTCCCACTTTTAACAGAAACTGAGTAAGAAAACAAAGGATTTTTCGATTTCTGAGTAGGACCAACTCAGCCACTGAGTAGAAATTTTTCCCCGTGTAAGCGGATTCCTATTGCGCCCCCCGACCAGTGATCTTATAAGAGTCTCGACTGTACCGCATTTAGTTCACTACTGGACTGCGAACTGCGACTTTATAAGTGCGAAAACGTAAATAAAAGTGCGCGATTGCATCAAATCAGGTTGATGTCTTCGGCGCACTATTTCTTCAATCTATGGAGAACAAGTGCTCTGAAGACACCGAGTTGATTTGATGCAATCGCGCACTTTTATTAGCGTTTTCGCACTCGTGAAAACTAGTGCGATAGTCCAGTGGTGAACTAAATGCGCTATACATCGCAATTCTTTTCAGGTTCCAGCACTTGCGCACCCCCAACGCAGTCCATCGGCATCGAAACCATCACCGTGCACCAGCAGTACAACAAGCCCCGCTTCGCGAACAACATAGCCCTGATCCGGCTCTACTCGACGGCCGACGTCGATCGGGAAAACATCGCACCCGTCTGCCTACCGCTGACCAAGGCCCTGCGTAGCTTCAAACCGGCCAGCTACATCCGGTCCGGCTGGAAGAACCACCGGGATCAACCGCGGATGCAACGGGCCGAAGTCAAGGTGGTCGATTCGGTCGAGTGCCAGCGCAAGTACAGCCGCGAGCGAATCCCGCTGGAGAAGACCTTCCGACAGATCTGCATCGAGCAGGACGGCGGCGGCGGATCGGCATCATCCGGGGGCAGTTGTGTGTTCGACACGGCTTCGGCACCGTTGCAGGCGATCCAAAAGGTGGACGGGAGCGATCGGTATGTGCTGCATGGGTTGCTCGCCTTCGGACCGAACAAGTGCCACCTGGACTACCCGAATGTGTACACCAACGTGGGAACGTACGTTACATGGATTTTGGATCATATGCAGAAGTAGTGTTTGGGGTTTTATTTTATTTTTGTTTATTTATTTCGGACCTTATGTCTATTTTATTACTGTGTCATACAGTCATATGTAGAGATTATACACGTTTATCGATAAGAAAAACTTATTATAACACTGATAAGAAATAAATACTTCGAAATCAATTCGAAGTCAATCATCTTGATCATTCTTTGATAGCTGTGCGATATATTCTGCTTTTCCTTAATTGAAAACATAGTTAGCAATTATGGCTTAAGGACAAACGTCATGAAATCCCGCTTCAACATTGCATCGAAACTTCAAACGCACAAATCTCAAGAAGCAAGCTTCAAATAACAATGTATTTCATTATTCTGTTCTTGCTCACTTGTAATTAGCTTAAAATCAAAAGCTCAGGTGCACTGGTTTTGTTTACGAAGAGATTTGTGCCCTCGAAATCGTGAGTAGGTGCCAATGTCGGCCATTGTGGCGGCCATGTTGGGATTCTTACAAGTCTGTCCTTAAACCAAATTCATCGGTCAGGGGGATTAGGGGCATAATGGACACCCGGGGCGAAATGGACACTCCTGTTTTTGTCGAAACCGTTGACTTTTATGTAAAACTTTTAATGCATAAGTGTAAAGGAACAAGTCATTGTTCTATTTTTCAAAAGTACCATTTATATTCCTTCAAAATAGTCAAAATACCATTGAAATTGAAGAATGTTTTTCATATGGTGGATTTCTTATAATTTCGAAGCAGCAGCAAATAAGGTATTACGAGTGTTTGAATGTATTTTATGGTGGAACAAGTGAATTGTTAGCTTATCTACATGTATACACAGATTTATCAATGTATGAAGTATTATATTTTTGATCAGAACTTACTCAAAATAGAAATTTCAATGTTGTAGTCGATTCGGGGCGAAATGAACACTGGCAATTATGAATGGATGTACGCGTGTTGCATACTGTTAGGCGTTTTAGAGAGTTTGGAAAAAATCAGTCCGATTATTTTAGCCTAAAACTTATTTAATTAACTTTGATGTTATGTAAACTCGTCTAAGATGGAGTATAATATCTGTGGTATTGATCTCCGTAGGCAAATTACTTAACTGGTCGATATTATCAAAGATACAGCATAAAATATGCAGGGGAGTCCATTATGCCCCGTACCTTTCCTGCCAGCCCCAAAAAACATTCGGTTTACAATTCATTATTTCTTCACAATTTTGACATTCTCCCTGTTGTAAATGATTAAAATACGTAGGAAACAAGTTAAAGTTGTAAGCCAACTGATAATATGT
The DNA here is from genome assembly GCF_035046485.1 of Aedes albopictus. Taxonomy (NCBI): domain Eukaryota; kingdom Metazoa; phylum Arthropoda; class Insecta; order Diptera; family Culicidae; genus Aedes; species Aedes albopictus. The sequence continues at coordinate 251,936,587 of NC_085136.1, forward strand.
TAAGTTTTTGTCTGTTATACAGGCCCAACATACTCATTTGCTTAGGGTGTCCATTATGCCCCTAATCACCCTACACCACGTAAGTACAATGATACATATTGCCCATTTTACTGGCATTTTACCAGGTTAGCTGGTATGTCTGAAACATACTGGAAAAACTTGTAATTAGAAGGCACGAAATGTTGCTAATTGGCAAATTGAGAGATGAAATTTGTGAAAAAAATCGCGTTCTGGTGGGATTCGAACCCACGACTTCGTATTCGCTAGACCGGCGCTTTAACCAACTAAGCCACAGAACAGGTAATGGTTCTGCGGAATAGAAAGCCAAACTGACTCCGAAGCCGCACCGTGAACACTCCTATTTCACAAACTCATCTCTCTTTTCGGCTTAGATGCCAATCCACAACACACTCCTGTTTGTGCCCACTACCTACGCACTTGTAGGTAGTGGGCACAAACAGGAGTGTGTTGTGGATTGGCATCTAAGCCGAAAAGAGAGATGAGTTTGTGAAATAGGAGTGTTCACGGTGCGGCTTCGGAGTCAGTTTGGCTTTCTATTCCGCAGAACCATTACCTGTTCTGTGGCTTAGTTGGTTAAAGCGCCGGTCTAGCGAATACGGAGTCGTGGGTTCGAATCCCACCAGAACGCGATTTTTTTCACAAATTTCATCACTCAATTTGCCAATTAGCAACATTTCGTGCCTTCTAATTACAAGTTTTTCCACCACGTAAGTAATCTGTCTGATTACCTATTTTACAAACATTTAATTTTAAATGTCAACAATTTTCGAATGCATCAAGTTACTTTCGTTAAATACCTTTTACTTAAAAAAAACTCGCCAAAATGCCGACTTCGTAGTTAAATTACACCAACAGCCTTACCTGTAATTTTTTTTACCTCGACCAAATCAGCTTCAAAAGTCCTATGTTTCTGCTGAGCATTAACGTTTATCAGATGCACCAGCTGTGGTTTCTCAACTAAACAAACTATTTAATGAGTAATATCATCAAAGACTCGCATGTCTACGCTACGATCGCAGGTGTTGTATTTCTAAGGATAAGTTTAGCTTAAATTAACATCCTTAGAACAGTACTCATATTGAACCGAGTTACATAAGATAAGATTGAAAATAAACTAAATGAAATGTAAACATTTTTCTTACGTATTGCCCTCTACAACTGTGAATATAATATTTGAATAACACAACTAGCACCGATGCACAGAGAGATTAGATATTCAAGGCAAATCCAGAAAGTGAGTAAGAAATATTCCAGTGCAACACATGTAAGAATATCGTATTATGTAATGATAATCTCACTCACACGACTCTCTTACCATTTTTTTTTTCTTGACCGTGCAACCACAGACAAACATACGTAGCACTCTAACCTTTTCCATCGTACACCGATTTAACTGTCCATTCCAAAATTTGATAGTTGGCCAACTGCCCACCACTCGCATCGTTTTTGCACAGAGAACAGACATCTAAGGACTGTTCAATTTATAAAACGGACAACTTGCTTGTGTGATATCTTTTTTATTTTTCAATAAAATCATTATCAGTTTTATGCATAACTTTCTGTAGCTATTCTGAAATGTGGGAAAAATATAATATTAAGCAAAATGTTCTTTATTGTGTAACTGAAGTGGTTTTCGTAAAACATCAATAAAAACCCATTTCTCAAAATTCGACATAACTTTCCACATACTTAACATGCACATTTTCATGAAGTTTTTAATGTATTGGAATCTTATACTATTCTACTTAAGGTAAAGCTCAATAAATGATCAGTTATAATGCACCAAGCATTCTCCAGCTTGATATAGTGAGTTGCCTTGTTTTCATAGAAAATATTAAAAAATGTTCATTTAAGTCCTGTGTTGCAATAGAATCACGGATTCGGCTAAAAATTTGTCCAGAGTAGTACAATATTGCTCTCTGAATGATACAGAAGAAATATTTACTTTTAATTGCATTTTTCATCAAAAATTTAATCCATAAAGATGGTCATATTAAAAAATTTCATACTTTTTGCTCCATTGATGCAGATATTCGACTCTAGCGAATCCTGTTATTATTTATTTGCAACACTGTTGGCCCTATGTTATCGTACACCTTATTAAATAATAATCGGATGCAAAGTTTTTATTTCCAACATCATTGTTATGCAAAATTTGTATTAAGTTGTATGGTTATTTGGAAGAACCTTCAGAGAACGAAACTGTTTTGATTACTGTGTCTGTAATGGCGCACAGTAACCAAACCAGAAATGCTATTAAGAAGCAGTTTTCTGCATTTAAACCCACATTATTCCCACTTTCGACTGGATGCATAAAAAAATTGATTATTTAATATTTTCATGCCCTTTTTGCTTTACAATTGATTTTTATTAAAAAAATCGAATCTCACTTGAGATTTTAATATCTCAATACTTAATTTTCCAATTGAGTTTAAATTTTTTTTTTTTGTTTATTACTTATGCTGCTGCAGCATGGCACATACTTTTCTGGTATTAAAAATGATATAACATATGTGAACAGTAATTTTATATATATACTCAATTTTCAGCAATCGAAAAATTCACCTCATTTAACACCTGGCCGATTTTCTATAAAATAAAACTATTTTTATTCGATTCAAAAATGATTACTATAATGAGAGATGACGTACTGAGCAACGAAGCAAGGGTGGTTAAATTTGAACTACGCGTCTTCTTTTTATAGCCTTGTAAAGTTGTCCGTTTTATAAATTGAACAGTCCTTATGCTGGAACACATTTTTTTTTCGAAAGTCAAAGTCAAAAATTTTTAGCGTTGAGAACACTAGCGTCACATAAGCAGCATGTTGCTAGTCAGTGGTGAGTACGCATATCTAGATAAGTTTTATCACAGAGAACAGACATCCAAGTCCAGTTCCGAAACTGTGTAAAGAATTTAATCGCCATTTGAAATCGGAAACACAAGTGGCAATAGCGAGGCGCTACAATCGGTTAATTTCCCATACTAATTTAATTCATCACTGGAAATGTTTCAATTAACCACTGACTGTGGCAATATGGTGTTTGGTGGCGTTAGTGTTGTCATCGTGTATTGGTTTGCAACCTTACTTAAGTAAAGATTCAAATCCTTACACAACTTTCTGAATGAAATTTGTTCTAGCCTGGATGTCTGTTCTCTGTGGTTTTATATTCACCACTGACAGCAGCGTGGGAACTTTGCGATAGCAGCGCCACTTGTGTTGTCATTTCAAATGACCGTTTAATTCCTTACTTACACAGTTTTGGAACTGAACTTGGATGTCCGTTCTCTGTGGTTTTTGTACGAGTTTAACGTTTGCTCACTACCGCCACCTAGTTGATGGTTGGCCATACTCTGTCCTTGTAGCACTGAGCAAACATGTTTCCGTGGCAATGCTTTGAATCGAAAGTTGTTCGTAGTGTTACGTCTGTTTGTCTGTGGTGCAACCAACACCCTAGAGCTGTAATACCAACGCTACAGCCAAACAAGTAAATGTGTACATTTGACACAGAGGCGGAGCTATTCCAGTCGTACACAAGAATGTCTAAATTCTGTATCCGTGAAGGGTTCATTCAAATATTACGTAACGCAAAATTTGTCAATTTTATACCCCCTCCCTCCCCCACGTAACAATTTTTGTATGGGAGATTTTGAAATTTTGTATGAAGCGTAACACAGCGCTAGACCCCCTCCCTCCCCCCTTAGCGTTACGTAATATTTGAATGAGCCCGAATGTGATCGCGTTTTTACCCTTCCTTTCAAAAAGCAATTGTAACCGTGATCGCGTCCACAACGCAGTCTCGTCTAGCAAACTGGTAGCGCAGTAACCAAGACGAAAAACGGAAACAACAAGCCCGGGAAACTCCGTAGCAATGTATCAATATCAACATGCGATGGGACCGGTTTACGCCCAGAGATGGGAGCATTCACTTACAAAGAGGCAAAGAGTTACATGGATTTGCTACTATCTTAGATGAGAAGCTCGCTATCAAAAAATGTGTATGAAGGGAGCTCCTCCACGACTTTAGTACAGGGGATGGCCAAAATGTTTGGGATAGGCAACTTTTTTTCTCCCACAAAAAAATTCAACATGCTGTAACTTTTCATAGAGTGCATAAAAAAATCTCAAATTTTAACTGTTTGTCAACCTATTATATGTGCATCATTGGTACAAATATGGGCTCGATTGATTAATTATCCGCGAAGTTAGAACCGTTCGGGTAAAACACTATTTTTTAGACAACTATTTTTTGAACTGTCATATCTCGGAAACCAGTGATCCGAATTGAATGAATTTTTTAACGATTATCAACAATATATTGATACTTAATACGACGTTATAAAATGTAATATTTTCTCACGACGAATTAAGTTATACCGGGTTGAAATTTTTACCCATATATAGGAAAATAAGTAAAATTTGCAATACCACACAAAAATTATTAAATGTGTTCTTCCTTCAATCCAAATAGGCCCTGATATATCTGGTTAGAGATAATTTGAGAACAGAAGTGGAAAATCTTTGGATAAGAACACCAAAGTTTATTGACATTAATGTAAAAAAAATACATTTTTTTCGAGAAAAATCCAAAAAATTTCAATCCATGATAACTTTTTTCAACGTTCAGAAAGGACCAATGTTTTAATAGTTTGTGAAGCATTTACATATTGTTAGTGTACGTTCAAAATTTCATTCAATTCGGTTCACTGGTTTCCGAGATATGACAGCTCAAAAATGAGTTGTCTAAAAATAGGTGTTTTACCCGAACGGTTCTAACTTTGCGAAATATTAATCAATCGAGCCCAAATTTGTACCAATGATGCACATACAATAGGTTGACAAACAGTAAAAATTTGAGATTTTTTGATGCGCTCTTTGAAAAGTTATAGCATGTTGAACTTTTTTGTGAGAGAAAAAAAAGTTGTCTATCCCAAATATTTTGGCCATCCCCTGTAGGTATACGTGTGTACGTGTACAATTACAACGTAAAAGTTCTCCATATGCTATTTTTAATGGCATGCTTCTCAACTGAGATCATAGCAAGTGAATGTAACTCTTTGCAAGTGAGTGTTTCCATCCCTGGTTCTCGCATGTGGAGCACTGTCTGTGAATGCTCTGTCCTGGCTCAGTTTATTTGAGACGTTCACGTAGATCATTTGTGATCAAGTTGAGCTTGATGGTTTGTATTCTGCTCAAATAAAAAGAACTTCTTATCTATCAGCAAGATGATGACACCGAAAGCGATTCCGTTTTCGTTGGTTCTCTTGATGGTCCTTATCGGATATTCGATTCAATTGGACCTCCCGAAAGATTGTGGTCAACGAAAGGCGGTACCGTGAACTTGATCGTCGATGGAAAACCGACCACCATCCAAAACTGGCCGTGGCACACAGCGATCCACCATCGCGAGGGAACGAAACCGCCGGTGTACAAGTGCGGTGGCAGCATACTGAACGAGGACACCATTTTGACGGGTGAGTTGCTAACTCTCATTGTGTCATACATTGTGGTACATTGTGTCGTGTCGTAACGTTTATCACGAAGCTGCTTTTGCTCCTCAATCGATTGCTTTTTCGATTGTTTTTTAACGTTGATAAAATTATGTTTAGTTCGGACAATCGTGTATAATCATAATTGTGCCAGTTTAGTGCCGTGGACATCGTTACAATTCAGGAAATAACGAAAATACGAAATTCTTTTGCTCCATATAACTTCAGCAGTAACTTAACTGCCATTTCTGATCGGCGATGGAAAGAGATAGTAGATGCCGAAAATGCTCCATAAGTGTGGACTCTACTACCGAATTATTCACAGTTTGCGAAGGAGATTGTGCGGGACTATATCACGCTAATTGTGTTGGACTAAGCGAGGAAGATGTGTGCACCCTCTCGTTGAACATCATTTGGATGTGCGATATCTGTATGGATAAGTTTCGGAGAGCGAGAGATGGTATCTTGTCCGACCCTACGAGCAGAACGACGAACGCAAAAACGATTGAAGAAGAAGTGGAAGAACTGAAATCATCTGTGGCGGGAATTCTGGAAATGATTTCGAAAGCTACGCTACCGGCTACAGCAGCATCCTCGAGTGGTGTTTCGCTGCTCCATTCGACACCCATCTCATCGTCCAAACCATGCAACGAAACCGAAATAAATGCCCCACACACGAAAAGTAATGAGAAGAAGCGCACTACAGATGACGACGACGACTTCTCATTGTTCGTCACAAACATTGATGAAAGTGCAACCGAATGGGATATACAAGTGATGGTCTCCTCGAGCAATTGGTACACCGCAACCCGAGCGCATCGATGTAGCAAAATTGACTTCCAAATGGAATCGTTTTAGAAAACCCGATTTTATTTCTTTTAAAGTTGTTCTTGATAAGGGATGGAAAACACGAGCAATGGATCCGGGTATATGGCCAAAGAATGTGAGAATCAGAGAATTTGTTAATCGTCACAATGATACATGGAAACCTTTTTGTCAATGAATTTGAATGTCACTAGTTATGTTGTTGCTTGTCTCAAATACTTTGTATCTTCTGAATGTAAATGATATTTCATGATGTCAACTGTGTCGAATGTGATTATTATGTGTAGGTCTGCTTTTATTTCTGAAAAAAGTAAATTCTCGATGATTGTGTAATGTAATAGTATTTTGTGTGCAATAATTGTTCGTAGTTAGTATGTCTCCAATGCAGTTTTGTATCATTAGTTTTAAGGTGAATATATAACGAAGACACACTTTAAATTTTCAAAAGCACAAATCTGAAGAACCGAGGGTTGGTTTGCGCTGAAAAGTTGATCGATTGGTCACCAGCAGCCGCTCACCAATCGATCGACTTTTCAGCGCAATCCGTCTTTTGGTTCCTCAGATTTGTGCTCTTGACAATTCGACGTGTGGCTTCGTTATATATTCACCTTAAGTTATTCAATAAGACTTCTAAGTCAGTTGAATTATGAATAAATAAACAAATAAACAAATAAACTCTCGATTGCAGACATACGAACGACAGTAAGTTATCATCATATGCCTTGAATATTTTCAGCTGGTCACTGCCTCCGCCTGTCCAGCGGTGTGATCCCACCTGAAAATCTCATCGTACAGGTCGGTCGCCAAAGGCTGCATGTTGCAAACGACCGCGCTCAGGAGCATGCGGTCGATCACATTATGGTGCACAAAAAATTCCGGCTTGGCGCTCAGCCACCACAGGTGGGCACATTTCCGTTGATCCGTTAGCCGTTAACAAGTTTGAGCTTGAATTGATTGATCAGCTACACTCACACAAGGAACCAATAAGATATCTGCTGGGGACTAGCAGGCATTATCAGTGTGTGAGTGTGAACTTCTATTTTTGGGCGACAATGGCGTCTACCACGTCAGATTGCAGGTCAATCTGAGGAAGGGGAAAAAAGTGATGATTGCAATCGTTGGACCGCGGTCAGCTGACGGTTTATGTGGGTTTTCAAAACCTCTACAAAACTAATAAGTCATCAAATTGTTACTTGGGCGTATATACCACTGCGTCTGTACAAATTTATGCTTTTTACTGTGACGTTGAAGAATCCCTTTTCATTAGATAGTCTATTATAAAAATTCGCATGACAGTCCCATCTTTGCTTGATTTCCTTTTCACATGAGACTGTTGTGCGCATGTGGGGCAGTAAAGTAATATGTTATATTCTTACAATTAAAAAGGTGGCTATATTTTAGTGTTCTTACATGAATCTGTTCTGTAAACATTTTTCTTTGTGTGAGCTGTTCGATTTCATCTTGTTTTTTTTTCATAATCGTTAACGCTATGAAATAAATATGAACGCTGTGACGTTGAAGCGTTAAATTTTAGATTTCTTACGTTGATGTGATGCTATTACAAAACCAACAACATCATGAATTTTCAAGTGAACAAATCTGAAGAACCAAATGACGATTAAAATTGAGGCTCGTTAAACTTAACGGTTAACGACGTTTAACTTTTTAATAAACAAACGGTGCCATATTTTCCTGCAGCACGACATTGCCCTGATAAAGCTGGCAACGCACATCAAGTTTACGGCGTTCATCCAACCGGTTTGTCTGTGGAACAGAGGAGAAGATCGGATGTTGATCCGTCACAAAGATGGAACGGTTGTGGGGTTCGGGGCTACCAGGACTGCGGGTTATTCCGAAACGCTGAATAAAGCCGAACTGAAGGTGGTGGATAATCAGGTCTGTATCGACAGCAACCGAAGAGTGTTTGGACAGACGTTGACCGGCGACATGTTCTGCGCCGGGAGCAATGATGGCGTCAATGCCTGCAACGGGGACAGCGGCGGTGGGATGTTCTTTGAACTCGATGGTCGTTGGTACGTCCGGGGTATCGTAGCATTTTCAACTTCACTCGCGAGCGACCGGAGCCGATGCGATCCGTATCAGTATGTGGTGTACACGGACGTGGCTCGATACATCAGGTGGATTGCAGAACAACTGAACGGTTCCTTCGTAGAAGCTCCGGAACTAACGCACCCGAAGCAGCACCTTCTGAGCCGGGACTGTGGTGAAAACCTGTACCCAACAACCAGAGAGTCAGAAAAATCCGTTTTGATGTCGTATCCTTGGGTGGGGTTGATCGAGTACAGCCAGGAAGGAGTTCGCGAGAAGCGAGTTCTGTGCCATGCAATGCTGATCAGTGAACGCTACCTGGTGACCGCGGCCGAATGCGTCTACAATACCGGAAAACTGCGTCCGACGTCGATACGGCTGGGTGAATACGATACTTCCAGCAGTCAGGATTGCGGCATAGTAGATGGTATGTAGAACTCAAATATCATTCATATATTTATTTGTACATTTAGGACAATTTTGATAACACATAATCAAGAGTATTACGCCACAATCCTCGGTTTTAGGCTACCGCTCCACATTGTCGATCACGCCCAATGCTCGTCAGATCACGCTCCTTCTGGTTCACCCATTGTGCTCTCTGCGGTCTACGCCTTCGTGTGCCAATTTGATTAATAGCAAATACCAACTTTACAGGGTTGTTGTCCGGCATTCTGGTACCCTGCCCTGCCCTGCCCATCGTATCCTCCCGGCTTTGGCCATCTTCTGGCTGGGTTCGCCGTAGGGGAGACTGGGGAGACTTGATTCCTTTTTCTTAATTAACCTGAAACTTTAAGAAAAAACACAAAACTAGATCCGATTTCCGTACAAAATGGCAGGTAAACATCTATTGCAAGTTAATACACAACAGAAGGCCTTTAAATTATTGTTAAAGTTTTCAAAACTGTGTTTTTATGGAGGCATGGCTTATGATGTATTTTTCAAAAATGGGTGACACATGATCCCTTTTTGATCACATGGTTTATTTAAAGGGAAAATAATTCCAAAATCTTCCTATTCATTTTCTTTACGAGTTCTCTTGTATTTTTGATGAATGTGGAGTGTTTGAAATTGTAAGATTTCCTTAAATTTTTAAGGATGTGCCGTATTTTCAAAATGGGGAGACTTGATCCTCCTTTTCTTGGTTTGTACTAAAGTTATAATTATCTGACACGTTTTATCGTTGAATAGACTAGAATTCCAAGTAAATAGAGGCTTCCGAATAGAATTGTATTTTTCACATGTATAATGTGAGTGTAATCCTCGAGGGATCAAGTCTCCCCATGTCACTGTTGTATATACTAACCTGAATTAATTAAAATATGTGAACAACAACCTCATTTGGATAAATAAGTTTGAAAGTACTTCAATTAAACTCTGTGCTGGAAATTTTGACACGATTTGCTTCAATTTTCACAAAGTTATTGAGGTTTTTCGGATTCGCCTAAAAGATTTCTGAAGGACTGAAAATAAACCATCAGCCGTTAAAAAATAATGCAATGTACAATCGAAATCAATTGTAGCCAAAACAAAGTCGTTTGTCCAGGAGTAGTTTTGGAAAAAATATACTAGAAGAGAAATGTTTTTGATTCCGAGCAAATATGGAGGAAACAAGTCTCCCCAGGGATCAAGTCTCATCAGTCTCCCCTACAGTGAAGCATACAGTACACCGAAGAGCGTTCGGCAAGATCATCGAGCTTACTCTGCATATCAGAGAACCATTGAGCTAATACAGCAACGTCATCAGTCAGTTAGAAGTCCTTTAGGTGCTTCATGGTAATGGGCTGCCACTGCATCCAGTCGACCGGATATGTCGCGGTTTCCCATATTTTTTTCAGAATAATTGATGCAACATTTGTGCACAGGGTTCTACGGGATCAGTTTTGAGCATCTCTACTGATATGCGATCGAAACCCGGCCCCCTTTGCTACCAATGGTTGTTTCAATCTTTCATTCCAGGTGTCATCTGTGAATCACTGCTTTCTGTGGGTGCGTAGCTCACCCAAATTATTCTCGCCGGTGACGATGAAGGCGTTCGTGATAGCGCTCGATTGATCTTCTACACTAACTACACCTTCCGGAATATCCGCAGCGGGATTTCCCAGCTCCTCGACGAAGGATCTTTTCACCGTAGCGTCTTCCAGACTATCAAAAATCCATGAAAGATTTGTTCGTAATTATTCCTTAGAGATTATTTAAGTTATTCTACTAGGGATTACTTCAGAAATGTCACTAGATAAAGCTCCCAAAATTTCTCAAACATTTGTTCTGAAAAATCTGGCATGGATTACATCGGAAATTGCTCCATGAATTTATTTTGATATCCTTTTGGGATAACATTTATCCAAGAACATCCATGGATTCCTAGCTAAATAGTTCCGTTGGAAATGGATTCATATAGAAAATCTTCTATAAGCTTCTCATGTTTTTTTGATAAATCTTCCCTGGATTACTTCAGAAATTGCTCCAGATTTTCCATTAGAAATTCTTGCAGATAATCATTCATAAAGTTCTCCAAGAATTCGTCGAGAAATGGTTCCATGAATTCTTTCAGAAATTTTCCCATGGATTCTTCCATGCAAACCTTTAGAATTTCTTCCAGCGATTTCTTCAGAAAATTAAAAGTTCAAAAATTCCTCAGTGGGTAGTTTCCCTTTGCCAGGGATTCTTTAAGATAATATTTAATGGATTTCTTCAAAAATTACTCCAGGAATTCATTCATAAAATCATCCAAAGATAGTTTAAAAAATTCATCAAAGGAATCTTTAGGTAATACAGGGGATGGCCAAAATGTTTGGGATAGGTAACTTTTTTTTCTCTCACAAAAAAGTTCAACATGCTATAACTTTTCATAGAGCGCATCAAAAAATCTCAAATTTTGACTGTTTGTCAACCTATTATATGTGCATCATTGGTACAAATTTGGGCTCGATTGATAAATTTTTCGCGAAGTTAGAACCGCTCGGGTAAAACACTATTTTTTAGACAACTCATTTTTGAGCTGTCATATCTCGGAAACCAGTAAACCGAATTGAATGAAATTTTGAACGTACACTAACAATATGTAAATGCATCATAAACTATTAAAACATAGGTACTTTTTAAACGTTGAAAAAAGTTATCATAGAATGACACTTTTTGGATTTTTCTCGAAAAAATGTAATTTTTTTACATCAATGTCAATAAATTTTAGTGTTGATATCCAAAGATTTTCCACTTCTGTTCTCAAGTTATCTCTAATCAGATATATTAGAGCCTATTTAGATTGAAGGAAGAACACATTTAGTAATTTTTGTGTGGTATTGTAAATTTGACTTATTTTCCTCTTTATGGGTAAAAATTTCAACCCGGTATAACTTAATTCGTCGTGAGAAAATATTACATTTTAAAACGTCGTATTAAGTATCAATATATTGTTGATGAACGTTAAAAAATTCATTCAATTCGGTTCACTAGTTTCCGAGATGTGACAGTTCAAAAATTACTTGTCTAAAAAATAGTGTTTTACCCGAACGGTTCTAACTTCGCGAAAAATTTATCAATCGAGCCCAAATTTGTACCAATGATACACATATAATAGGTTGACAAACAGTCAAAATTTGAGATTTTTTGATGCACTCTATGAAAAGTTACAGCATGTTGAATTTTTTTGTGGGAGAAAAAAAGTTGCCTATCCCAAACATTTTGGCCATCCCCTGGATATCCAGGGCTTCCTTTAGATATTCCCATGGATATTCCCGAGACGTTTTCGAAGAATCCCCTGAGAAGTTTTAAATTATTCCTTCTAAAGCTCCACCGGAAATTACTTCAGAAATTCTTCTACGGTTTGTTCTACATTTCAACAGAATTTTCTCCGGAGATCCCTTCAGAAAACTACGTAGCCACTAAAAGTTTTCAGTTTCTTTTAAAGATTCTTTCAGAAATTCTTACAGCCAGCAAAATCTTTCGATGGTGGTTCATACAGAGATTTCTTCAGCAATGTTTCCAGAAATTTTCTTTAAAAATTCATCCAGAAATCCAGAGGTTCTTCCAGTGATACTAGCAGCAGCAGCAGTAATTCCTCCAAGAAATTCCTGCTGAATTTCACTCAAAGATTATTTCCAGTTTCCATAGCCATAGTATTCCTCTAAGCATTACTCCTGAAATTTCTCCTGGATTTTTTCCAAGGATACTTCTACGAATTTCTCCGCGGATCTTGCAATCTCTTCATAAATATTTTCAAGGAACCGTCTACCATAAATATTTTCAAGGAACCGTCTACCGCCTTTTTAAGGAAGCTCTCAAGAGATTTTTCTATTTTTTTATAGTAGTTCGAACTTCCAGGGTGCGACTGTTTTGGAGATAACAATTGGTGGGAGTTCAGCTTTGCAGTCAACAGATCTCTAGAACGACCGTTTAGGATTCGTCCCTATGTTTCGGCAATTGTTAGTGCCTTCTCCAGGGGAAAAATCATGAGAAGGCACCAACAATTGCCGAAACGTAAGGACGAATCCTAAGCGGTCGTTCTAGAGATCTGTTGACGGAGAAGCCGAACTCCTACCGATCGCTTTTGTGGAAGTTCATCCAAGTGTTTCTTCAGGTATTTCTACAAAGATTCCTTAAGAATTACGTATACGGGTTCCTTCAGTAACTCTTTCAGGAAATCTTCCACTAGAAAATTCCACCAAGTGTTTTCCGAAAAGTTTATCGATATTTCCTTCAGGGATTCCTCCATAATTCTTACTGGGATTCCATCGTTAAAATCCCAGGGATTCATTCAAGAATACCTCTAGGAAATTGTACAAAGATAAGACAGAAGGTTATGGATTTCTTCTAACATTTTTAGAGATTCCTTGCTGAAACGTTTCTGAAATAACCTGGTGAAACTCTTAATGAAATCATTGAGGAAATGTTTTTTTTTGGAATCTCTAAAGGCATACAATATACAGTCTCCCTCTTAATAGGCACGAACGTCTCTTCCACGGCCCGACGGTCGATTCCGAGGATGTCGATATTGTCCGCGAAGGCCAGGAGCATATGCGACTTCGTGACAATGGTTCCACTCCTGTGCACACCAGCTCTCCTTACCGCTCCTTCTAGTGCTATGTTGAACAGTAAGTTCGAAAGAGTATCGCCCTGCTTCAGTCCGTCAAAGGTTACGAACGATGACGAAATTTCATCGGCAACCCGTTCACTTGATTTCGATCCGTCAAGCGTCGCACGAATCAGTCTAATCAGCTTCGCCGGGAAGCCATAACTCGTTTCTCTTCACTGAATCGTACGCCGCCTTGAAATCAATAAACAGATGATGGGTCTGCAAGTTATACTCCCGAAATTTATCGAGAATCTGCCGTAGGCTGAACATCTGATCCGTCGTTGATCGGCCCTCATGAAATCATGCTTGATATTCGCCGACGGACTCCTCAATCGGCATCAGCCTATGGAACAGAACTTCGGACAAAATTTTGTACGCTGAATTGAGGAGTGTTAGTCCTCTGTAATTCGCGCACTCCAGTCGATGCCCTTTCTTGAAAAGAGGACAAATGAGACCATCCAACAAACTAGCAGGCAGTTCTTCCTCCTCCCATATCTTTAATAAAATACGGTGTAAGAGTTGATACAGCTGCTCACTACCGTTCTTGAGAAGTTCGGCCGGTAGTTTGTCCTTCCCAGCAGCCTTGTTGTTCTTCAGACCCTTAATGGCTGTCTTGACCCCGTCTAGCGTTGGAGGTTCCACAGCTTGTCCATCGTCGTCGATTCGAATTCTGTCCGTCGCTCTTCCACTCCCTCCGTTCAACAATACCTCAAAGTGCTCTGAAAAACGCTAAGCCATCGAAAACACCGTTGAATCCTGGCTACCTTCAGCAGAAGGAGGAGGAGAAGGAACGACGTTTGTCGAGCAACACTCAATATCTGAGTCTCATCAGTTGTCTGCTGTACGTAGCGGTTCACTGTCGACCGGATATAGCAGTAAACGTCTCCATCCTGGCTCGGAAATCAAGCTGCCCTATAGAACTGGACTGGCACGAGGCCACGACGGTATTGAAGCACTTGAAGTCAACTAGAAGCCAACAATTGATACTTGGATCCACAGCTGACGGGCTCGACATGTATGCGGATGCCGATTGAGCCGGCAACCATCGGGACAGGACGTCCAATTTCGGTTTCCGGATACGGCTTAGAGGTGGCATCATTAGTTAGACATCACGTAAGCAAACCTGCGCGGCGCTATCATCAACGAAAGCGAAGCATGCCAAGATTTGAGTTGGTTGAAGATTATGGCTGATGGTCGATCTAGATGAAGACGTGACGTTGCCAATAACCCCATTCGAAGACAACCAGAGCTGTACTGCCGTTCTACGCATAGTTGTCCCATGTTGAAAAACTTGAAACTGAGAAAATCGCGATTGAAGTTTCAAGCAGGTTTTTCATGTTTTTTGACTAAATGGGGCAACAAATCGGATTTAAATTTTCATAGTATCGTTAGAAATCGCTTATATTTTCATGCCTGAAGTATTTCCAATCAAATATTTTTAAAAATATAGTGTTTTATAGCAAAAACATTATTACTGGGACTGTTATGCCTAGAAATGTGGTCCTGTTGGCAAAATTTCTACGCATATCAGTCCCACGATAATTAGTCGTCTCATTTCACGCTCGATGTGGTCTGTTCTATACTTTTTAATTATATTTTTTTAGTAACAAACAATGTTAGCTTCTCAGCTTCTCTTATAACATTATAAGACTCTCATGCATAAGGCCTCTCGAGGCAAAACGGAGCCGAAAGACAACATACGAATGGCTTCACATTTTGACACTTTCTTAATAATCGGTTAAGTAGGAACTAGGTGAGTGAGTTGATTAGTGAATTGATGAGAGGATGAATGTGAGGTGCTCCAAAATTAGGTGAGCGCCTGGTGCATTAAAAGGTCACCAGGCCGATATATCGTTTGGTCGGAAAAACGTCGTGTGACCGCAAAATATTGTTAAATCAAAGTATTTATATGGCCGAATAAGTCATAAGGCCAAAAATTTCATTAAACCGGATTGGTCATAGGCCGAAAACGTCATGAAGCCGAAAAGGTCTTTAGGCCGAAAAGGTCTTTAGGCCGAAAAGGTCTTTAGGCCGAAAAGGTCTTTAGGCCGAAAAGGTCTTTAGGCCGAAAAGGTCTTTAGGCCGAAAAGGTCTTTAGGCCGAAAAGGTCTTTAGGCCGAAAAGGTCTTTAGGCCGAAAAGGTCTTTAGGCCGAAAAGGTCTTTAGGCCGAAAAGGTCTTTAGGCCGAAAAGGTCTTTAGGCCGAAAAGGTCTTTAGGCCGAAAAGGTCTTTAGGCCGAAAAGGTCTTTAGGCCGAAAAGGTCTTTAGGCCGAAAAGGTCTTTAGGCCGAAAAGGTCTTTAGGCCGAAAAGGTCTTTAGGCCGAAAAGGTCTTTAGGCCGAAAAGATCTTTAGGCCGAAAAGGTCTTTAGGCCGAAAAGGTCTTTAGGCCGAAAAGGTCTTTAGGCCGAAAAGGTCTTTAGGCCGAAAAGGTCTATAGGCCGGAAAGGTCTTTAGGCCGAAAAGGTCTTTAGGCCGAAAAGGTCCTTAGGCCGAAAAGGTCTTTAGGCCGAAAAGGTCTTTAGGCCGAAAAGGTCTTTAGGCCGAAAAGGTCTTTAGGCCGAAAAGGTCTTTAGGCCGAAAAGGTCTTTAGGCCGAAAAGGTCTTTAGGCCGAAAAGGTCTTTAGGCCGAAAAGGTCTTTAGGCCGAAAAGGTCTTTAGGCCGAAAAGGTCTTTAGGCCGAAAAGGTCTTTAGGCCGAAAAGGTCTTTAGGCCGAAAAGGTCTTTAGGCCGAAAAGGTCTTTAGGCCGAAAAGGTCTTTAGGCCGAAAAGGTCTTTAGGCCGAAAAGGTCTTTAGGCCGAAAAGGTCTTTAGGCCGAAAAGGTCTTTAGGCCGAAAAGGTCTTTAGGCCGAAAAGGTCTTTAGGCCGAAAAGGTCTTTAGGCCGAAAAGGTCTTTAGGCCGAAAAGGTCTTTAGGCCGAAAAGGTCTTTAGGCCGAAAAGGTCTTTAGGCCGAAAAGGTCTTTAGGCCGAAAAGGTCTTTAGGCCGAAAAGGTCTTTAGGCCGAAAAGGTCTTTAGGCCGAAAAGGTCTTTAGGCCGAAAAGGTCTTTAGGCCGAAAAGGTCTTTAGGCCGAAAAGGTCTTTAGGCCGAAAAGGTCTTTAGGCCGAAAAGGTCTTTAGGCCGAAAAGGTCTTTAGGCCGAAAAGGTCTTTAGGCCGAAATGGTATTTTGGCCAGGTCTTGGCGAAATGACCTTGTTCTATACCTGAATTATTCGGCACTAACGTCCTCTTCGGCCTAATGATTTTTTCGGCCTAATGACCTTTTCGGCCTAATGGACTATTTTGCCTAATGACCAACAAATCATACAACTGATTAAGCTTTTGTATTAATTTTAAATGACTAGAAATATGTACATATCACTGAAATAAAATATGTTTAGAAATTCAACAGCTTAAGTTTTCAAAACATTCTGCACCATGCCTTCCTCTGCTTGTATGGGTCATATGAATAGGAACCCTAGCAAAGATTGGGAGTGATTTGCCATTAGAGGCTTCATGCTTCATGTATCTTTATTTTTATATGAAGGGTCAGAATGCCGTTGATAATGGTACGGTTCTATATTCATCCTATTCGAAAACAAACAGTTACGGTACTATGTTCACTTTTAATACACATACAATAATAACAATATAATCCTTTTGGGCTCTATCATTTCTTTTACATATACACAGAAAGCCGCTTATCTACGACATAACTTACTCATCAAGTCTCTGAGCGTCTAGGTCACTTGTTTATCAAGTTACTCAATAACTCATTAACACATTCATTCAAAACAGTCACTCATTTACCCATCAGCCCAATAATAAATCAACTCACTTATCAAAACACTCGCTTATCATCTTACTCATTTACTCATCAACCCACACACTTACAAAATCTCACTCACCAAGTCACTCACTTACTCTTCAATTCGCTTACTCGGTTGATCTCTCATCAATTGATATATTGATTGCTTGTTCAGTGCCTTTAGCAGTTCATCTTCGATTTGGGTTTAACCCAAAAGTGTTCTTTTTATTTTCTAAATATCCGATAACTAAGCCACTCACTAACCGACACACTAATTCAACCAAATTATTGGGATAACATACTGAAATAAAAAAGTGAAACTCATCAACTCACTTACCAACAATATTTCAAGCTTGCTTAAATTCTGAAAACTTTCACATATACCAGTCATTCAATTCAGCAACCTCTTTGTCATTATATTGGATCGGCTTCGTCATGCTTCACGACATTTGAGCCTCTTAATTAAGTTAAAATGTTTATGTTTGGTTTATGAGCTCAACGCGCATTGCAGCAATATGTATTTGAATTCAGATTGCAACTGCACGTTGCAAAGAAATAACAGTTTTTGTTTAACTGGAAAACAAGTTTTGTTCCAGCTGGACCGTAATGCCAACATAAAAGAAGGGTTTTACCATGCAGTATTGAAATAGCGATGCTATCAGGTGAAGCTAAGTTACTAAAAATGCTTATTGTATCGGTTTTACGTAGAA
The DNA here is from genome assembly GCF_035046485.1 of Aedes albopictus. NCBI lineage: Eukaryota > Metazoa > Arthropoda > Insecta > Diptera > Culicidae > Aedes > Aedes albopictus. The sequence continues at coordinate 251,954,539 of NC_085136.1, forward strand.
ATTTTATAGTGGGACTGTTATGCGTAGAATTTCGGTTGTGGGACAGACATGCGTAGAAATTCAACAGTGGGACAATTTGACTTGACATGCTTTTCATTGAGTCTTCGAACAAAGTATGTTATTTTTTTATGTTATATGAAAATATACGTATAAATAGAGCGCCTGGTGCAAAAAACTCAAAATCGTCAAAAAGTAACATGGGACAACTATGCTTATAACGGCAGTGTATTCGACTATTCTATTCTATTCTATTCTAGTGCTTGCACAGCCAGTATTGAAAAGCATCCTGGAAATACCAAAATTTCTTTTGATAATTTCTTGTCAGCATTAATATTTGCAGCATGTCAGAGACGTGACACAAATATTAAAATGGCCAGGCCCACTGTGCAGACTACTTGATTAAGAGATAATTCAAAAATTTAAGGCAATCAGGTTATCCACTTATGAATAACATGATTGACATACCTTTTTGAATTGAATGAAGGAAGAAACGAGGACAACCGTACCAGCCGTTTCGTTTTAGGGGAATGGTGTTTGAACATTATAATCGTTGGGAGTGGTGCTGCTAAGAAGGTTAATGCACACTCCGTTAAAGTTGGCGTCGCTTCTCCTGGGATGGGGCACAGGCATTTCTCCGTGTGTCCTGGCTTCAAAGCCTAGGCTTAAGCGCCATTACTCGCTCTCTGAAACGAGAAAAAAGTATAATGATCCCTTCCCCGAGCACAGAAAAATAAGCCCATATACACCGTGTCCAATTAGTTCTCATACAAAATCAAATTGAATTCATTTCACGTCTGTAATTAGGATTTACAAAGTAAATTTATTTATTGAAAGGCCAACTAACATACACTAAATACAGCATATGTTTCGGAACTAACTGTCCTTTATCCTTCTCTGCTGATCGCTTATGTGTCGTAAGTCCATTTCAGCTGGCACGCACGCCATTTCATTGGTATTTCGTCGTATTTTAAAGAATAATGGTTTTAAGTTAAAACAAATTAGGTTCATGTCCTCCCCATTGCTAGTAGTAACTATGACCAGAAGAGAAAAAATATGAGATCCTGTATTGGTAAAGTGTGAGCCGTTTTATTTTGTACAAAATAAAACGTAAATTAAACAAAAATGTCCAATCATCTGTTTTAATAAGATTTGTTATATTGAAGAAGCATGGATGCATCTTATCTGGTTCATTCACACCATTCTCACTTATATAACATGCTTGTATTCCTATTGTGGTGAATATTGTCCAAAATTTACGTTTTATGATGTTTATATTTGATGTAACGGTTATTTTCATGAAAATCAGCCCAAGTTGAGCTTACTTGCATTTTTTTTACCATATCATCACTAAAACTGTATTGTTTCAGCCTTAGTATATCCATTTGGTACATAACTTGGGATACAAACTCAAAATTTATCCTTATGGACTCTTTTTCGCTACCGTAGAATGAACATCTTTTCGAACATTTTTCTTGCGTGCCAGAGAAAACGGATTTCAAAAAATGGAAGTGTACTGCTAGGCTTATAAAAACAAATAGAAAATTAAGTTATTCTAAGCCGTATGCCTAATTTAATAAGTATTATGTGGCCTTTCAATACATGTATTCATTTTGAAAATACGAATCACATATGTGAAATAAAATGATATTTTCTAAATTTGTATTTTGTATGAGAACTTATTGGACACGGTGTAATAAGCACAAAAATAAGTAAATTGATACAAATACAAATGGTAGAGAAATTTAAAATGATTATTTTAGAAAGTCGTAACATGATTTACTGAAATTAATTTCATTCTCAACCTATGTTGGATCTGGCCATTATCACAATTGGTGTTGGTTCGTTTAACAGTGCTCGCAACAGTGCTTATCCAATTCGTTGACGGTTAAAGCTCGATACCGCGGAAGTATTGAACCGAGTAGTTGCCGATTCACCACCTCAAAACACCGCATGCTGACCAAAACCGGCAACGGAACTAAATCGCTTCCATGCTTTTCGAAAACGTACATCCCGTTTAAGACAATCTCTCTAAAACTGGTACTTAAACAGTTCGTCCATAATGAACAAATAATAAAGAACCGAAACAATTTCACGGCGTGTGCATGGGAAAAGTTTATAACAAAAAAATGGGCATCGTCAAATTTTTCGCTATTCAAAAATAGAGGCTATCAGCTTTCATTTGCAGGGTCCCACAAAAAAATCCACCAAGGGATCCCGAACAACTTTTTCAGAATACTGTTTTTCCCCATACAAAATGAACGGTTCCAAATTTATCCCTATTTCTACTTAACAAGCATACCCAATTTTTGTATGAAAAAGTTCCCCCGATGAAATATTTCGATGTTGGGCTTGAATGAAAGCTGGTAGCGTCAACTTTCACGTAGCGTCAACTTTCACCGTGATCTCACCAAAATCATCCGAACCGCTCTGCCATGGAAATTTTCATATATGTAGCTCTTGCATCACTGATCGCAAATTTTCCCATTTCCGTCCTGTCCGTTCCGTCCGTCCGTCAAATTTGAGAACCAGCATCTCCCACTTGCTTGGAACCATACAATCGGTACAAACGAATCTCACAAAGCCTATTTTTCACCACACACCCGCGAAGTGGCGAAACATGGCACCATCGAAATAAAAACAAAGCACACGCGAAGAATCATTTTCGGAAGCTCCATCAATAATCACCCAAATAATGCTTTTTTTGTCTTCAGAAACACAAAATGAATAAACTAAATTCTTCTTGGCGGATGGCATAGTACTACCAGCGTGGCCACTAGCCATATCACTTTTTAACCGACCGAATTGCAATCAACGCGAAACGAGTAAAAATGTCGTCATCTCTAAAAACTTTTTTTGAAAAATTGACAGAAAGCACAACAAAACACGGGAGCGAAAATTTTTGCGTCCATTCTCGGGCGCCACACACTACGATCTCGAAAACAACCAGAGCTATATTCAACTGATGGAAAACGGTAAGAATGAGAAGCGGTCAAAGCACATCGCACAAATTTTTCTACGTTCGTGATCTTCAAGAGCAGCAGCAAATCATTCTGAAGTATTGTCCCACCGAGTTCATGTTGGCTGACATACTGACGAAACCACTGCAGCACCTACGATTGAAGTTAGTAAGAGAAATGTTAGGGTTACTAAACCACATTGTCGAGGAGGATTGCCGAAATTAGACGACATACTATGATTCTTAGTAAGCCATAAAATATGTATGAATAGAACTGAAACAGGACCCAACTGAAGTAGTTTGGTCTCTGGCTCTCATCATATCCTGAAAAAAAAACTATGGATGTTTTGCAGGCGCGGCACTGCACCTTATGATACTTGCCGGATTGTATGGAACGGACACTTCATGTGTACATTTAACATATTCATTCCCATTGTCCAACCTGATTTGCTTGATTCTCTTACCTGTTTGGTTCTCAGCGCAGCTTTTGAAGTCTTGAACACTACTTCCTGTTTTGGATTTCAGGAAATATTCATTCTTCCTGTTTGGGTTTGTGAGTCTTTGCTTGGATTTGCTCAGGAACGCCGCTCCGCCTTGCTTTATACCGTTTGAAGCTTTCACATTTTGTAGGCTTTTCGCCTTGACTGTGTCCACGGATGACTTTAGGCCAAATAGTAAAAATTTGTGTCGCTTCGTGGTCGTGTGGCTAGTGTCACTAAGCATTTAACTTCATCGTGCTGGGTTAGATTCCCGCCGCAGCTGTCAGGAAAAGTTTTCGGCTGTGCCGCTAGGCGTTACATGCTAGTCCGTTGTCTATTGTTGTGCTTGTTTCAAAGAGCGAATAGCTCACTGGAAGTATTAAACGTGTCCGTATTTGAAGTTCATGGACAGCGCCCTTCTTAGCGCGACGATACACTGAAAAAAAAGTTCATTAGTTTTACATTATTTTCTATACATCCCAATTCTTTTCAGGTTCCAACGCTTGCGCACCCCCAACGCAGTCCATCGGCATCGAAACCATCACCGTGCACCAGCAGTACAACAAGCCCCGCTTCGCGAACAACATAGCCCTGATCCGGCTCTACGCGACGGCCGACGTCGATCGGGAAAACATCGCACCCGTCTGTCTACCGCTGACCAAGGCCCTGCGTAGCTTCAAACCGGCCAGCTACATCCGGTCCGGTTGGAAGAACCACCGGGATCAACCGCGGATGCAACGGGCCGAAGTAAAGGTGGTCGATTCGGTCGAGTGCCAGCGCAAGTACAGCCGAGAGCGAATCCCGCTGGAGAAGACCTTCCGGCAGATCTGCATCGAGCAGGACGGCGGCGGCGGATCGGCATCATCCGGGGGCATTTGTTTGTTCGACACGGCTTCGGCACCGTTGCAGGCGATCCAAAAGGTGGACGGGAGCGATCGGTATGTGCTGCATGGGTTGCTCGCCTTCGGACCGAACAAGTGCCACCTGGACTACCCGAATGTGTACACCAACGTGGGGACGTACGTGACATGAATTTTGGATCATATGCAGAAGTAGTGTTTGGGGTTTTATTTTATTTTTGTTTATTTATTTCGGACCTTATGTCTATTTTATTACTGTGTCATACAGTCATATATAGAGATTATACACGTTTATCGATAAGAAAAACTTATTATAATACTGATTAGAAATAAATACATCGCAGATTTGAGAGTCATTGTGACAGCGTTCGCTTTTTTTGTGTAATGTGTTAAGTTCCCTTTGCTTGGTAGTGCTATCTGGAGAAACAGAGACGCTCAACTTCTGTCTTTTTTATATTGAGTACTTTTTTATCTAATGAAATATGACACCAGTTTCGAAGTTAAACGTCTTTGTTAGTCTTCGATAGCTATGCTGAATATTCTCCCTTTCTTTTATTGTAAACATAGCTGGTATTAGTATTAGATGAACGTTAATGACTTCCAGCAACATAAACCACATCCATTGATAACATCGCTTAAGAATTCCTCATCTTTCTGATTACTTCGCAAACCTTTAATTTTGTCTACTTATTACTTCCGAATACATTGTTATACTTAAAAGTCTAGCTATCTTTCACTTAAATCAACATTTCAAAAAATAAAAAGGATGGAATGAGCTCACCAACTAATGCTCCGAATGTGCTTAGTCGAAGCGAATAATAAATAACAATAAATACGAATCATGGCTTGTCACAAGTTTCTAAACTAAAATGTGGTTGAATCACGCCTACAACCTTACCGGTAGCTGTCCTTTTTTAATCAAACCTAGCCAAATTAGCTCCAAAAGTCCTATGTTGCTGCTGAGCATTAACGTTCATCAGATGCACTAGCTTTAGTTTCTCCTGCAAACAGTCTGTTAGGTGAGGAGAGTACATACACCATCGAAGACTCCCGCATATCTTCGCTACGATCGGCATGTGTTGTGTTTTTAAGAACAAATTCAGCTTAAAGTAATATCCTTAGTACTCATATATAGAAGCTAATAAATGCAGTTCAGAGTTTATCCGAGTTGCAGAAAATAAAACTGAAAATAAACTGAATGAAATGTAAACCGTTTTCTTACGAATATCCCATCACAATTGTAAATATAATCTTGGAGTGAAACAACTAGCACCAAAGCATAGAGGAAACGGGCATTCAAATACAATCCAGAGAGTGTTGAAGATATACTTCAGTGCATCAAACTATAGCAACAACGTGTTATTGTGTTATTGTAATTGAAGCGAGGTACCTCAAGAGTTCGTTCTGAAGTTCCTCGAAAATTTCTTCAAGAATTCCTCGGCAATGCCTCCAGAACTTTTCGAGGAGTTCCCCCGCTTAGGAGTAGATCGAGGAGTTGCTGAGGAATTTATCCAGGAGTTCCCCGGGAATCCTTCCAGGAGTTTGTCTGGAATTCTCAGAACTCCTGGAGGAATTCCTGGGGGAATTCCTGAGGAACTCCTGAATTTCTGAAAAACTCCTGGAGGAATACCCGAGAAACTCCTGGAGGAATTCCTGAGTAACTATTGGAGGAATTCCCGGGAAACTCCTGGAGGGATTCCCAAGAAACTCCTGGAGAAATCCCTGAGGAACTCCTGGGGAAATTCCTGAGTAACTCCTGAAGAAATTCCTGAAAAACTCTTGGTGGAATTCCTAAAAAACTCCAGGTGGAATTCCTGAAAAACTCCTGGAGGAATTCCTGAAAAACTTCGGAGGAATTCCCAGGAAACTCCTGGAAAAATTCCCAAGAAACTCCTGGAGGAATTCCTGAGGAACTCTTAGAGGAATTCTTGAAAAATTCCTGGAGGAATTTCTAAAAAAACTCCTGGAGTAATTTCTGAGACACTCCTGGGGAATTCCTGGAAAACTCCTGCAGGAATTCCTGAGGAACTCTTAGAGGAATTCCTGAGAAACTCCTGGAGGAATTCCTAAAAAACTCCGGGAGGAATTCCAGAAAAAAAACTCCTGCAGGAATTCCCAGAAAAGTCCTGGAGAAATTTCAAAGAAACTCCTGGAGGAATTCCCGAGGAACTCTTAGAGAAATTGTTGAGAAACTTCTAGAGGAATACCTAAAAAAAAACTCCTGGAGGAATTTCTGAGAAAGTCCTGGGGAATTCCTGGAAAACTCCTGGAGGAATTCCTGAGGAACTCTTAGAGGACTTCCTCAGAAACTCATGGAGGAATTCCTGAAAAACTCCGGAAGGAATTCCAGAAAAAAAAACTCCTGCAGGAATTCCCAGGAAACTCCTGGAAAAATTCCAAAGAAACTCCTGGAAAAATTCCAAAGAAACTCCTGGAGGAATTCCTGAGGAACTCATGGAGAAATTTCTGAATAACTCCTGGAGGAATTCCAGAGGAATTCCAGAGGAATTCCAGAGGAATTCCCGGGGAACTCCTGGGGGAATACCGAGAAACTCCTGGAGAAATTCCCGGGGAACTCCTGGAGGAATTCCTGAGGAACTCTTAGAGAAATTCTTGAGAAACTTCTAGAGGAATGCCTAAAAAAAACTCCTGGAGGAATTTCTGAGGAACTCCTTAAGGAAATCCTTAAGAACTCCTGGAGGAATTCCTGGGGAACTCCTGGAGGAATTCCTGAGGAACTCCTGGGGAAATTTCTGAGGAACTCCTAAAGGAATTCCTGAGAAACTCCTGGAGGAATTCCTGAGGAACTCCTGGGGAAATTCCTGAGGAACTCCTAGAGGAATTCCTGAAAAACTCCTGGAGGAATTCCTGAAAAACTTCGGAGAAATTCCCAGGAAACTCATGGAGGAATTCCTGAAGACCTCCTGGGGAAATTCCTGAGTTACTCCTGGAGGAATTCCTGAGAAACTCCTGGGGGAATTCCTGCGGAACTCCTAGAGGAATTTCCGGGGAACTCCTGGAGGAATACCCAAGAAACTTCTGGGGGAATTCATGAGGAACTCCTGGGGAAATTCCTGAGTAACCCCTGGAGGAATTCCTGAGGAACTCCTGGAGGAATTCCTGAGGAACTCCTGAAGGAATTCCTGAGGAACTCCTGGAGGAATTCCTGAGGAACTCCTGGAGGAATTCCTCAGGAACTCCTGGAGGAATTCCTGAGGAACTCCTGGGGAAATTCCTGAGGAACTCCTAGAGGAATGCCTTAAAAACTTCGGAGAAATTCCCAGGAAACTCCTGGAGGAATTCCTGATCAACTCCTGGAAGAATTCCTGAGAAACTTTTGGGGAATTCCTGAAGAAATCCTGGAGGAATTCCTGAGGAACTCTTAGAGGAATTCCTGAGAAACTTCTGTAGGAATTCCCACGAAACTCCTGGAGGAATTCCTGAGGAACTCAGGGGGAAATTCCTGAGTAACTCCTGGAGGAATTCCAGAGGAACTCCTGGAGGAATTCCGGGGGAACTCCTGGAGGAATACCGAGAAACTCCTGGAGGAATTCCCGGGAACTCCCGGACGAATTCCTTAGGAACTCTAAGAGGAATTCTCGAGAAACTCCTAAAAGAAATTCTAAAAAAAAAACTACTGGAGGAATTCCTGAGGCACTCCTGGGGAATTCCTGGAGAATTGCTGGAGGAATTCCTGAAGAACCCTCAGAGGGATTCCTGAGAAACTCCTAGAGGAATTCCTGGAGGAATTTCTGAGGAACTCCTGGAGGAATTCCTTAAAAACACCTGGAGGAATTCCTGAAAAACTTCGGAGGAATTCCCAGGAAACTCCTGGAGAAATTCCCAAGAAACTCCTGAAGGGATTCCGAGGAATCTTAGAGGAATTCTGGAGAAATTTCCGGAGGAATTTCTAAAAAAAAACCTCCTGGAGGAATTCCTGAGTTAATCCTGGAGAATTCGTGGAGAACTTCTGGAGGAATTCCTAAGGAACTCTTAGAGGAATTCCTGAGAAACTCCTGGAGGAATTCGTTAAAAACTCCTGGAGTAATTCCTTAAAAACTCCTGGAGGAATTCCTGAAAAACTTCGGAGGAATTTCCAGGAACCTCCTGGAGAAGTTCTCAAGAAACTCCTGGAGGAATTCCTGAGGAACTCTTAGAGGAATTCCTCAGAAACTCCTGGAGGAATTCCTGAAAAATTCCTGGAGGAATTCCTGAAAAACTTCTGGAGGAATTCCTGAGGAACTCTTGGAGGAATTCCTGAAAAACTCCTGGATGAATTCCTGGAAAACTTCTGGAGGAATTCCCGGGAAACTCCTGGAGGAATCCTCGAAAAACTTCTGGAGGAATTTCAGAGGAGCTCATGAGGAAATTCCTGAATAACTCCTGAAGGAATTCCTTAGGAACTCCTACAGGAATACCTTAGGAACTCCTAAAGGAGTTCCGAGAAACTTCTAGAGGAATTCATGAGAAACTCCTGGAGGAATTCTTGAGCAGCTCCTGGAGGAATTCCCGAGGAGCTCCTGGAGAAAAACCCGAGAAATTCCTGGAGGAATTCCTGAGGAACTCCTGGAGGAATTCTTGAGGAGCTCCTGGATGAATGTCCGAGACACTCCTAGAGGAATTACCGAGGAACTTCTGGGGGAATTCCTGAGGAACTTTTGGAAAAATCCGCGAGGAACCCAAAAAAAATTACAAGGATGTTGCTGAGGAATTTATCCAGGAGTTCTCCGGGAATCCTTCCAGGAGTTTGTCTGGAATTCTAAGAACTCCTGGAAGCATTCCCAAGGAAGTCCGGGAGGAATACCCGAGAAACTCTTAGAGGAACACCTGATGAACTCCTGGCGGAATACCCGAGAAACTCCTAGAGAAACTCCTGGAGGAATTGAGCATGAGCATGAGCATGATTGACCGCCCGCGGTTGCTCCTCTGTTATTGCAAGGACAACTGCATTTACACAAAGAACCATCAGATGATGCTTGGGATTAGCTTACTCTTCATTGTGTAAATGCTGGAATCCCAATACTTTTCAATAAGCAATACCAGCGCCGGCCGCGTCCGAATGCAGGTCAATTGAGAATAGGGAAGGAAGTGATGACGTGATTCTCGCTTAGGCCAATAACCGAGGAATTCTCTGCGTTACTACGAGAAATCACTAGGAGTTTGGACAGGGTGAATGGAGATGTGTTGAGGATTTTGTCGTGGTAAACGAGTGTAATGTTTTGATTCGCGATTAATAATGCGCTCGCGAAGAAATACCCTTCTAAACCTTGGACGACGAACGCGATCTTTTGTGCCTCAAAACTCACCCTACATAAGTTATTCATTCGCAACTAAGAAGAACACAATGCTAAACACCGACGCATCTGTAGTTTGCGTTTCCGCGCGTGACAATGCTGAACGTGATCAATTCACAAGTATTAACAAAATAACACGTGATAAATAAATCAGAAAGATCTTACCGCATGGTTTGCCGTCTATCTTTTACCGACCCTCTCTTTTTCCAGAAATTCGTGCAACCTTTATTTGAGTCAAAACATTTATTCATTTGGACTAAAATATTACAAATGTCGACACCGAAGATGACCAACCATTCAAATTTTTATGTTCATGCAAAAAATGAAAGGAATTTATTTATTATCAACTAAATGTGCATTTGGAACTAGCGCCGAAACATGACGTGACGAACTTTTCAATATTTGTTAGATAAATACACAAAAACCAGAGCTGCAGCATCTTCCACTAACTGGCCTCGAAATTACACTGAACTGCTACAGCAACACACGGGTACGACGATGTGCACATTCAAATTGTCGACGACAACGCGGCCGATCCGAATGAAAAAAGCGGCACTTCCTTTGCCTCCAAAAACACACTAAACCGCTTCGTACGACGACGCGATGCAACGACGAACCAAGACGGGCTGAAATGTCATCCGCTGCTGGCATCACACGACCGACTCGCACAAAAACTAGTTTTTTTTCTAAGAGCACGCACACAGAACGACAGCGCGATGCAACGACGAACCAAGACGGACTCTCAGCAACTTTTACTTCAGAGCGTTCATGACTAACAAAAATTCTAACCATGACTAATCATTGATGTTTGATGATGATTAATTTGATTTTTAGGATGATTAAAGATTATGATTAATGATTAAAATTGGTTTTATCTGTGATTATTGATTATGATTAATGATTAAAAATGAGTCATTGATTAAAAATCATGATTAATCATGATTATTCAATCACAAAAAACTGGAAATGATTAAAATATATATATATATATTGTTTAACATGTTTTTGAAGTTTCAAAAGTAAAAGCTAACTCTGTCCGGGAGATTTTTGAAAACAGAATCATAAATTATATTATTTAGAACAGCATTTGAACCAATTTAAATTGGATCATATATTTTATATGATGAATCATTGTGATTAGGATTAATGATTAAAGATTAAATGAGATGTTTTTGTGATAATGATTAATGATTTTGATTAATCTTAATCAATAATCACCAATCATGATTAAACTCATGATCAATCATCAACGCTCTGACTTGAGTCAAAACATTTATTCATTAAAATATTACAAATGTCGACACCGAAGATGACAAACCATTCAAATTTTTATGTAAATGCAAAAAATGAAACAAACATATTTATTATCAACTAAATGTGCATTGGGTACTAACGCCGACACATGACGTGACGAACTTTTCAATATTTGTTAGATAAATACACAAAAACCAGAGCAGAATTGTATAAATCCTTTAGCATTAATTATTATGATAAAATGGAAAGAGCTCACCAATAAACATCCTTCGAAGTGTCCAGTGCGTATGTGCTACAGCATCTTCCACTAACTGGCCTCTTCTCCGAAATCACACTGACCGCTACAACTACACACGGGTACGACGATGTGGACATTCAAATTGACGACGACGACGACGCAGCCGGTTCGAATAAAAAAAGCGACTTTTTCACTTTGCCTCCAAAATCACACTAATCCACCCGTACGAAAATGAGCACAGCCAAATCGGCGACGACGACGACGCGGCAGGCCTTTTTTTATTTTTATTTTTTTTCCCCAACCGACGAGCCCGAGCTAACACTTTTCACTCCCTAGAGAAACTCCTGGAGGAATTCCTGAAAAACTCCTGAAGGAATTCCCGAGAAACTCCTGGAGGAATACTGAGAAACTCCTAGAGGAATTCCTGAGGAACTCCTGGAAGAATTCCTGAGGAGCTCCTGGAGGAATTCCCGGGGAACTCCTGGAGGAATACCCGAGAAACTCCTGGAGGAATTCCTAAGTAACTCCAGGGGGAACTCCCGAGAAACATTTGGAAAAAAAATCCTGAGGAACCCCTAAAAAATCACGAGGAACTCTTGAAGGAATTTCCTAGGAACTTCTGGAGGAATACCAGAGGAATACCTGGAGAAATTTTCGAGGAATACCTGGAGAAATTTTCGAGGAACTCCTGGAGAAATTTCTGAACAATTTCCAAAAAAAATTTGAAGACTTCCTTCAGTTAATTTCGGAAAAGATAAAGGAAGAATTCGCAAGAGAACTTCCTGCAAATATCTTCGGCTACTATTTCAAGAAATCCTGGATAAACCTCCGGATGCATTGCTGAAGTTCTCGGAGGAACTCTCATACGAATATATGGGTAAGTTCCTCGAGGAATGCTTGGAGGAATCACAAGCTTAATCTTTAGAAGCAACTAGAAGGAATTTTTGGAATGGAATCTAGAGGGATATAAATTGAGAATTCTTCAGAGACATCCTCAAAGGGAATTCTGGAGGAATCCTCGGATACGTAACTGGAATATTTTTTGCAATAATTTCGGGAACAAAACTTTGGAAGAGCGATCCCGGGAAAGTTCCAAGAGGAATTCTTAAAAAAATAGAAGAGCTGATGATTAACCTGGGCTTGTTAGGGGAATATTTGTAAATAAAAAGAAAATCGGGTTAAGTACGGTTCCTTTGAATTCCACTAAGAATTTGCATCCTTTGACAGATACGTATTTCGACCTCAACTGTAAGGTCGTCTTCAGTGTCTTGTACTTGACTCGACTGTCGAGTCAAGTACAAGACACTGAAGACGACTTTGCAGTTGAGGTCGAAATACGTATCTGTCAAAGGATGCAAATTCTTAGTGGAATTCAAAGGAACCGTACTTAACCCGATAGAAGAGCTGTTAAAAAATCTTGAATGAAAAGCTAAAAAACAACAAAATGTATCAAATGACATAATTAAAGCCATGTACAGAACTGAAATAGAGAGAACGTCCGAAAACAACAACTGGACCATTGGGATCCAGCTTGTACAGTCTCAATTTTCAACCAGATAGGCTCAAATTTTGGAAGGATGAGCTTAGATCTGGTAACAAATCGAACAAGTGGTGTGGAGTAGAAACGAAATTTGAACCTTGCTACCTATCCAGACATACCTAAGGTGGCGTGTCAGGTTGCCGTTTCAAGTCTTAGTTAGATTGAACCTTTTCTAACAGTATAAATCCTTCACCTTCAAGTACTAGGTTGAGCTAGCTTGACAATCCGACGAAAACAATTAGAGAACGATGGGCGTTGATTCCATATCAACACCTTCGTTACACGATTGGGAGGCGTATCCTTTGTCACATGGTGGCTCCAGAGAGGAAGCTAAAAAGTAGGTACGCGCGCGGGTTGTAACTTTTTCGACTATAACTCGTAAAAAACATACGTATCACTCGTTTAACCGTAATTCGAGGTGTTGCTGACGCTATAAGATCAGCGATAATGCATAAGTAGATTAATAATAACAAATATTGATAACTGATGTTGTTACTATTCTAAAGACGATGCCAACAAGGCTAGAAATTACTTCAAAGAACATAAACCGCAAGAATCTGATTTATCAGAAGACTAAATGTGCCAATATCATGAGTTTTGTGTAAGGCATGTGTAAGACTAAACTAATGTAATAATCAATTACAATATCAGGATATGCACCAGTAGCTACCAGTATTTACTTATTGTGGTAAAGTAACATTTTTCATCAAAGGGCCTTGTAAAGCGGGTATGAGGTGAAAGAAAAGATTACAAAAATGGAAGAGCTGTTGGAAATATTGAATCAAAATGGCTATTTCAAACAACAAAATGTATCCAATGATATAATTGAAGCCATGTACAGAACTGAAATAGAGAGAACGTCCTAAAACAACAAAAAGCTCTACTCTCTAACTGGACCATTGGGATCCAGCTTGTGCGGTCTCAATTCTCAACCAGATAGGCTCAAACTTTGTGGAAGGATGAGGTATAGGATCTGGTAACAAATCGAACAAGCAGTGTGGAGTAGTAATGAATTTTGTACCTTGCTACTATCAAGACATACCTAAAATGGCGTCTCAAGTTGCCATTTCAAGTCTTAGTTAGATTGAACCTTTTCAAACAGTACAAATCCTACACTTTTAAGTAGGATGAACTAGCTTTACAGTCCGTTGATTCCACATCAACACCTTCGTTACACGATTGGGAGGTGTAACCTTTGTTACATGGTGGCTCCAGAGAGGAAGCTACAAAGTAGCTACGCGCGCGGGTTGTAACTTTTTCGACTATAACTCGTAAAAAATACACTTATCACTCGTTTAACCGTAATTCGAGGTGTCGCTGACGCTATAAGATCTGCAATTATGCATGAGTAGATGAATAATAACAAATATTTTTCCAGATGTCGAATCCAAAAAGTGCAACAGAGGACCTTGTAAAGGTGTAAAGCAACACTTCAAATGCAACAGTATAGACAATAGACAGACTGAATAGTTAGACCCTTGCCACTTACGCCCTTAATTACTGGCCCATGAGACTAGGACAACTATTAATGTGCTTAAACGAGCGCGGGAATGAAGGAAAAGAAAAGATTACAAAAATGGAAGAGCTGTTGGAAATCTTGGATCAAAATGGCTATTTCAAACAACAAAATGTATCAAATGACATAATTGAAGCCATATACAGAACTGAAATAGAGAGAACGTCCTAAAACAACAAAAAGCTCCAGGATGTAAAAGTGTTAGAAAAATTAAATGTAAAAGTAAAGTTTTTTTTAAGTTGTTGAAGAACCCGTAAACATAAGCGGCGCAGTCTAAAGGCCTGCTTTACGTCGTAAAAAGTGCTATCTAGACTGAAGATAAGTGAGTGAAACGTCTTCGGAGATCGACCCTGTCCTGAGGATGCCCGGAAAGTCGTTCCATCATCGAGAAGACTACACCACCCCTTGATCCGTAGGCAGTTTGTAACGTTCCCTTTTAGAAGCATCTGTTTCGACGCCTGGATCACTTGAGAGCAGGAGAACATAAAAAGGTGAGTTTCAATTTAAAGCTTTCAAATTCAACTATATGCCTAAATTTCAACCTTTTTCGAAAGTCGGCACAAAAAAAATGTTAACATGGAACAAGTCAATCGCCAACAGTTATACAAAAAGCAACCTTTAGAGCAACGATTAAACACTCTCCAATTGGAAAATGCCCAATTGAGGAATCAAAATGCCGCTCCTGCGCAAGCGCAAGCAGGCATTTTTCGGATCCCAGATCCGATTAAATCCATTCCCACATTCGATGGGAACAAAAACCAAGTGCTTGGTTAGCAACGGTTGAACGCACGTTACAACACTTCGATTGGGAAAGTTATCCCAGATGTACTATCCATCTATGAACAAGAAATTATTAGTAAAATTAATGGGAAAGTTCGTGACACAATTTGTGTCAATGGCAACCCTACAACTATCGATGAAGTTACTACCATACTCAAAAGTTCTTATGGCGACAGAAATGACATGTCCACATATCAAACTCAATTGTGGACACTCAAAATGGAGGAATCTCTCCATTTGTATTATAAGAGGACCAAGAAAATCATGCAATCCATGAAATCTTTGGCGGACCAAAAGCTAACTTAGAGATCACTGGGGTGCTATAAATGAATTTTTAGACCAATAATGCCTTTATCAATGGATTAAATGGAGCATATTTTGGCTACGCTCAGGCGTCTAAACCTGAAGATCTAGAAAGTGGCCGAACAGGGAATTGGCTCTGACGTTGATCCAATTGAGAAGCAGTTGAAAGAAGAGCAACTCGCCAAGGAGAAGGCCTTCCAAATCCTGACAAAATAACGGTAATTCAAAATTGGCCCCTTCCTAAAAACCAAAAAGAACTCAAAAGATTCCTCGCAATCCTAGGATATTATCGCCGGTTCATTTGGGTTTTTGCTAAAATTAGCAAACCTCTCATAGCCCAATTACGCCAAGGTGAAACGGTGGAATACACTCCATTATTCAGAAAAAAACCTTCGAAAGTTGTAAGGAATTGCTCACGCAGATCGTTGGTTAAGCCACTTACTTTTCTACTTTGGAAAGACCAAGAGTTTGAAATCTTTGCCAGTCAACTAAAAATTTCCCAACAAACCTATAATTGAAATGATGAACCTTCTGACCGACATTTACAACAACACAATACACTCAGCTACAAAAAGAAAACCTTGAGACATTATCTTCAATTCATCTAATTCGCCCAACGTACAAGAACTACAGGAAGCTGCAGACAATCTTCAATCAGCAGACAAACAAAAGACAAGGACCCATATAAAACAGTTAAGATTTTAGCCGACAACTTATTGACATTCACGGACACAAACAACATCAAAATCCATAAGAATCGACTTAAAAACTAATACCCATTTATTGTTTTCTTCTTTACTTTTAGATTATTCATAAGCCACTTTGCATTTTCCACAATCTACAGAGATGTAGCGAACGATAACGGAATGGTGGTGATAAAAATTGACACCGTAAGAGTGAAACTGGGTTACGAACGTAGTGTCAAGAAGATTAGTTTAAATTCTATAGAAGCAAATCTTAATAGCATAGGAAAATTAGCTCTAACATTTAGAACACGAAACACTGATTAGGAAGATCGAACTTGCTAGAGGAAAACTTAGCCACATAGACAAAAAAGAGGACTGATTAACGCACTAGGAACAGTAGTCAAGTACATAGCAGGAAACCCCGATCAAGAAGATGTTCAAATCATACAGCAAAGTTTAGGTCAAGAGAACAAAATAATCATGAAACAGGCTAAACTAATTAAAATCAATACCAGTTTCCAAAATCGGATAAACAATGCAACAGATGCTCTAAGGAAGATTTCGTTAATAAACAGCACACTTAGAGAGGACACTATATTAGAACATATCAACCTTACACCCAATACAGATTTGTTAATTCATGCCCTTGACGATGTAGAAGAACAGATAGAATTTGGCAAACAGAACCTCTTGAGTAAAAATATCCTTTCTTTAGAAGATGAAAAGTACATTTTCGAAAGACTAGTTCATCAAAGTTTGAATTTGATGTTTTTAGAATGAAATATTTCAGTTTATCTCAGGGAGTATTACCATCAGCAAAGACAATATCATCATCCTGGTGAAGATCCCGATACTGGATTGTAGTCCCTACGACCTACTCAACCTCCAGACAGTCGGCATCAACCAATCGCGAATCGGTACAGACATCCTGCTGGTAGCCAAACTACAAAACCGCATCATACCACTACGAGAAAGATTTGTGGCGAAGCAACACCATTATGTAGAAGACGAGTGCGTCTACAGAATCTTGACACATCAAAAGCCAAGATGTACAATGGGAAAGGCAGAACAAAGGATCAGCATAAAGGAGATCATAAGAGGTATAATATTTATCGACACAAATACCAACTTAGAAGTTTTCAGCTCTTGCGGCGACTCTAGAGTGTTATCAGAACCAACAGTCATTGAAACGGAGAATTGTACCGTAACCGTTCTGAACCATACCTTCCATAGAGAGGAACAATTTGCGCCCAGAGAAGAGTACCTCGTGCCAACCTACAACCAAAGAGCCAGAAAAAGTCAACAATTTATACGAGGATGTTGAAGACATTCACATCAGATGTACCACAGAACCATAATCATTGGAGGTACATTAATCATCAAAATCATTATTATTCGTAGCAAGCAACATCAGAAAGAAGAAATTTAAACAAGCCAAGGACTTCACCGGAGAACTTCAAGATGACTCTCAGAACGCTGAAGAAGGAACAGTGGAAGATATTTGTTTTTGCTTATTAGGCAGGTTTAGTCTTTAAGTAGGCAAGTGGTAGGAATTTCCGATTCAGTTTTTTTTTGTTTCGTTGAACTTTCGAGTAATTAAATGTTTTGAGTTGAATATTTTTTTTTTATGAAACCGCGATAAATCACGGCATCGCTTGTATATTGCGCAAC
Organism: Aedes albopictus; assembly: GCF_035046485.1. Classification (NCBI taxonomy): domain Eukaryota; kingdom Metazoa; phylum Arthropoda; class Insecta; order Diptera; family Culicidae; genus Aedes; species Aedes albopictus. Next base: position 251,972,116 of record NC_085136.1, read on the forward strand.
TAAACGTATTTCTCTCCGTCGTGGACAAAATGTCACGATCCCGAGCAGGGATGGGAAATGTCATAAAAATGTCATTTCGTTATTTTCTAATTTCACAGCACTTAGTCGAAAATGTTAATCGGCGACATCATTGATTATCCATAACTAATCAGCGCTATGGACTGGTGATGCGTACGAACAGAAATTTACACCGAAAGTGGTGTAAATAGAAAAATGTCATGAGACACTGAGCATAATCTCCATACCAGAATACTCCGAGCATATTGATGGCACGATAAATCGATACCGGCGCAGTAACACCGACCATCCAACGCAGCCCAGAACAACCAGGCCAGTTGCCATCCGGTGAACTTTTGCTGACATCGAGAAAGCATCGAACTCAATCGGAGGACACAGGTGTGCCCACGGTCTGGTCTGGCTCGATCAGTCAGTTGCAAGTGAACGTTTGAATCGATAGGTCTAATAGAAACGAAGTAATCAGTTGAAAGCCCTTCTGGCCCAGAATAAGTGTTAGGAAGTGTGAAATGTAAAATTAAAAATAGGAATATAATCAAAATGATGGGATTAGTGTTAATTGGTGAAACAAGTAGTTTTTTAAAAAACCCTTATGTGAAGTCCCGTCCATTTTTGTAGCGAACGATAACGGAATGGTAATGATGAAAAATTGAAACTGGGTTACGAACGTATTGTCAAGAAGGTTAGTTTGAATTCTATAGAAGCAAATCTTAATAGCATAGAAAAATTAGCTCTAATATTTAGAACTAGAGATCATTTACACGAAACATTGATTAGGAAGTTCGAACTTGCTAGAAGAAAACTTGAAGCCTGCAGCCACATAGACAAAACAGAGGACTGATTAACGCACTAGGAGCAGTAGTCCATAGCAGGAAACCCCGATCAAGAAGATTTTCAAATCATACAGCAAAGTTTAGGAACCCTTCAAACTCTAGAGAACAAAATAATCATGAATCAGACTAAACAAATTAAAATCAATACCAGTTTCTAAAATCGTAACCAGTTTCTAAAATGTAACAGATGCTCTAAGGAAGATTTCGTTAATAAACATCACAGTAAGAGAGGTGTGCTATACACGCATCGACCCAAAACATCTTTCCTTCATCAATCAGCGTTAGCAATAAAAACATTCAGAATGGTACGTCACAACAGAATCATAACAGAATAGGTCAGGTCCGCATGGGTACGAACGATGGCCTCGGTGCAACATGCGTAAGCAGTTTGCATCGAGGCACTCGAGTACGCAGTGCGCCACATGTTTTGCTGATTGCACTTTCACACGTTGGTGGTCGTCCGTTTGGACGATGCGCTAAGGCTCATGTTCTCACCCAAAACAAACCGCGCATATTCCGTGCATAAACGCTCACGCTGTAAGCGCAAAAGTAGCTTGTCGGCGGTAGAAGCACTTTTCCGCGCTTATTTGATGGTGCGCCTGCGCGCACAAAAATTCGAGTAGTATTTTTGACCACACATTGACAAGCTGCAATGTGTGGGTGTCATCGGTTGCTACGTTGCTGTGAATGTATTGGTGTTCACATACTTTCGCGTCACCAATACATGCAAAACGTGCATCTGTATTGGTTGGGAAAAATGTTGAGAATGTGTGGGTGTCCTACCGTGATCGGTGGTTTGTTTTCGTTCCGATCGAACGATGGACGCGGGTGCGATTATCGGTCCTCGTAGGCGAACGGCATTGCGGATTCTTTGCCGTTTATGAGACATTTGGGAAAGTTCGTCTCCCCATTTCGCTCCCATTATCCCATTCAGTTCAAACCTGTGACAGCAAGATGAGCGAACCAAACAATGATACGACAGAAGGGGTGGCGGGTGGGCGCCTGTAGCAGTCGGATGCGATGCAGAAAGGCACCGGCGTAACGGGCTCAGACGCACCGCGATGACAGCAGCAGGAAACAGCGGTGTTGGCTTACCCGGGTTTTGTACTTTTCGTCGTCTGCAACTACTTATTACTACTATAATAAATATGAATATGGTAGACGCTTAGAAGCAAAACTCCTTCGGCAACTCGGACAATATTTTGTTTAAAATTTATCGGCAAACTTATTTCTGGATTCTTTAAGAAGTTTATTAAAAAATTCTCGAAACCTTTTTTTTGGTTTTTACTTTATGTTAGGTATTTTAACTAAATGCTCATTCTACGCTCAAATCTATTTTTGGGAAATTTCTTTGGCATTACTTTGAGCATTTCTTTGTCAATTTTTAAGGAAATGTCTGCGGTAGTGTTTCGAGGAATTATTCGTAGTTCCTTATATAAGCTTCTTTGGCAAATAATTAAATTATTGCTACAGCAATATACTGGCAGTTTAGTCAGCGTTTCTCAAGGGTTCCTTCAGGAATTTCTCCAAGGATTTCTCCAGGAATTTCTCCAGGGCTACTTCCAGGGTTTCCTCCAGAAATTTCTCCAGGAATTCCTCCAGGAATTTCCCTCAGGGATTCCGCCAGGAATTTCTCCAGAAGATCCTCCAGTAATTTCTCCAGGGATTCATCTAGTAATTTCTACAGGGATTTCTCCAGGAATTTCTCCAGGGATTCCTCCAGGAATTTCTACAGGGATTCCTCCAAAAATTTCTACAGGGATTCCTGAAGTATTTCTCCAGGAATTCCTCCAGTATTACTCCAGGAATTCCTCCAGGAATTCTGCAGGGATTCCTCCAGTATTTCTCCAGGAAATCCTCAAGGAACTTCTCCAGCGGTTCCTCCAGTAATTTCTCCAGGGATTCCTCCAGTATTTCTCCGGGAATTCCTCCACGATTTTTTTCAGGGATGTAGCCAGGAATTTCTCCAGTATTTCTCCAGGGATTCCTCCAGGAATTTCTCCAGGGAATCCTTCAGTCTTTCTCCAAGAATTTCCCCAGGTATTTCCTCAGAGATTCCGCCAGGAATTTCTCCAGAAGTTCCTCCAGTAATTTCTCCAGGGATTCCTCCAGAAATTTCTCCAATGATTCCGCCAGGAATTTCTCCAGTGGTTCCTCCAGTATTTCTCCAGGGATTCCTCCAGGAATTTCTCCAGGGATTCCTCCAGTATTTCTCCAGAAATTCCTCCAGGAATTTCTCCAGGGATTCCTCCAGGAATTTTTTCAGGGATTCCTCCAGGAATTTCTCTAGGGATTCCTCCAGTATTTCTCCAGGAATTCCTCCTAGAATTTCTTCAGGGATTCCGCCAGGAATTTCTCCAGTGGTTCCTCCAGTAATTTCTCCAGGGATTCCTCCAGAAATTTCTCCAATGATTCCGCCAGGAATTTCTCCAGTGGTTCCTCCAGTATTTCTCCAGGGATTCCTCCAGGAATTTCTCCAGGGATTCCTCCAGGAATTTCTCCAGGGATTCCTCCAGTATTTCTCCAGAAATTCCTCCAGGAATTTCTCTAGGGATTCCTCTAGTATTTCTCCAGGAATTCCTCCTAGAATTTCTTCAGGGATTCCGCCAGGAATTTCTCCAGGGATTCCTCCAGGAATTTCTCTAGGGATTCCTCCAGTATTTCTCCAGGAATTCCTCCTAGAATTTCTTCAGGGATTCCGCCAGGAATTTCTCCAGTGGTTCCTCCAGTAATTTCTCCAGGGATTCCTCCAGTCTTTCTCCAGGAATTTCCCCAGGAATTTCCTCAGGGATTCCGCCAGGAATTTCTCCAGGGGTTCCTCCATTAATTTCTCCAGGGATTCCTCCAGAAATTTATCCAGCGGTTCCTCCAGGAATTTCTCCAGGAATTCCTCCAGGGATTCCGCCAGGAATTTCTCCAGTGGTTCCTCCAGTATTTCTCCACAGATTCCTCCAGGAATTTCTCCAGGGATTCCTCCAGGAATATCTCCAGGGATTCCTCCAGTATTTCTCCGAAAATTCCTCCAGGAATTTCTCCAGGAATTCCTCCAGAATTTCTCCAGGAATTCCTCCTAGAATTTCTTCAGGGATTCCGCCAGGAATTTTTCCAGGGATTCCTCCGGTATTTCTCCAGAAATTCCTCCAGGAATTTTCTCAGGAATTCCGCCAGGAATTTCTCCAGGGGTTCCTTCAGTAATTTATCCAGGGATTGCTCCAGAAATTTCTACAGGGATTCCTCCAGGAATTTCTCCAGGGATTCCTCCAGGAATTTCTCCAGGGATTCCTCCAGTATTTCTCCAGGAATTTCCTCAGGGATTCCGCCAGGAATTTCTCCAGGGGTTCCTCCAGTAATTTCTCCAGATATTTCTCCAGAAATTTCTCCAGGGATTCCTCCAGAAATTTCTCCAGGGATTCCTCCATGAATTTCTCCAGGGATTCTTCCAGTTTTTCTCCAGGAATTCCTCCAGGAATTTCGTCAGGGATTCCAAAAGGAATTTCTCCAGTGGTTCCTCCAGTAATTTCTTCAGGGATTCCACCAGTATTTCTCCGGGAATTCCTCCAGGAATTTCTTCAGGGATTCCGCCAGGAATTTCTCCAGTGGTTTCTCCAGTAATTTCTCCAGGGATTCCTCCAGGAATTTCTCCAGGAATTCCTCAAGGAATTTCGCCAGGGATTCCTCCAGTATTTCTCCAGGAATTCCTCCAGGAATTTCCTCAGGGATTCCGCCAGGAATTTCTCCAGTGGTTCCTCTAGTAATTTCTTCAGGGGTTCCTCCAGTAATTTCTCCAGGGATTCCTCCAGGAATTTCTCTAGGGATTCCTCCATGAATTTCTCCAGGGATTCCTCCAGTTTTTCTCCAGGAATTCCTCCAGGAATTTCGTCAGGGATTCCAAAAGGAATTTCTCCAGTGGTTCCTCCAGTAATTTCTCCAGGGATTCCACCAGTATTTCTCCGGGAATTCCTCCAGGAATTTCTTCAGGGATTCCGCCATGAATTTCTCCAGGGGTTCCTCCTGTAATTTCTCCAGGGATTCCTCCAGAAATGTCTGCAGGGATTCCTCCAGTATTTCTCCAGGGGTTTCTCCAGTAATTTCTCCAGGGATTCCTTCTGAAATTTCTCCAGGGATTCCTCCAGGAATTTCTCCAGGAATTCATCCAGGAATTCCTCCAGGGATTCCGCCAGGAATTTATCCAGTGGTTCCTTCAGTAATTTCTCCAAGGGTTCCTCCAGTGTTTCTCCAGGGATTTCTCCAGGAATTTCTCCAGGGATTCCTCCAGGAATTTCTCCAGGGATTCCTCCAGTATTTCTCCAGGAATTCCTCCTAGAATTTCTTCAGGGATTCCTCCAGTATTTCTCCGGGGATTCCTCCACGAATTTTTTTCAGGGATGTAGCCAGGAATTTCTCCAGTATTTTTCCAGGGATTCCTCCAGGAATTTCTCCATGGATTCCTCCAGTCTTTCTCCAGGAATTTCTCCAGGAATTTTCTCAGGGACTCCGCCAGGAATTTCTCCAGGGGTTTCTCCTGTAATTTCTCCAGGGATTCCTCCAGAAATTTCTCCAGGGATTCCTCCAGGAATTCCTCCAGGGATTCCGCCAGGAATTTCTCCAGTGGTTCCTTCAGTAATTTCTCCAACGGTACCTCCAGTATTTCTTCAGGGATTCCTCCAGGAATTTCTCCTGGGAATCCTTCAGGAATTTCTGCAGGGATTCCTCCAGGAATTTTTCCAGGGGTTCCTCCAGTAATTTCTCCAGAAATTCCTCCAGTAATTTCTTCAGGGATTCCTCTAGGAATTTATCCAGGGATTCCTCCAGTATTACTCCAGTAATTTCTCCAGTGGTTCCTCCAGTGATTTCTCCAGAAATTCCTCCAGTATTTCTCCGGGAATTCCTCCACGAATATTTTCAAGGATGTAGCCAGGAATTTCTCCAGTATTTCTCCAGGGATTCCGTCAGGAATTTCTCCAGGGATTCCTCCTGTCTTTCTTCAGGAATTTCCTCAGGGATTCCGCCAGGAATTTCTCCAGGGTTTCCTCCAGTAATTTCTCCAGGGATTCCTCCAGAAATTTCTCCAGGGATTCCTCCAGGAATTTCTCCAGGAATTCCTCCAGGGATTCCGCCAGGAATTTCTCCAGTGATTCCTCCAGGAATTTCTCCAGGGGTTCCTCCAGTGTTCCTCCAGGGATTCCTCCGGGAATTTCTCCAGGGATTCCTCCAGGAATTTCTCCAGGGATTCCTCCAGTATTTCTCCAGGAATTTCTCCTAGATTTTTTTCAGGGATTCCGCCAGGAATTTCTCCAGAGGTTCCTCTAGTAATTTCTCCAGGGGTTCCTCCAGTAATTTCTCCAGGGATTCCTCCAGGAATTTCTCTAGGGATTTCTCTATGAATTTCTCCAGGGATTCCTCCAGTTTTTCTCCAGGAATTCCTCCAGGAATTTCGTCAGGGATTCCAAAAGGAATTTCTCCAGTGGTTCCTCCAGTAACTTCTCCAGGGATTCATCCAGTATTTTCCCAGGAATTTCCTCAGGGATTTCGCCAGGAATTTCTCCAGAGGTTCCTCCAGACATTTTGACAGGGATTCCTCCAGGAATTTCTCCAAGGATTCCTCCAGATATTTCTCCAGGGATTCGTCCAGGAATTTATCCAGGGATTCCTGCAGTAATTTCTCCAGGAATTCCTCCAGGAATTTCCTCAGGGATTCCGCCAGGAATTTCTCCAGGGGTTCCTCCAGTAATTTCTCCAAGGATTCCTCCCGAAATTTCTACATGAATTCCTCCAGGAATTTCTCAAGGGATCCTCATGGAATTTTTAAATAAAAAATAATAATCCTCCAGGAATTTCTCCAGGGATTCCTCCAGTATTTCTCCAGGAATTCCTCCAGGAATTTCCTCAGGGATTCCGCCAGGAATTTCTCCAGTGGTTCCTCCAGTAATTTTTCCAGGGATTCCTCCAGGAATTTGTCCAGGGATTCCTCCGGTATTACTCCAGAAATTCCTCCAGGAATGTCCCTCAGGGATTCCGCCAGGAATTTCTCCAGGGATTCCTCCAGAAATTTCTACAGGGATTCCTCCAAGAATTTTTCCAGGGATTTGTACAGTATTTCTCCAGGAATTTCCTCAGGGATTCCGCCAGAAATTTCTAAAGGGATTCCTCCAGAAATTTCTCCAGGAATTCCTCCAGAAATTTCTACAGGGATTCCTCCAGTATTTCTCGAGGAGTTTCTCCAGAAATTTCTTCAGAGATTCCGCCAGAAATTTCTCCAGTGGTTCCTCCAGTGGTTCCTTCAGTAATTTGTCCAGGGATTCCTCCAGGAATTTGTCCAGGGATTCCTCCGGTATTTCTCCAGGAGTTCCTCCAGGAATGTCTCTCAGGGATTCCGCCAGGAATTTCTCCAGGGATTCCTCCAGTATTTCTCCAGGAATTCCTCCAGAAATTTCTACAAGGATTCCTCCAGTAATTTCTTCAGGGATTCCTCCAGTATTTCTCCAGGAATTTTTCAAGGAATTTCTTCGGGGATTCCGCCAGGAATTTCTCCAGATGTTCCTCCAGTAATTTCTCCAGGGATTCATCCAGTAATTTCTCCAGGGATTCCTCCAGGAATTTCTCCAGGGATTCCTTCAGTATTTCTCCAGAAATTCCTCCAGGAATTTCCTCAGGGATTCCGCCAGGAATATGTCCAGGGGTTCCTCCAGAAATTTCTCCAGGGATTCCACCAGAAATTTCTTCAGGGATTCCTCCAGTATTTCTCCAGGAATTCCTCCAGGAATTTCTTCAGGGATTCCGCCAGGAATTTTTCCAGTGGTTCCTCCAGTAATTTCTCCAGGAATTTCTCCAGGGATTCCTCCAGTATTTCTCCAGGAGATCCTCCAGAAATTTCTTCAGGGATTCCGCCAGGATTTTCTCCAGTGGTTCCTCCAGGAATTTCTCCAGGGATTTCTCCAGGAATTTCTCCAGGGATACCTCCAGTATTTCTCCAGGAATTCCTTTAGGAATTTCCCTCATAGATTCCGCCAGGAATTTCTCCAGAAGTTCCTCCAGTAATTCTCCAGGGATTCATCTAGTAATTTCTACAGGGAATTCTCCAGGAATTTCTCCAGGAATTCCTCCAGGAATTTCTACAGGGATTCCTCCAGAAATTCTACAGGGTTTCCTCCAGTAATTTCTCCAGGGATTCCTCCAGTATTTCTCCAGAAATTCCTCAAGGAATTTCTTTAGGGATTCCGCCAGGAATTTCATCAGGGGTTCCTCCAGTAAATTCTCCAGAAATTCCTCCAGAAATTTCTCCAGGGATTCCTCCAGTAATTCTCCAGGAATTTCCTCAGGGATTCCGCCAGAAATTTCTACAGGGATTCCTCCAGAAATTTCTCCAGGGATGCCTCCAGTATTTCTCCAGGAATTCCTCCAGTATTTCTCCAGGAATTCCTCCAGGAATTTCTTCAGGGATTCCGCCAGGAATTTCTCTGGTGGTTCCTCCAGTAATTTCTCCAGGGATTCCTCCAGTATTTCTCCGGGAATTCCTCCAGGAATTTCTTCAGGGATTTCGCCAGTTTTTCTCCAGTAATTCTCCAGGAATTTTCTCAGGGATTCCGCCAGAAATTTCTACAGGGATTCCGCCAGGAATTTCTCCAGGAATTCCTCCAGTATTTCTCCAGGAATTCCTCCAGCAATTTCTTCAGGGATTTCGCCAGTTTTTCTCCAGTAATTCTCCAGGAATTTCCTCTGGGATTCCGCCAGAAATTTCTACAGGGATTCCTCCAGAAATTTCTCCAGGGATGCCTCCAGTATTTCTCCAGGAATTCCTCCAGTATTTCTCCAGGAATTCCTCCAGGAATTTCTTCAGGGATTCCGCCAGGAATTTCTCCAGGGTTTCCTCCAGTAATTTTTCCAGGGATTCATCCAGAAATTTCTCCAGGGATTCCTCCAGGAATCTCTCCAGGAATTCCTCCAGGGATTCCGCCAGGAATTTCTCCAGTGGTTCCTCCAGTAATTTCTCCAGGGGCTCCTGCAGTATTTCTCCAGGGATTCCTCCGGGAATTTCTCCAGGAATTTCTCCAGGGATTCCTCCAGTATTTCTCCAGGAATTCCTCCTAGAATTTCTTCAGGGATTCCGCCAGGAATTTCTCCAGAGGTTCTTCTAGTAATTTCTCCAGGGGTTCCTCCAGTAATTTCTCCAGGGATTCCTCCAGGAATTTCTCTAGGGATTTCTCCATGAATTTCTCCAGGGATTTCTCCAGTTTATCTCCAGGAATTCCTCCAGGAATTTCGTCAGGGATTCCAAAAGGAATTTCTCCAGTGGTTCCTCCAGTAACTTCTCCAGGGATTCATCCAGTATTTCTCCAGGAATTTCCTCAGGGATTTCGCCAGGAATTTCTCCAGGGATTCCTCCAGACATTTTGACAGGGATTCCTCCAGGAATTTCTCCAAGGATTCCTCCAGATATTTCTCCAGGGATTCGTCCAGGAATTATCCAGGGATTCCTGCAGTAATTTCTCCAGGAATTCCTCCAGGAATTTCCTCAGGGATTCCGCCAGGAATTTCTCCAGGGGTTCCTCCAGTAATTTCTCCAGGGATTCCTCCAGAAATTTCTACAGGGATTTCTCCAAGAATTTTTCCAGGGATTTGTACAGTATTTCTCCAGGAATTTCCTCAGGGATTCCGCCAGAAATTTCTTCAGGGATTCCTCCAGAAATTTCTACAGGGATTCCTTTAGAAATTTCTCCAGGGATGCCTCCAGTATTTCTCCAGGAATTCCTCCAGTATTTCTCCAGGAATTCCTCCAGGAATTTCTTCAGGGATTCCGCCAGGAATTTCTTTAGTGGTTCCTCCAGTAATTTTTCCAGGGATTCCTCCAGTATTTCTCCAGGAATTCCTCCAGGAATTTCTACAGGGATTCCGCCAGGAATTTCTCCAGAGGTTCCTCCAGAAATTTCTCCAGGGTCCCTCCAGGGATTCCTCCAGGAATTTCTCCAGGAATTTCCTCAGGGATTCCGCCATGAATTTCTCCAGGGGTTCCTCCAATAATTTCTCCAGGGATTCCTCCAGAAATTTCTGCAGGGATTCCTCCAGTATTTCTCCGGGAATTCCTCCAGGAATTTCTCCAGGGGCTCCACCAGTAATTTCTTCAGTGGTTCCTCCAGTAATTTCTCCCAGAATTCCTCCAGTGTTTCTCCAGGTATTCCTCCAGGAATTTCTCCAGGGATTCCTCCAGGAATTTCTCCAGGAATTTCTCCAGGGATTCCTCCAGTATTTCTCCAGGAATTCCTCCAGCAATTTCTTCAGGGATTCCGCCAGTCTTTCTCCAGGAATTCCTCCAGGAATTTCTTCAGGGATTCCGCCAGGAATTTTTCCAGGGGTTCGTCCAGTAATTTCTACAGGGATTCCTCCAGAATTTTCTTCAGGGATTCTTCTAGGAATTTATCCAGGGATTCCTCCAGTATTACTCCAGTAATTTCTCCGGGATTCCAAAAGGAATTTCTCCAGTGGTTCCTCCAGTAACTTCTCCAGGGATTCATCCAGTATTTCTCCAGGAATTTCCTCAGGGATTTCGCCAGGAATTTCTCCAGGGATTCCTCCAGACATTTTGACAGGGATTCCTCCAGGAATTTCTCCAAGGATTCCTCCAGATATTTCTCCAGGGATTCGTCCAGGAATTATCCAGGGATTCCTGCAGTAATTTCTCCAGGAATTCCTCCAGGAATTTCTTCAGGGATTCCGCCAGGAATTTCTCCAGGGGTTCCTCCAGTAATTTCTCCAAGGATTCCTCCAGATATTTCTCCAGGGATTCGTCCAGGAATTATCCAGGGATTCCTGCAGTAATTTCTCCAGGAATTCCTCCAGGAATTTCCTCAGGGATTCCGCCAGGAATTTCTCCAGGGGTTCCTCCAGTAATTTCTCCAGGGATTCCTCCAGAAATTTCTACAGGGATTTCTCCAAGAATTTTTCCAGGGATTTGTACAGTATTTCTCCAGGAATTTCCTCAGGGATTCCGCCAGAAATTTCTTCAGGGATTCCTCCAGAAATTTCTACAGGGATTCCTTTAGAAATTTCTCCAGGGATGCCTCCAGTATTTCTCCAGGAATTCCTCCAGTATTTCTCCAGGAATTCCTCCAGGAATTTCTTCAGGGATTCCGCCAGGAATTTCTTTAGTGGTTCCTCCAGTAATTTTTCCAGGGATTCCTCCAGTATTTCTCCAGGAATTCCTCCAGGAATTTCTACAGGGATTCCGCCAGGAATTTCTCCAGAGGTTCCTCCAGAAATTTCTCCAGGGTCCCTCCAGGGATTCCTCCAGGAATTTCTCCAGGGATTCCTCCGCCAGGAATTTCTTTAGTGGTTCCTCCAGTAATTTTTCCAGGGATTCCTCCAGTATTTCTCCAGAAATTCCTCCAGGAATTTCCTCAGGGATTCCGCCATGAATTTCTCCAGGGGTTCCTCCAATAATTTCTCCAGGGATTCCTCCAGAAATTTCTGCAGGGATTCCTCCAGTATTTCTCCGGGAATTCCTCCAGGAATTTCTCCAGGGGCTCCACCAGTAATTTCTTAGTGGTTCCTCCAGTAATTTCTCCCAGAATTCCTCCAGTGTTTCTCCAGGTATTCCTCCAGGAATTTCTCCAGGGATTCCTCCAGGAATTTCTCCAGAAATTTCTCCAGGGATTCCTCCAGTATTTCTCCAGGAATTCCTCCAGCAATTTCTTCAGGGATTCCGCCAGTCTTTCTCCAGGAATTCCTCCAGGAATTTCTTCAGGGATTCCGCCAGGAATTTTTCCAGGGGTTCGTCCAGTAATTTCTACAGGGATTCCTCCAGAATTTTCTTCAGGGATTCTTCTAGGAATTTATCCAGGGATTCCTCCAGTATTACTCCAGTAATTTCTCCGGGAATTCCTCCAGGAATATTTTCAGGGATGTAGCCAGGAAATTCTCCAGTATTTCTCCAGGGATTCCTCCAGGAATTTCTACAGGGATTCCTCCAGTCTTTCTCCAGGAATTTCCTCAGGGATTCCGCCAGGAATTTCTCCAGGGATTCCTCCAGGAATTTCTCCAGGGATTCCTCCAGTATTTCTCCAGGAATTCCTCCTAGAATTTCTTCAGGGATTCCGCCAGGAATTTCTTTAGTGGTTCCTCCAGTAATTTCTCCAGGGATTCCTACAGTATTTCTCCAGGAATTTCTCCAGGAATTTCTTCAGGGATTCCGCCAGGAATTTCTCCGGGGTCCCTCCAGTAATTTCTCCAGGGATTCCTCCAGAAATTTCAACAGGGATTCCTCCAGGAATTTCTCCAGGGATTCCTCCAGTATATCTCCAGGGATTCCTCCAGGAATTTCCTCAGGGATTCCGCCAGGAATTTCTCCAGGGGTTCCTCCAGTAATTTTTCCAGGGATTGTTCCAGAAATTTTTACAGGAATTCCGCCAGGAATTTCTCCAGCGGTTCCTCCAGTAATTTCTCCAGGGATTCCTCCAGAAATTTCTCCAGGGATTCCTCCAGAAATTTCTCCAGGGATTCCTTCAGGAATTTATCCAGGGATTCCTCCAGTATTTCTCCAGGAATTCCTCCAGGAATTTCCTCAGGGATTCCGCCAGGAATTTCTCCAGAGGTTCCTCTAGTAATTTCTCCAGGGGTTCCTCCAGCAATTTTTCCAGGGATTCCTCCAGGAATTTCTCTAGGGATTTCTCCATGAATTTCTCCAGGGATTCCTCCAGTTTTTCTCCAGGAATTCCTCCAGGAATTTTGTCAGGGATTCCAAAAGGAATTTTTCCAGTGGTTCCTCCAGTAATTTCTCCAGGGATTCATCCAGTATTTCTCCAGGAATTTCCTCAGGGATTTCGCCAGGAATTTCTCCAGGGGTTCCTCCAGTAATTTCTCCAAGGATTCCTCCCGAAATTTCTACATGGATTCCTCCAGGAATTTCTCCAGAGGTTCCTCCAGGAATTTCTCCAGGGATTCCTCCAGAAATTTTGACAGGTATTCCTCCAGGAATTTTTCCAAGGATTCCTCCAGATATTTCTCCAGGGATTCGTCCAGGAATTTATCCAGGGATTCCTGCAGTAATTTCTCCAGGAATTCCTCCAGGAATTCCTCCAGGAATTTCCTCAGGGATTCCTCCAGGAATTTCTCCAAGGATTCCTCTCGAAATTTCTACATGGATTCCTCTAGAAATTTCTTCAGGGATTCCTCCAGGAATTTCTCCAGAGATCCTCATGGAATTTTTAAATAAATAATAATAATCCTCCAGGAATTTCTCCAGGGATTCCTCCAGTATTTCTCCAGGAATTCCTCCAGGAATTTTCTCAGGGATTCCGCCAGGAATTTCTCCAGGAGTTCCTCTAGCAATTTCTCCAGGGATTCCTCCAGACATTTCTCCAGGGATTCCTCCAGGAATTTCTCCAGGGATTCCTCCAGTATTTCTCAGGAATCCCTCCAGGAATTTCTCCAGGGATTCCGCCAGGAAATTCTCCAGTGGTTTCTCCAGTAATTTCTTCAGGGATTCCTCCAGGAATTTCTCCAGGGATTCCTCCAGGAATTTCTCCAGGAATTTTTAGATAAATAATAATAATCCTCCAGGAATTTCTCCAGGGATTCCTCCAGTATTTCTCCAGGAATTCCTCCAGGAATTTCCTCAGGGATTCCGCCAGGAATTTCTCCAGGGGTTCCTCTAGCAATTTCTCCAGGGATTCCTCCAGACATTTCTCCAGGGATCCCGACTAGGCGATCATAACAAAAATATATCATAATACGTTATCATGTTACACAGATTTTTTCTAACATAGGCAGTTATAATTTAGATGCAGGATGTTGTTAAAATAACAAAAATTCTAACTAAAAATCATAAGGGTTCTAACAAAAGCGTATCAGAGTTTGTTACAAGTACATCAAAAATATATCAAGCCCTGTTCTAAGTTTTTGATAAAATATATCAAAATTATAATACAGTTTAATATTTTAAATTAGGGTAAAAATCAAATAGGGTAAAAACTGATTTTTTTTACTCATTTTTAGGTAATTACCTTAAGTGTGTTATTCTATTTTTAGAAAATAATAGGTCGCATAAAAAAAACTTTCGAGTTCATTCTAAAACTTACAAACATAGACGGGATTTGAACCACCAATCCTGCAATCGTAAATTTCCAGTCGCCTTTACCAATGAGGCTATTACTTCACTTGAAGTGAGGGACGAAAGAAGCTTTACTGATTCTACGTATTGCCAGTTTCCCTATTCCCCCATCTCTTGTTTGTCAGTCGCAGGACAAAAATAGACAGAGATTTGAATGCAAGATCAAACAATGAACCTCTCTCTCTTACCAACAGCGCTATCGCGGTGCGCAGACATGCGCACTGAAACACTAATAACAGTGGTGGCGTTCGCATGGACCGTCGTCGGCTATTTCCAAGGAACAAAGAGAACGATGAAAAAGTTGCTGTCGACTATTTATGATTGAGCTTCGTCATGGGGTGCATTTTGGCGGCAACAAAGATTCTTTCCGGACGGAGATGATTTTTATTTTATTTTTTTGTTTTGTTCGCGCTGCGAGAACGGCGATTATACACGTACCTACGTAAGCGAAGGTAAAATGTGGCTTTGTTTTAATTGATCACAATTATATCATATGCCGATATGATTACTTCTGCAGATGCTGTAGTGTAGTTTTATTCTGTTTTAGATTATTTTTAGTAATGAAAAATGATATTTGTCAAACAATATATGGTCGAATAATAATAGATCGAAAGAAAAAAGTTGTAATAGACAAATGCAATCATCAATTGAGCAGAATTGTCTGTATACATACACATAGTTGACATTTTTATTGATTAGAATTATTTAGTAGGTGCTATCTCCACGCTCACTAACATTCATTACTTCATAATATATAGTCTGTTCGGTACTTTTTGACGTTATAATTAGAAGTTAGAATAGCAGTACTGTTAAAATGGCATATAAATCCAACTACACACTCAATCCTGAATTGCCTGTTCTATACTTTTTTTAACGAAAATAGAACAGCAGAGCTTTTTCGGTAGCTACGGTAATCGATTTTTTTTTTTTTTTTTTCATTTTATTTACGGCACTTTACACCGAAGTGCATTCGTGCCACAAAAATAAACTAAATACATTAACATTTTCATTTACAATTCGTTATTCCCTATTTCACATTATCCAGTGATTTTATAAACCTATCTGTCCGATTATTTTGTTTTCTAAATTTTACGATCCACGCATCGACATCATTTGGGGCTGGATCCGGACCGGAGTCAGAATCGTCATTTGCAGTACATTCCATATCCATTTCATCGTCGTTTTTGTAATTCGAACAATGGTCATCGAACGGTCTTTTTGCTCTCGTTTTCTGAGGCTGTTTCATCGCTTGTTCATCTCCGCGAATGACTTCCTCGTTGCGATCACATCTCATCTTCGGTGGGGCTTCGCTCTTAGAACTCACTGACGGCTTATTTTTCTGCACACGTTGTTTCTGCTCATCATTGTGTTCGGTATAAACTTCTATCTGCATTTGGTTGTCAGCTGAAGGTTTTGGTCGCACAGATTGGCCATCGTTTGATGGTTTCCCTGCTCTTGCTTGCTTTTGCTCTGCTGTTGCCTCCGAGCATTTTTGATTGGGGTGCGCTTCCCTTTCACACTGGCGGCATGTTGGTATCTGTGAGCGATAAGTCACAGTTGTCATTTGATTTTGGATCCGGATGAATGATGGTACATTTTTCTTCAGTTCGATCCGTACTACACGAACTCCATTTGGTATTCCCGGAAAGAACTTCCTCCACAATTCCCGCGCTACCGATTTGACTTTACCGTATTGTTCCATATGTTCGGCTATTACATTGTTGGGTATACACGGCGGAAGATCGTGTATACGGATGTTGATTGCGGTGTCCTCCATATAGACCGGGATATAGAATTTTTTCTCCCCCGCTTCCATGGTGTGTTTGAGGTGATGTAATGCAGCAATGCACTCTGCTGCTTCTAAGGAACGCATCTCGACGAGTGCACAGTTCCGTAGGGTGTGTAGCTGGAGACTCTTGACTGCTGCCATGTCAATCTTGAGCTCATCGCTTAGAAATTTGCCAATGGTTCCTGTGCTCGGTCGGGCGGGAAGAACAGTGAAATCGATCACTACTGTGTTTTTTCGCGTGGTGGCCATTGTGTCGCAAGTCACAATAGAACACCGCAACGAAAGTTTGCTCGCTAGCAAAAAGCAACCGATCAGATTGAGCGATAGCTGACAACTGGGTAATCGATTTTACTGAGTCTCAGTACACCAAGTGTCAAAAACGGGTGCAAAAGGTAAACAATCCGTTATTGCTGCATTCAGCTGTTCTATTTTCTTCAAAAATTTACCGAACACGGTATTTAAAATTGAGTGTGTAAGTTTACTCAATTTTGAGATTAAAAAAAACTCATGTGCAGATGTATCACTTTTTGAAGCTAAAATTTTACTTAATCTATAAGAATTGGGAATTGTAGAAAAGTGATAGGATTTTGGCACCGTAACGGGACTGGGATATTGAAAGAAGGAAATAAATATTAAGATATATGCTATATTTACCCAAAAACTCAATTAAAGCAATGAATAAAATAAAAAATACGGAAGAGTCTGATGAAATTTCTAGAAGTTGCAATGCCTTTATTTTTTACTGCATATTAATATGAAACAGCAGTCAATAAACTAAAGAAGGTATACTATGTAATGGTTATATCTGCGATACATTTTCTCCGATTTTGACAATATTGATCTCATTTAATCCAGATTTTTTTCCATCTAAAACAAATCCGACTGAACCGATCTGGTCATTGTGGGTTAAGGCAACCCCGAATTGCCATACGAGTGGAATTTTCCATAGACCAGCTGCAATAGCATATCTGACCAGCCTAGGCCCAGAGTATTGACTTCAAAGTAATCATTACGAAGCATGTTTCACGAGAGACCATGTCTTTTCAATACGCTAACCCCAACAATGACGATATTAGAATAGTGGAGCTTAGAAGCAAAGGGGTGTAAGTTACAGAAACCCACTTACGAGTAGATGAACTTTGAAGTTTTTCACCAGTTTTACATCCCATTCAAAATGTATGGAATTTCAATATCAACCCAATTTTCTCTGATTACTGTATTTTTTCTAATCATCATAAAAATAATCTTTAAAATGTTCCTGAAAGCTTGAAATCTGAATATTTTTTTATATGCTCAGCTCAAACTCGACAAAATGGTCACTTACACCTCTTTGCATCTGGGCCCCTCAATAACATAAAAACATGTTCCAGAAAATTTGAACTTTTGGGAATACCACCTAACCCAATCGTTCTATTCGCATAACCAATCAATTTCTCATTTTTTTGTAATATAGCTAAAAATTAAAATAGTTTCATATTCTGATATAATTATGTTATTTTTTCAACTGATCATTTTGTTCAGTTGCAAAAATAACAAAGTTATAACAGAGTTTGTTCTGATTTATTTGTAACAAAACTAGTTACAAAAGATTATAATATATTTTGTTATAATTTAGTTTGAAAAAGTAATAAACAGTCCATGTCATAACAAAATTATAACATAATGTGTTAGTTATATCACATTAAGATATAATTATGATATATTCTTGTTATGATCATCTAGTCGGGATTCCTCCAGGAATTTCTCCAGGGATTCCTCCAGTATTTC
The DNA here is from genome assembly GCF_035046485.1 of Aedes albopictus. Taxonomy (NCBI): domain Eukaryota; kingdom Metazoa; phylum Arthropoda; class Insecta; order Diptera; family Culicidae; genus Aedes; species Aedes albopictus. The sequence continues at coordinate 251,989,622 of NC_085136.1, forward strand.
TCAGGAATCCCTCCAGGAATTTCTCCAGGGATTCCTCCAGGAATTTCTCCAGTGGTTCCTCCAGTAATTTCTCCAGGGATTCATCCAGTATTTCTCCAGGAATTTCCTCAGGGATTCCGCCAGGAATTTCTCCAGGGATTCCTCCAGTATTTCTCAGGAATCCCTCCAGGAATTTCTCCAGGGATTCCGCCAGGAAATTCTCCAGTGGTTTCTCCAGTAATTTCTTCAGGGATTCCTCCAGGAATTTCTCCAGGGATTCCTCCAGGAATTTCTCCAGGAATTTTTAGATAAATAATAATAATCCTCCAGGAATTTCTCCAGGGATTCCTCCAGTATTTCTCCAGGAATTCCTCCAGGAATTTCCTCAGGGATTCCGCCAGGAATTTCTCCAGGGGTTCCTCTAGCAATTTCTCCAGGGATTCCTCCAGGAATTTCTTCAGGGATTCCTCCAGGAATTTCTCCAGGGATTCCTCCAGTATTTCTCAGGAATCCCTCCAGGAATTTCTCCAGGGATTCCGCCAGGAAATTCTCCAGTGGTTTCTTCAGTAATTTCTCCAGGGATTCCTCCAGGAATTTCTCCAGGGATTCCTCCAGGAATTTCTCCAGGAATTTTTAGATAAATAATAATAATCCTCCAGGAATTTCTCCAGGGATTCCTCCAGTATTTCTCCAGGAATTCCTCCAGGAGTTTCCTCAGGGATTCCGCCAGGAATTTCTCCAGGGGTTCCTCTAGTAATTTCTCCAGGGATTCCTCCAGACATTTCTCCAGGGATTCCTCCAGGAATTTCTCCAGGGATTCCTCCAGGAATTTCTCCAGGGATTCCTTCAGTATTTCTCAGGAATCCCTCCAGGAATTTCTCCAGGGATTCCGCCAGGAAATTCTCCAGTGGTTTCTCCAGTAATTTCTCCAGGGATTCCTCCAGGAATTTCTCCAGGGATTCCTCCAGGAATTTCTCCAGGAATTTTTAGATAAATAATAATAATCCTCCAGGAATTTCTCCAGGGATTCCTCCAGTATTTCTCCAGGAATTCCTCCAGGAATTTCCTCAGGGATTTCGTCAGGGATTTCGCTAGGAATTTTATCAGTGGTTTCTCCAGTAATTTCTCCAGGGGTTCCTCCAGTAATTTGCCCAGAGTTTTCTCCTGAAATTCCTCCAGGGATTCCTTTAGGAATTCCTCTAGGGATTCCTACAAGAATTCCTCAAGGTATCCCCCCAGAGATTCCCCCAAGAATTCCTCCAGGGATTTCTCCAGATAGTCCTCTAAGTATCCCTCCAGGGATTCCGCCAGGAGTTCTTCTAGATTCATCCAGGTAGTCCCCATGGGACTCCTTTAGGATTTTCTCCAGGGATTCCGCCAAAAATTCCTCCAGAGATTCCTCCAAAAATTTTTCCAGTGATACCTCCAGGAGTTCCTCCAAGAATTTCTCCAGGGATTCCTAAAGGAATTTGCCCTGGATTCGTCCTGGGCGGCATTTCTCCAGGGAATCCTCGGAGATTCCTCCTGGAATTCCTCCAGGGATTCCTTCAGGGATTCCTCCAAAAATTTCTCAAGGGATTCCTCAAGGAATTTCCCCAGGGATTCCTCCAGTAATATCTTCAAGGATTTCTCCAGAGATTTCTCCAGGAATTACCCTAGGAATCCCTTCAGGTACTTCCCAAAGCACTACTCCAGGAATTCCTCCCGGGAATTCTCCAGAAATATCTACACGCATTCCTTTAGAAATTTTTCCAGGTCTTTCTCCAGAAATTCCTCCAAGGATTCCTACAGGAATTTCTCTAAAAATACCTCAAGCGATTTCCCTAGGAATTCCTCCAAGAATTCCTCCAGAAATTCCTCCACGAATTTCAACAGCAATTTTTCCAGGGATTCCTCAAGAAATTCCTCTGAGGATTCCTTCAGAAATTTCTTTAGGGTTCCTCCAGGAATTTCTCCAGGAAATCCTCCAGGATTATCTCACGGGATTCGTTCATTCATCGAGAATTTCATTAGGGATTTCTACAGAAATTTCTTCAGGGATTTCTAGGATTCTCTAGGATTTTTTCCAGGGATTCCTCCAGGATTTTTTCCAGAAATTCCTCCATGAATTCCTCCTGGAATTCCATCAGGAATTCCATCAGAAATTGCTCCAGGAATTCCATCAGGAATTCCTTCAGGAATACCTCCAGGAAATCCTCTAGGGATTTCCCGGGGGATTCCTCCAAGAATTTCTCCAAGTATCCCCTACGGATTCCTCCAGAAATATTTCCACGTATTCTTTTAGAAATTTCTCCAGTGATCATCCAGGAATTTCTCCAGGGATTCCTCCAGAAATACCTCCAGATATTCCTGCAGGGCTAACTCCAGGGATCCCTCCTGGAATTCCTCCAGAGCTTTCTCCAGGATTCCTACAGGAATTTCTTTAGGGATTTTTCCGGAAATTTCTTCAGGGGATCCTGCAGGATTTTTTTCACGGATTCCTCAAGGAATTTCTTCAGGGATTCCTGCAAGAATTTCTCCAGAAATTTCTCCAGGGATTCCTTCAGGAATTCTACCAGGAATTGCTTTAGGAATTACCCGAGGAATTGCTCCAAGAATTCCTCCTGGTATCCTCCCACGGGATTCCTCCAAGAATTCCTCCAGGAATTTCTCACGGGAATTCTTCAGATTTTTTAAGGGATTCCTCCAGGAATTTCTCCAAGGATTGCTCCAGGCATTCCTCCAGGGATTTCTCCAGAAATTCCTCTGAGAATTCCTCCTGGGATTCTACCAAGAATTTATCTAGATTCCTCCTGGTATTGCCCAAGGGACTTCTTCAGGAATTCCTCCAAAAATGCTTCCAGAGATTGCTCCAGAAATTTCTCCATGGGTTCCTTAAGGGCTACTTCCAGGGATTCCGACAGGAATTTCTCCAGGGGTTCCTCCAGTTATTTTTCCAGGGATTCCTCCAGAAATTCCTTCAGGGATTCCTCCAGGAATTCCTCTAGGGATTTCTCGAAAGATTCTCACAAGAATTCCTCAAGGTATCCCCCAGGGATTTCCCCAAGAATTCCCAGGGATTCTTTCGAGAATTCCTCCAGGGATTCCTTCAAGGAATTCTTCAGGAATTCATCTAAGTATTCCTCCAGGGATTCCGCCAGAAATTTATCTAGATTCCTCCAGGTATTGCCCAAAAGACTCCTTCAGGAATTTCTCCAGGGATTCCTCCAAAAATTCCTCCAGAGATTGCTCCAGAAATTTCTCCATGGATTCCTCCAGGAATTCCTCCTGGGATTTCTCCAGGAAATTATCCAGTGAATCTTCAAGGAATATCCCCTGAATTCATCCAGAGCTACCTCAAGGAACTACTCTAGGGATTCCGCCAGGGATTTCTCCAGGGATCCCTCCATGGATTCCTTCAGGGATTCCTGCAGGAATTTTTCCAGTAATTTCTTCTGGGATTTCTCCAGGGATTCCTCCAAGAATTCTTCTAGGGATTCCCTCCAGGTATTTCCCAAGGGACTCCATCAAGAATTTGTCCAGAGGTTCCTCCAGAAATTTCTCCACGCATTCCTTTAGATATTTTTCCAGGGTTCCTCCAATATTTTTTCCCAAGATTCTTTTAGGGATTCCTCCAGGAATATCTTCCCAGTCAACACACGATCGCATATGATGTTGAATAGGATGCAAAAGTGGAGGCGATATGCGTACACTTTACACACGGTAAAATGGAAGCATGTACGCATATGGCCTCCACTTCAGCATCCTATTCAACATCGTATAAGACTTTGTGTTAGCTGGGTTCAGATATTACTGCAGATATAACTCCAGAGATCCCTCCTGGAATTCTTCCAGGGCTACCTCCAGTAATTCCTCCAAGGATTCCTACAGGAATTCCTTCAAAAATTCCTCCATGGATTTCCCTAGGAATTCCTCCAGAAATCCCTCCAGGAATTTCTACAGCAATTTTTCCAGGGATTGCTCAAGAAATTTCTCTGCGGATTCCTCCAGGAATTCCGCTAGGAACTTCTCAAGGGTTCCTCCAGAAATTTCTCACGGGATTCCTCCAGGAATTTCTCCAGGAATCTCTCCAGGAATTTCTCTAGGAATTTCTCCAGAGATTTCTTCAGGGTTTCCCCTAAGAATTCCTCCAGGTATTACCTATTCCAAGAATTTCTCCAGGAAATCCTCCAGAAATATCTCCAGGGATTATTCCAGAAACTCCTCCAGGGCTTCCTTCAAGAAACCCTCCAAGGATTCCTTCAGGAATTCCTTAAAAAATACCTCCTCTATGAAAGTTTCATCGATTCCGTGGATACATTCTGGAAATTCAGAAGTAATTTCTTTGGATGTTTTTGTACAGTTTATTTGTAATACATACGTCTATTCCATTTAAGAATATCTTCGGCAATTGGCTTCTTTAGTGGTGTTGAGATAATTCCATATTCTGAATCTGCATGCCAAACTGAGCCGAAATCCAAATTTTCATCAATTTTGGTGCCCGGGAACCTATTTAAAAATCAATTTGAAATTTGTATGGGAGCGATTTGTCGAATCACCCCTCGTCGCATTTTGTACTGAGCGGAGTTGTCAAGCAGTTGCCCAACTGTCAAAAGGTGATTTCAAAAAATCTCTTTGAAATTGATTTTAGATACCAAAATAAAGTTCTAAAAATCTGAAAAAAATCATAGCGGCTCAGAAAAAGGTGCTCTTTTGTTTAAAAATAAAAAATCATTGAATTTTTCTTAATTTAAAAACCCAATTCAATTTGGGGATCTTTTTTGCATATTAGAAAACTCTTTTCTAACAATTTCTGCGAAAATTGTTTCTTAAATTCATTCGACATTTTTTTGCATTTTTTTTAGCAGATCATTTGGTTATTATTTCGGCAACGTTTTTGTGAATTGCTTCAGCAATATAATTTTTATTCCTGGTAATTTGTTGGGAAATTTGTTCAATAATTCATTTGGGAGTCATTTTTTTTTTTTCATTCATTAGAAAATTTGGCGTTATTTTGGTAATTTCTATAAGCCATTACATGGTAAATTTATTCAGCAATAATTTTTTTTAAGTTTTTTTTAAGAATTTCGATGGGATTACCTATTTTATCAATTTGTTCGTCAATTTCTTTGGAAATTCCTTCGGTTAGTTCTTTATAGATCCTGTTGGCAATTGCTTGGGAAAATTATTTGTGAAATTTTCCAGTGATGTACTTTAAATTCTAAAGCTTTCAACAATTTCTTCAAGAATCCCTAAGGCATTTACTAACGGGAAATTCTTCGGCAACTTATATAGTATTTAGTTTGGAAAATTATTTAAAACTCTCTGTGAACTTTCATGGTAATTCCTCTATGGGTTATGTGTAATGGGTAATAGGTATGACTAATTTCTTTCGAGATTCCTTTGGGAATCTTCTCGGCAATTGCTTCAAAAATTTCTTCGGCAATTGATAAGGAATTCCTTTGGCAATTGTTTCAAGACTTCCTTTGGTTTGGTTTGGCCTTAAATTCCTACACCAATCACGTTGACACTTCTCTCAGCAATTTCTTTGAACATTGACTCGTTTTATGGAATGTTTGCTAACATGAAAGATGGCAAAATAACTCATAGGACTTTTATGCGAATAACGTAAGAAAAATATGCTACCGTTCAGAAGAGTATTTTCAATCCTGCCCCAGTGTGCGGGGTATACAAAAAATCAGCAGATATTATCAACCTCATGGATTGCCTTATTGTAAGCCAATCGTGCAGAGAGAGTTTTCAAAGATCACACGAATGCCATAATAATGGTAAAGTGTCGTTAATAAATAGTAATAATAATAATAAAGTTTCAAAGTGCAAGCAAAATGAACATAGTTATCGTTTGTAGAAATGCGTCGTTTGAACGGTATTGTAATCGGAACTATATTAATTTAAATATTTATTTTGAAAATCCATGGAGGAATTCCAGGAGGAATTTGTTGAGGAATTCCTGGAAGAGTTTTGGGAGATGCTTCTTCAGGATTTTCTGGTGGCATCCGTGGAGGAATCCCTAGAGGAAAAGTTTGAGGAATTCTGGCAGAAATTTCTGGAGGATTTTCTTGAGGAATTCCTAGAGTAAAGCTTGATCCACTTAGTATTTGGCCGCACAAAACAAGACATTTCTTTGTCAAAAAAATACATAGAAATACGGTTTAGGTTTTATAACACAGGAAATTTATTAAACTTTGAAGAAAAAAATATTGAAAAATTATTCATCGGCATTTCGGATGAATTCTCGGACTTTTCGCTTAATACCGCTCATCATTTTTTGCACAGTAGAACTTTCAACTTGATCTGCCATCTTTTTCCACCACTTCTGCAAATCAGATGGTTTTTTGATTGTTTTACCACATTTTTTTAGTTTGCCTTTGATAATTGCCCAAAATTTTTCGATGGGACGAAAATCTGGGCAATTCGGAGGGTTGATAGTTTTCTCAATAATATCAATGTTATTCCTTGTATACCATTCCATGACATCCCGGCTGTAATGGCAGCTGGCTAAGTCAGGCCAGAACTTCACCGGACCGTCATGTGATTGAATGAATGGCAAAACTCGCTCCTGAAGACACTCCTGCTTGTAAACCTGCCCATTCATGGTCGCTCCAGTGATAAAAACATCCGTTTTCCTTCCACAACTGCAGATGCCTTGCCATATCATCAACTTGCGAGCAAACTTATCAGCATAGACGAATTTAAATCTTCCTGGGGCATCACCCTTGCGTTTGGCGTGGTAAAATTTGTGTCCTGGGAGTTGTCCAAAGTCCATTTTGACGTATCAATCAAAAAACCATCTGATTTGCAGAAGTGGTGGAAAAAGATGGCAGATCAAGTTGAAAGTTCTACTGTGCAAAAAATGATGAGCGGTATTAAGCGAAAAGTCCGAGAATTCATCCGAAATGCCGATGAATAATTTTTCAATATTTTTTTCTTCAAAGTTTAATAAATTTCCTGTGTTATGAAACCTAAACCGTATTTCTATGTATTTTTTTGACAAAGAAATGTCTTGTTTTGTGCGGCCAAATACTAAGTGGATCAAGCTTTAATCCCTGGAAAAACTTCTCTAGGTATTTCTGGAGGAGTTCCTAAACGAATGTTTAGAGTAATTTATGGAGGATGCTTTTGAGGAATTACAGGAGGAAGTCCTGGAGCAAGAAAATATTTCTGGAGGAATTTCTGAAAACTTTTTTGGAGCAATTTATGGAGGAATTCTTTAAGGAATTACCGAAGGAATTCCTGAAGGAATTTTTTAAGGACTTTCGGGACAAAAAATTCAAGCTTCTTTGAGGAACTTCTAGAAGGAATTCCAGAGGAATTTCTGAAAAAAAAAATCATAGATGAATCCCTGAAGAAATTTCTGCAGAAATTCCTAGAGAAATTCCTGCAGGAATCCTGGCAAAAATTCCAACGGGATTTTCTTGAGGAATGCTAGAGGGAATACCTGGAGGAATCCCTGAAGGAATTCCCAAAGGTTCATTTGAGGTTCCTTGAAGGAATTTCTGGAGAAATTCCTAGTGAATTTTTTTAGGCTTACCCGTCGAAAATCCTGGAGGAATGTCTCCTGGAGATATTTCTGATGGAGTTCCTGGACAATCCCTGGAAAATTTCAGGAATAATCCCTGCAAGAAATCGTTGAGGAATTTCTGCAGATTTATTTTTTATTTTTGAAAGAGCTTCTGGAGGAATATTTTAAAGAAATTAATGGATTGATCCCTGGAGGAATTTCTCGAAGAATTCCTGGAAGAATTCCTGGAACAGTTCTGGGACATTTTTTAAGGATTTTCTGGAGGAATCCGTGGAGGAATTCCTGGAGGAATCCCTATAGGAAATCTTGAAGGAATTCAAGCAGAAATTCCTAGAGGATTTTCTGAAGGAATTCCTGGAGAATTCCCTGGAGAAATACCTGGAATGATACCTGTAGAAAAACTTGAAGGTGTTTCTGGAGGAATTCGTGAAGGAATTTCAAGAGAAATTTATGGGATTCCTTAAAAGATTACTGGAGGAATTCCTGGGAGAATTCTATGCAGAATGTGTGGAGGAATATTCGAGGCTCCCTGAAGGAATTTCTGGAGGAATTCCTAGATAAATTGCTGGAGGAATTCCTGGAGGGATTGTTTGGGGAATTTCCGGAGGAATTTTTTAAATTTACTTGGAGAAACTCCTAGAGGAATGCCTCCTGGAAGATGTCTGATGGAAATCCTAGATAAATTTCTGATAGAATTCCTGGAGAAATACCTGGAGGAATTCCTGTAGGAATTTCTGAAGAAATTCCTGGAGAATCCCTGAAGAAATTCCAGGAGCAATCCCTGTTAGAGTTCCTAGAGGAATTTGTGGAGGAATTCTTTGAAGAATTCCCGGAGATTTTTTTTTAATTTCTGAAGGAGCTTCTGAAAGAATTTTTGAGCAATTTCTAAAGAAATTGGATGGATCTCTGGAAGAATTTCTGGAAGAGTTCTGGGAGATTTTCTTTTAGGATATTCAGGAGGAATACGTGGAGGAATTCCTGGAGGAATCTGTAAAGGATATTTTGGAAAAATTAAGGCAGAAATTCCTAGAGGATTTTCTGAATGGAAACCTTTTGGAATTCCTGGAGAAATTTCTGAAAGAATCCTTGTAGAAAAACTTGAAGATGTTTCTGAAGGAATTCTTGGAGGAATTTTAAGAGAATTTTTTTGAGGAATTCCTCTCAGAATTACTGGAGGAATTTCTGGAGGAGTTTTTTGAAGAATTTCTGGAGATATTTTTGAGGCTTTCTAGAGGAATGTCTGGAGGATTTGTTTATGGAACTTGAGGAAAAATTTTTTGATGAATTTCTGAAGAAATTCATTGATGAATCCCTGAAGGAATTCTTGATGAAATACCTGGAGATAACCCTGGAAGAATCTATAGAGGATTTCCTGGAATTCTTGATAGAGTTGCGAGTGATATTTCATAAGCATTTTCTGGAGAAAATTCCTGGAACAATCCCTGGACAAATCCCTGAATCCCTGGGTATCTGGAGGAATTCCTGAAGGGATTTTGAGTGGAATATCTGGAGAATTCTTTGATGCTTACTGGAGGAACTTGCCGAGGAAATTCTGAAAGAGTTCGTGGAGGAATTTTTGGATAAACTTATAAAGAATTTCTGAAAACATCATGAATGAATCCCTGGAAAAAATCTTAGAGAAATTCTCGTGGAAGTTCCTGGAGGAATTTCTCGAGGAATTGCTGGAGAAATTTCACGAAGAACTCCTGGAAGAGTTCCGGGAGAATTTCATTAAAGGTTTTCTGGACCAAAAAAAATCCAGGAGGAATTCTTTAAGAAAAACCTGGAGAAAATTGTTTGAAGAATTTCTGGAAAAATATTTGAGGATTCCTGGTGGAATTTATGGAGGAATGACTGGAAAACTCTTCGAGGATTTTCTGCAGAAATTCCAGAATGAATTTCTGGAGGAAATGTTTGAGGGTTTTTTTTGGAGAAATGCATTGATAAATTCCTGGAGGAATTTCTGAAGAAAGTCCTGGAGAAATTTCGAGAGGAATCCATGGAGAAATTTCTGGAGAAAATTCTCGATGAATTCCTAGAGGCATTCCTGGAAGAGTTTTAGGAGATACTTTCTTCGGATTTTCTGGAGGAATCCGTAGAGGAATGCCTGGAGGAATTATTGGAGGATTTTTTGCAGAAAATTCTAGAGGATTTTCTAGAAGAATACCTGGAGGAATTCCTGGAGCAATCCAATATTTCTGTAGGAATTTCTGAAAGAATTTATGGAGTAATTCATGGAGGAATTCTTTGAGGAATTACTGAAGGTATTCCTGCAGAAATTCTTTGAGGAATTTCTGGAGAAATATTTGAGGCTTCCTTTAGGAACTCCTAGAGAAATTTCTGAAGGAATTCATTGAGGAGTTTCTGAAGAAAATCTTGGATAAATCCCTGGAGTAATTTCTGGGGAAATTCCTAGAGGAAAATTTGGAGGAATTCATTTCACTTAAGCAGAAATATGTGAGCCTATCTGAAGCAATTCCTGAAGAAATTTTTAGATGAATTCCGGGAGGAATTTCTGCAGAAATTATTGAAGAAATTCTTGGATAAATTCCTGAAGAAATTCCTGGAGGAATCTCTAGAGGAATTTCTCTAGGAATTTATGGAGGCATTCTTGGAAGAGTGCCGGAAGAAATTCCTTTAGAATTTTCTCGGGGAATCCGTGGAGGATGCTCTGGAGGAAATGTTGGAGGAATTCTGGCAGAAATTTCTATAGGATTTTCTGGAGAAATTCCTTAAGAAATTTTTGGAGAAATTTATGGTGAAATTCCTTGAGGAATTACTGAAGTATAAATACGTAAGCCTATCCGATTTCTGGAGGAATTTCTGGAAAAATATTTTTGATGAACCTTTGATAAACCTTGATTTTTTGGAGAAAATTCCTGGAGCAATCCCTGGACAAATCCCTGAATCCCTGGATATCTGGAGGTATTCCTGAACGGATTTTGAGTGGAATATCTGGAGAATTCTTTGAAGCTTCCTGGAGGAACTCGCCGAGGAAATTCTGAAGGAGTTCGTGGAGGAATTTTTGGATAAACTTATAAGGAATTTCTGAAAATATCATGAATGAATCCCTGAAAAAAATCTTGGAGAAAGTCTTGTGGAATTTCTCGAGGAATTCCTGGAGAAATTTCTTGAAGAATTCCTGGACGAGTTCCGGGAGAATTTCATTAAATGTTTTCTGGAGCAATTCATGGGGGAAATTTTGGACGAATTCTGGTAAGAATTTCTTTAAGATTTTCTGGAGAAATCCCTGGATATTTCTTAAGGAATTTTTAGAGGAATTTGTGGAGGAATTTCTAGATAAATTCCTGAAGAAATTCAAAGAAGAAACCCTGGAGAAATTCCTGGAGGAATCCATGGAGGAATCCCTGAAGGAATTTCTCGAGAAATTCCTGGAAGAGTTTCGGGAGAAACTCCATTAGGAATCCGTAGAAGAATTCCTGGAGGAAATCCTGGAAGAATTCTTGGAGGAATTCTGGCAGAAATTGTTAGAGGAAGTTCTGAAGGAATACCTGATGAAAATCCTGGAACAATCCCTGGAGAAATTTCTGAAGGTTACTCCATACATTTCTGTTAAAATTCCTTTAAGAGTTCCTCCAGAAACACCTCCAAGTTTTTCTACAGGGTTTCCTGCAGGAATTTCCCCAGGACTTCATCCAGAAATTCCTACAGGTATTCCTCCAGGAATTCCTGCAAGTATTCCTCCAGAAAATCCTCTTGGAATTTCAGCCTGAATTCCTCCAAAATTTCACCAGCAAATCCTAGAAGAATTTCTCCTGGCACTCTTACAGAAACTCCTCCAGAAATTCTTTGAGAAATTCATCCAGGGATTCATCCATGAGTTTCTGTTGAAATTCCTCAAAAAATTCTCCAGAAACTTTTTTTATATTAAAAAAAATCTCCATTGATTCCTCAAAGAATTCCTCCAGAAATTCTTCAAGGTATTCTTGCAAAATTTTCTCCAGAAATTTGTCCAGAAATTCCTCCAGGAATTCCTTCAGGATTTCCATAAGAAATTTCTCCTGGAATTCCATGAGAAATTCCTCCAGGAGACATTCCTCTGTCGAGGAGTTTCGCCAGGTTAGCCTAAAAAAGTTCTCCAGAAATTTCTCAAACAATGCCAAATTTTTCCAGAAATTCCTTCAGGAAGCCTCAAATATTTCTCTCCTTCTTTGTTTGCGATATTTTTTTTAACTCAGGAAATTCGTAGGCAGTTTCTTCAGCAATTCCCTCCGAAATATCTTAGAAAACTCCGGTAGCTATTGGTTTTGAAAATCACTAGGCAATATTTATCAAGTAAAACTACAGATTATCTTTAAGAAAAAAAAATCCATTTGTTTTTGGTAATTTTATTATTTTTAGTTGATTTCTTTAACAATCCTTCTGATTTTTTTTTGTGATTTTCTCTTTAGTCTTTGGAAATTCCCTCATTATTCTGGAATTTGCTTCGGCAATTCTGTCGGAAAATCAGTTCAAATTGGCTACATCAATTTGATCGAAAATTCCATTGAGATTCCAAGTTCCTCAGGACTTCCTTCAGAAGTTTATAAAACTTATTTTTCAATGATAACTTTTGCAATACCTTCAAAAGTTGACTTGGGCAATTCATTTGTAATTTTTTTCTGAGATTGCTTTGGGCAAACTTTTAGAGAATTGCCTACATCGAAAATATAATTTAAATTTGAGAACAAATTCAACCCTAAAAGGGATACCTTCATGGCCTCAGTTTCGTTACCTCGCTGAGTGTGTTCCATCAAAGACGAGCTCTGAAAGGCGCCTGGGTCCAATGGACTTCAGGTATCACTTCTAGGGTTAATTTGACTAACTCTTGGTAATTCTTTTGCAAATACTTCTGAAATTTCTTCAATTTTTTTTTTTTTGGCTTTTTTAAATTTCTTCGGCAGTATTGTTTGAAATTCAGTTGAAATTGGATTCGACAATTTGTTTAGAAATTCCTTTGAGATTTCCTTAGCAAATTATTACAAAATTTCTTTTAATACATTTTTAGTAATTACTTCGGCAATTTGAAATTGAATTGAAATTGACATCGACAATTATTTTGAAAATTCTTTTCTGGAGGAATACCTGGAGAAAGCTCTAGAGAAATTCCTAGAGAAATCCCTCGAAAAAATTCCGGGGGGTATTTCTGGAGGAACTCGTGATGGAACTTTTCTCCTAAAATGGAGGAATTCCTTGACGAATTATTGGAGAAATTCCTGAAGTATTCTTTACGGTATTTCTAAAGAAACATGTCAGGCTTCCTGAAGGAATTTCTGGAGATATTCCTAGTGAAATTTCTGAAAGAACTTCTGGAGGGATTGTTTGGAGAATTTCTGGAGAATTTTTATAGGCTTACCCGGAGAAAATCCTGGAGGAATCAAATGCCATAGGAGTTTCCAGAGATGTTTCAGAAGAAATTATCAAAGTAATTCCTAGTTGTCCAATATTTTTGCTAAACTAATTCTCAATTTATCAAGAAGTTCTTAATAAAATTAATGAAATAATTTCTAATAATAATGCCGAGTTTTTTATATGAACTAAAAAAAATTAAAGGATCTGCCGAAGAAATTCCGAGAGAATTCACAAAAAAATCGCTCATGAAATAAAAAAAACACAAATTAATTCCCAAAATAAGGACAAAGACAATTTGTAAGAATGTTATCGAGAAATGTCTTACAGCTTTACGGGGTATCATCACAATCATCAGTCATTGCTATCAAACTTTGAAGATGCAGATCTAGAAGCAATACAAAATATGCATAGGAATTATCAAAAATATTTTGAAAAAAATTTAAACAAATAACAAAAAAATTGCCGAAGGAATTTCCAAAACAATGTCAAACACACTCAGAAAAAATATGATCAGGGATTCACGAATGAATTGGAGAGGAAATTTCGAAATACATTTCCCGAGGATTTAGCAAAATTACCGAAGAAATTCTCAAAGGTATCCCAAAGAAATTGTCAAAGAAATTTTCAACAGTGATCAGAACCTGTCTCCTTACCTTTCAGGATATTCAAATCCAGTCAGCTAATCCAGTTCGTGGTCTTTGACTCCAAGACATCTCCAAGGTCATCCCTGAAGAAATTGAAGCGGTTGGTTCCAATAGATCAATGGATCAATAAATAATCATTTTTTCTGCTTTATTTTAAATATTTTCATATCACATAAGGAAAAACTGATAATGCTTCTGATACCACTTCACTGCACTTTTTTGCACTTACCACTTAGACCGATCGCGGTCTATCTTGCCTTCTGCTTGATGTTGCATTTTCAAATCTTGTAAAAAAAAAGCCCTCCACTATGCAACAAACTTCTTCCAAGCTATTCTTCGTCAAAAGCATGTCGTTGCTAGAAAACGGCGGATGCAAATCACTTTCCCAAAAGTCGAAACCGTCAAAACGCAAGAACGCAAGGTACGATCCGCGACCGCCACCGACGAAGACCGATCCGACCGCGTTTCCTGACCATTCCAAATCATTATATCACCATGTACTCACCACTCCGTAAACACTTCCTTCACTAAAATGTTATACGATTAAGTATACAAACTACTAAAATAGTAAAAAACGCGTTTAGTTCCGTTTTTCTCTAACCAGCCGCAAACCGACAACCAGCGACGACGATGGTAAAAAACAAACTGATTTTAATTATTTTGGTCACACACACTCAAGCGTTGCTTATACAGTACGGAAACTGTTTCAACTTTCCATACAGTACCAGTGTGTGTGCATCATCAATAGCAGGGAATCGAGTTCGGTAATCGAGTAGTTCAGAAGTGGGTCTTGTGTCGCGATACTGTTTTTGCGATGCATGTATGCGGTTTACCGTCCGTGAGCGTTTGTGCGCCATCGGATAAGCACGTTTCGCGCACATTACATGCATGTTCCGTGCACAAAAGGCCGTGAGCGCAAACGCGCTTATTTCCCTGTTTTGGGTGTACCAAATAAGTTATTGCCGAAATATTGTCACCGCCGCCCCAGGCGTATATCTATCTATTTCTTTTAGGCATACACTACCCGTCATAAGTACGGACTCACAAAAAGTATTGCAACAATATTGCATCACCCTGACTCACTTCGATATCTCCAAAACCTGAGGACTTACAAAGATGCTGTCTTCAGGTAAGTTGTTCAGAAGACCAAAAGCAACAACTTTCCCGAAGGCGGCATTTTTGTAGGTGCTCTGGTTTTAGAGATATCGAAGTGAGTCAGGGTGATGCAATATTGTTGCAATACTTTTTGTGAGTCCGTACTTATGACGGGTAGTGTATGTACTTACATTGTAATAATCGATTGAAAAACTAAATAAAAGGAACTTCGGTTCTAGTACCAGGACAGTCTTGTTCTGACTCCAAAGCTATGCGTTTCAATACACTTCGGTGTACACTGAAATCTCCCTTTAGCAACCTGATGCTCAGGCACTGTTAACTTCATAGGAATGGCTTAAGGTCGGGGACAAAGAAGTATCAGAAGTTTTTGATCCGAATGCTGGGCTGGTAGCAAGAACTGATGGTCAAAATAGTTATTTTAGTGACCAAATTCTCGAAAATAGTGACCAAATAGTGACTTGCAGATAGCAAAAAAGTGGCTAAATAGTGACTTTTGGCACCAAAATATGCTTAGTGAGGAAACATTGTAGGACGAATTTAATTCAGAAAACCCTGGGGTACCGCATAATGAAAATTTTCAAAGAAAAACTTTGATGCTCCATTTCCAAAATTATACAAAGCTGCATGTATCTACAATTTTCTAGCATATATTGTGCAGAACTAGATAGGCATGGCATAAATGTAAATGGATGTGCCAACATTGATCTTTAGTCGTTTCAATAGAAGCCCTTTTTGGCAACATTGATGGAATTTCTGGGAAAATTCTTGATGAAGTTTTTAGTAAAAGTGTTGACGGCAGTCTAGATTGATAAAGACATTCTTGCGTTATTATCTGAGGAATTAAATAAGACATACAAGAAAGTTTATTGAACAAAATTTCTTAATAGATTTCTATGAACATATAAGGAATTACCCCTTCGTACTTGTAGACCGATTCAAGTAGAACATTTTTGAGTGATATTTGTGAAAATTTCTACAGAAAATTCTGTCAATAAAAAAAAAATATTAAAATCTTCATACTTTGTGGCCGTGCATCGAATGCGAAATTTCTTATGAAACTCTTGGAGAGCTAAGTCGGATATTTTCAGTCATGAATTTCACCATGTTGAAAACATAGATAGACAAATGCTTAAAAAATGTGTGAATAAATTTAAGGAAGAATTTCTCAAATATGATTTCTTGAATATTTTGCAAGGATTCCCTCAAAATTGAAATAAAATAATAAATTTGTGGAAACAAATAACAGAAATTTATTTAAAAATATAGATGGAATTCTTTAAATATTTCTCTACGTACCCCCTTGGAAAATTTCAGAAGAATTACAAGTCGAAAACAACGGTTTTTTGTCTACCATATGAAAATGTAATAGAATTTCTAATTTACTTAAAATGTCTCATATTTACTAATTTATTTAAATTGTCTCGTAGTTTCTGGTGAAATTTTCATAATACATATGTAGTTACAGGCATTCTGGGAGAAGTTGGTAATTTTATTTTGGGACTTAAAATAGTGACCAAGTCACTAAATAGCGGCCCAATACAAACCATGATACAAACAGGCGACCAAAAATATTTTTGCGATAGTTTTGTAATGTCTTGTCCCTATCCGTAGAGTTTATGTCTTAAATATATGAAAAACATTAAACATGCCGTGAATACTTTTAAGGTCTCAAAACTCTTTGGAGCTCAGTCCTCTAAAATCTGTAAAAGTTGTTACGATATACACGTACAGTGATTGGGTTCTATTGATATTACTTTTAAGGCATATGTTTTGAAGCTTTTCACAACAGTTTTACTACTTTCAGTTCTAGATATGATCTGATGATATCCATGAAATGTAGGTACAGGATCTACAAGCGAATGACTACTGTATACGCCCCAGACCAATGACCCTTCTAACAAGTAAATGGAGTATTGTATTGAACTGTATAGATGGTACAGATCTTACAAGATCTCCATGGAATATAAGCCTTTGTGTCCAATCCACAAACAACCAGTGCTTATGCAGGTCTGTGAAGGTTCGTAATGTAAAAATGTCTGCAAAGGAATATAGAGGTCCGCAAAGATCTGTAATGGTCTTTTAAGATTATTCAAGGCCTTTGGTTGTCCCATGCATGGTGCGCTTTCATTATTTGAGGTATTTTAAAAATTCAATAAACAATTTTTAACACAACAGTTTCAACACCATGAAATTACAAGGGAATTGCATAGTTTTGGGCGTTTATCTGTGTATGATGTGTTAATGATTATATGTGTGTACAATTAACAAAATAGACTCCAATTCGTAAAAACACGCTTCACTAAGGAATCTAAGACGAGATTTAGATTCCGCTAGAATTGATCTACCGAGAAAAGCGGTCATGACGACCAAATGTTCCCTCAGAGGTGTTAATGGCCAATATGATGATTTTATATTAGAATATTTAAATCATCGCGAACAACTTGATTGGAATTGCAGGATAGCAGCTAGTAGTAGCCAATTGTTTCCAAAGTTTCCCAGGGAATGGTTTGTATGGGGAAAATTTGACTTTTTTAATGTGGCATCATTTAAAAGTTTAACATTTTTGGATATTTTTCAATCCGCATTTTTTCAATTTCCCAAAAAAGTTGAAAAAAGTGACCTTTTAGGTAAAAATAGTGACTTTAGTGACCTGACCTTGAAAAAAGAGACTTTTTAGTGACCAACCTAAAAAAAGTGACTAAGTCACTAAAAAGTGACTTGCTACCAGCCCTGCAGTCCGCGGACGGACTATGTGATGGCGACCGCGAGTTAATACGAATCAGTAATCTTCGGACAAGTTCAGTGAAAAAATCACGTGCAAAATGATGGAAGAATTTCGTTGAAGATAGTGAAAAAAAAAAAGGATTCAAAATGGGCTCAGAGGAGTCTAAAGCTCAAGTGAATCATAACGGTGACAATCACATAGAGATTGTAAGCACCCAATCAGAACACTCAGTGAAATTAGACTCTATCTCAGCGTGTTTGTGGTTTATATCGGCTGGAGTAGCTATACAGCTGCTTCTAAGTTTATGGGCCGAGATTCAAAGACGGATGAATAACCAAGTTAGAAAAAAAAACTAACAAATTAAGTAAGCTCAACGAACTCACAGTGGAAAAGTGATAAACTCAGTGGTTAAAAACAAGCCCTAATCAAATATTACGCGAGAAATGAGTATAAAAGTGGAACTTATATTACAAATAGTGACAATCAGTACTCAGCTAGTGTTATTTTACTACGTCTGGGCAGTGATACACGAAAATAAACGTTTATGGAAGATGTTGGACAGCGAATTTAGTGAAGTAAAATTAATTATCACTCATCAATGATGGACAATCTACGAAATTTGATAGCCAATTTGGCAACGAAGAGAAACGGTACAATTGTCGTGCCGAATGGTGTATGCGAACTTTTTATCCATTTGTTGATAGAAGAAGATTTCCTGCAAGCAAAAAAGGTGTCGTGTAATTGTTACAAAATTAAGGAACTAAGCTTCAGCAACATTGTTTTCGTGAATCGTGAGCCTTTAAAAGCAGATGAACTTTTAAATTTCGCGACGACAGTTTGCCCAAGTATCGCTGGATCGGTTGTGGTCTCTACAAATAAGGGGATCATGACGCACCAAGAAGCGTCGGTAAAAAACTTAGGTGGACGCGCGTTAGCAGTAATCTATTAAAAGTGAACTGTGAGTGATCAAAACTAAAACATTTTAAAATGGAAGATCGTGAAACAATGAACAAAAACTGCGTGAAGAAGCGCACATCCTTTTGCATATTGCGCATGGTGAGCTTTTGAACCGCGAAGAAAAACCTGAAGAACTGGCATACTTCATTCATATGCACCAAAAGCTCGAGAACACTTGAAGTGATAAAATTAAACGATGGAACACAACGATTGTGAAGGCGTCTGCCCCGCTTAAAGGGTAAACAGTGCGAATCGTAATGAAGCAGAAAAAAAGGATTCCGGACAACGAGCGAGCAAGCTGCCAAACACGACGCAGGTTACAAGGTGGGTGCAGTAATCCAGAGTGAACGAGACAACTGAAGAATGCAATTTTATACATAATAGCAAATAATAACCATTTCAAATCTACTGTAGAATCTTAATACCTTTTTAAATGTTAGAAGAGCTTCAGATAATTGAAGCTAACATCACTAGAGAGTATAATAATATTGCCAAAAACATAAAAAGACCACGATCTCGAGAAAATATCACACAAAAAAGTGAAAATTTAACAAAACTTTTAAAGGAATATAAAACTATTTTATTAAACGCACAAAATTCCATCGCACTAGATTTATGGGATACGGAATACAAAAAATATCAAACTCTCAAATCAATAACTATAGAATCTCTAAAACTACTAAGTAATTCAATTGTATTGAAACCTAAATTTAAAACAGTAGCTAGAGCAGCAATAATTGCTAAAAGCTTATCGTCTAAAGGAGAAGTAAAAATGCCTACCGTGGATATAAAATTGGGGACATCCCTCATCCAAATTTATGATGGGTCTCCAGACCATCTCAACTCTTTTCTTGACGCCGTTGTATTATTCTCTGATATTGTCAATGGGGAATTTGCTACAGCGACGGCAGATCAAAAAACAACAGCCGATGTAACTGTGTTTAAATTTATTAAAACAAGGTTGACTGGAGTTGCACGTCAGTCAATTATAGGGGCACAAAATTTGAAGGAAACATTGGATAAGCTAAAAATCCAATGCGCGTCAAAAATAAGTTCGGACAACATTAAGGCTAAAATGATTGCTCTAAAGAAAAGGGGCACTGTGGAAGAATTCTGCAAAGAGGTTGAGAAACTAACTCAACAGCTCGCAGCAACCTATATTAAAGAAACCATACCTACTGACAAAGCAAATCAAATGGCTACAAAAAGCGGAATCGAATCTCTGATTAATAAAATAGACCACACAGATTCGAAACTGATTTTAAGAGCCGGTACATTCACCAAAATCAATAAAGCCATACAAAAACTTCAGGAAAACTATTCTGAAGAAAAACAGAAATCCTCGATGGCACAAATGTTCTATGCAAACAATAATCACTATCAACGTGGCCGTGGCCGTGGTGGATTTAACAGCAATAGAAGAAATTTCCCTTCCGGCCACAGATCATTTTCTCGTAATCATGATCAACAAAGATTTCAAAATCCACGAAATAATTTCAGAGGACAAAATTCCAGAGGCCAATGGAATAGAGGAAGAGGACGATACGAAACACGTTCTACCTATTTCATACAGCCACAGGCAATACAACCCGCTCTCCAACAATTACCGCCTGTAGGTTACCAACAAATTCAGCAACAACCAATTTACCAGCAGCCGCAACCCGCTTATCAACAGCAACAACCGCCGGCACAAAACAACACTTTTTTAGGCACACAGTTTGGTCGACATTCACAGTGAATGCATCGACATCCAATTACGTTATTTTAAAAACAGATTTATCAGAAACCCAGTGTACTTTTATTGTTGACACAGGTTCTGATATATCTATCATTAAAAGTCATAAAGTAAAATCGTCTCAAATTTACTATCCTGAAGAAAAATGCGTCATATCAGGGATAGGAGACGAAGGAATTCACTCTTTAGGAAGTACTTTCGCTAATATATTAGTTGATGGTATACCTATTCAGCAGAAATTCCAAATAGTTTCAAATGATTTCCCTATTCCGACAGACGGAATCATTGGAAAAGATTTCTTGGCAAGATATAAGTGTAAAATTGATTACGAACCATGGATTTTGTCATTTCCTATAGACAATCAGCTTATTTCGATACCTATTGAAGATAACTTTCAAAACAATTTATTTTTACCTCCACGATGCGAAGTTACCCGTTACATACCAAATCAAAATTTACAAGAGGATATGGTGGTACATTCACAGGAAATTCAACCTGGAATTTTTTGTGGAAATACGATCATATCAGCTACAGAACCAATACTAAAATTAATTAATACTACCGATACACCAGTTTATATCGCATATTCAGATTTTAAACCTTATATGGAACCATTTAGAGACTTTCAAGTAGTACCGCACAAAAAATATTCAATTGACAAATCTATTAGACGAAATAAAATTTTAAAAAATTTGGATACTCAGCATCTTACTCCACATGCTAAACGAGAACTTGAAAAATTGATCATTCATTACGAAGATATTTTTAACTTAGAAGATGAGAAATTGTCAACCAATAATTTTTATACGCAGAACATAAGTCTTAATGATAATGTTCCTGTGTATATACCCAATTATAAAACTATGCCCAAGGTGAAGAGATCGAAAGACAAGTTCAGAAAATGTTAAAGAACGAAATTATAGAACCGTCAGTTTCGTCATATAATAGCCCGATTTTGCTTGTTCCCAAAAAATCAGATAATTCAGAAAAAAATGGCGTTTAGTTGTTGATTTTAGGCAGCTGAACAAGAAAATTATGCCAGACAAATTTCCACTACCAAGAATTGAAAGTATATTAGACCAACTTGGTAGAGCAAAATATTTTAGTACGTTGGATTTGATGTCAGGTTTTCATCACATCCCCTTGGACGGTAAGTCTAGGAAATATACCGCATTTTCTACCAACTCAGGGCAAATTTCAATGAAGAAGGAACAGTCGAAGACAAACCAAAAGCAATTCGCTTCATCGAGCTTCCGCCAGACAGCTCTCCAAAATGTCAACCGAGGACGGTCAACATTCTTAGAGGGGAGGAGTTATGGAACATCCCAGCTGGTAGAGTTACCAATACTACCGAACTCGATGCAGCATAGCAACAGTTCCGGAGAACATACAAAGAACCCCATCGGATACGCACCGTATTGATCGATGCACCCCAAGAATGATGAGCCAGGAGAAATACACCGTAGCAACAGCATAGAAGAGTATCGCGGACGATCGACGTGGACGACGGATCGATCGATATTTGTTTTTGCTTATTAGGGCGTGTTTAGTCGGTAAGTAGACAAGTGGTAGGAATTTCTGATTCAGTTTTTTTGTTTCCTTGAACTTTCGAGTAATTAAATGTTTTGAGTTGAATTAAGTTTTTTTTATCAAACCGCGATAAATCACGGCATCGCTTGTATATTGCGCAACCAAACTTATTTCTCTCCGTCGTGGACAAAATGTCACGACTCGGTAATAAAAATGTCATTTCGTTATTTGCTAATTTCACAGCACTTAGTCGAAAATGTTAATGGGCGACATCATTGATTATCCATAACTAAATCAGCGTTATGGACTGGTGATGCATACGAACAGAAATTTACACCGAAAGTGGTGTAAATATAAAAATGTCATGACATTTTTTTCATTAAATTCCGCGACATTTTCCATTCCTACTTCTGCTTATAAAATCCAGATGTATATCGGACATTCGGAAAGCGTTGCTTAAATATTTTAGCTTGTATGGATTACCAAAATTAATGGTGACGGATAACCAACCCTCACTTTATGACTTCGGACTTTTTTATTACCTCAACGTCCAACAATACTTCACCCCTTCAAACCATAGCCAAGTGAATGGCATTGTGGAACGATTTCACTCGACAATTAGTGAAATCTTACGAACCAACGGATACCAGTACGAAAATGTGTCCCATAAATCCTCGTGGCTTGTACACTTTACAACAATACTATCCACTCTGCTATTATAACCGTGTTATAACCGTATAAAAAAAGTAGAAAGAGATTCTTTCGTGATTTATTCTTATATTGCACTCAGTGCTCTTAACAACGTGTTATGAAAACTCTTGCAGTGGGTTTCCTCATTACATCGAAAGTATCACGCAATAACACTACGAAACTGAAACCCCGTGAAGTGTTTTACCCTTTTAGCATTGACAACCCTCTCGACATAGATTCGATACAAGCTACCGGGGACAAAGTTTATACAGAGACAGAGAGACTTCCCTGCAAATTGCTAAAACCCAGAAACAGCAACGTGATTTTCATAACCAGGATCGAGAACAACCTCCCGTTCTTGAAACCGGAGAAATGATTTTAAATCGGGTACAATGGATAAGATCAAAAACCGCAGATCAACTCGAGGAAGTAAAAGAGGAAGTAAGCATATACCGATCAAAATAGAAAGTTACATAAAGCTAAATTACGTAGGATCCGGAAGTGATAGAACACTGTCTCTTACATATATTACAGATCCTTCAACAATGAACTCCACATTAAGCGATGAAATGTTGGTGGTGCTATGCCACCATCACCTGCTTGACATAAAGAACAAATTTATAGCCCGGAAACTTTTCAGGCCGTTCAAAGAGGAGGCTCACGCCCAGCTACAGATGGTTGAGAGACAATTTGAATTAGCAGTTACAAGGAAAACGAAAAAGATCCAGGTTCAACCAGTAGTACGGGTTGGAATGGAGCTTACCCAGCTCAGGATCACCGTAGATACCCCTGCTTAGGACACTGATACGAATACAGGATCCCCGAAAGGACATCGGGAAGAAACCGAAAGTAATAGATCTAAGAAAAGTGATAAAACGTGATTAAAAGTGTACTAATAGTGTAATAGTGAGTGATAGTAAAAATGACTGAACAGCTCTTGCTCAGAAAGAACAAATGTTAGCTAACGCCGAAAAGATTGTTAAAACTCTTCAAACCCCTCAAGGGATAAATATTTTACAACCTTTCGACGGAAATCCCGTTAAACTGTATTCATTTCTGGCGCAGTGTGGATAACATTATGCCATTTATTGACGCTTTGGAGAACACACCTTATCATACCATACTTGAGGTATACGGTACAGCATTGGATTGAAAGGCCATTAAGGCTAACTTAATCACACATTATAATGATAAAAGGGATGCCACCACCCTCACGAGAGAACTGTTCATGACACACAAGAACAGCTCAATAGAAGATTTCCACGGGAGAGTTCAACACCTCCTCTCCTTGCTCGTCAACCATGCCAACATTTCGTTTGACAATCTCGCACTGCGAACCGACAGGATAAAAACGTACAACGACAACGCCACTCAAGTGTTCCTAGAGCGGGTTTAAAAGAGCCAATAGGAGGAAACATTAGAGCTCGCAAACCGCACACATTAAAGGAAGCGTTTGACGCTTGTATGGGAAGAATAAAACTTTTTTAGCAGAGCAGGATTAGCGAAAGACTTTCCTCAAAAACTTTATTACAATTCCCGGGCGAAACAATTCTCATGTAAAGATTGTACCCAGAATCCTTTTCGGTACAAATCAATGCAAATGAACGAACACTAATCGAATTACCAACAACTGCTACTGATGGTGATTTCTTTGTAGCTGTCTGTTTTCCATTAACGGAAGATGTAGTTGTCCTGCCCGGACTCTACACAGCGAAAGATAATAAAGCGACGATACAATACAGTCCCTTTAAATTTTTGGCCCCGACGAACCAATCTGAGCAGACAATTACATCCAACACGGTCATCATTACTATCGTAGCCAAATTAGCATGCATTGGATTTGCGCATTGGATATCCAGATCAAAGATCTCATCCGGAATCCAGGGCTTATCACAATAATGGTAGGAAATAATTTCATCAGAGTTGGTAACCATAAAATGATCCATAGGATTGACCTCGAAAATTACGAACCTACTCTCATGAAACTCTCCTTAACCCTGCGGAAAATGCGAACCTTTAATGATTCAACAGATGTCGTAAATGTCCTAGTAAATTCCGTTTCAAGTCTTAGTTAGATGGAACCGTTTCAAACGAACAGTACAAATCTTCCACCGTCAAGTACAAGGTTGAACTAGCTTGATAGTCCGACGATAATTACAAAACGATGGGAATTGATTAAATATCGAAACCTTCGTTACACGATTGGGAGGTGTAACCTTTGTCACATGGTGGCTCCAGAGAGGAAGGTACGCGCACGCGCCCGGGTTGTAGCTTCTTCGACTATAACTCGTAAAAAAGATGTTTGGCTTAATTCAATGAAATAGAATGAGTGTTCGTAAAAGCGTAACAAGTGAGCGAAAATCAGTGAGACTCAGGGATTTGAACTTAACCTGCTCGAAAACACTGATAAACAGAAGGTAATTAAATAGTTCAAGTTAATTTCAAATCTGATGTTGATACTATTCTAGAGACGGTTCTGCCTACTAGGCTAGATATTATTTAAAAGAACATAAACCGCAAGAGTCTATTTTATAAGAAGAACAAATGTCAAGATCAAGATATGTACGTACCAGTAGCTACCAGTATTCATTGACTGTGTGATATAACATATTTCGAGCTACACTGTTGCTTGCACAACATTGTATTGTTTTAAAACCTTCACGCGCAATGTTTGAATCGTCGGAATAAACATCCGTTGCGTATGCAAACATATGCGCGTAAGCATAATTAATCAGGCCACCCAAGCCATCGACCACCAAGTATAGCATTCTCTATGAGTCTCGAACCAATCGAGAAATAAAATAAAGTCAGTCTTTGACGAACCTGAAAGCAGTGAAGTTATCTTTTTTTTTACCTTTTGCTTATAATGATTATGTCAAATTGTAGACCTGACAATAGAACAATGAACGGAAACTTTCTCATAACATTTTCAAACTGCTGTATTTTGTTCGAGAAACAAAAAATTACATCAAGAGAAATCATCACCAAAGCACCAGTCCTTGATGGAGCAACATACAATATCGCTGGAGGTTCACAAAGTCAGAATGGGTAACGACCCTATGACAAGTACTTCCATAGCAGCGAAACGCATTCAACGATCGCCGCCCGTGGTCAGCACAATTTGTGTCGCCACCCGGGCAATCACCTATCAGCAGCGTCATCAACAAAAATGCCCCCAGTAAACAGGCAAGGAAGCCTAGCTGGGTGGCGCAGCCTAGATCGATCGTCATTATCGACCAATCAACAAACCGTACAGTAACTTCAAAATGTGGCCCTTCGGAGAAGACGAAAGCAACAACGTTCAACATGGCAGCCCGGCACCAAAGTGAATTTGAACAAAATCTGTCAAGAGAAAAGCATAATACACTAGCTTTACCCGGCAAACTTTGTCTTGCCTACTGCGTTTTTTGACATTTCAAGTCCTTAGCCAAGCGCCCAAGTCCCCGTTCAAAATGTATGAAAACCCGATTTTCAAAAATTCTCAATTTTCCCATGTTTTAGGCCTCATAAACCTTCCTTGGGTGAAAACTAACAGAACAAAACTTAGACGACCCAAATCGGACCATCCGTTCGCAAGTTATGCGCGGTCCCACGTATGCCACTGCATTTTTATATATATATAGATATAGAAGATAGATAGATTTATTCAGTTCCCAACAGTTGACCCGTGATGTCGACTACTCAATCGAAAGAAAATCCCGATATTTTCGCGTTCGAGGTTTCTGTCCAAGTCGGCATGTCGCGCTTTTTTAAAGTAAGTGTTTAGCTCAGGAGCAAGTGCAAAAGAGAAAGAAATGTTTTTGCGCCCTCCCATAAATTGGTGACCCCGACGTGATTGCTCACATCGCGCGCGCGGTGAGCATCACAAAGAAAAAAAAAGGGTTGAACTGTACGTACCATACCATGAAGTGATTTTTCGGCGAATTTAGAGTGATTTGTAGTGAACCAGCGCCAACCATATGCGACATCAATTGCTAAAGTGAATTATCGCCTGATGCGTTGGAACGGAGCATAATAAAAATTAATTAAACCACCGCACCAGGCGGTGGTTAGTAAAAAAAGAAAAAAGTGAACGAACGCCCACCAGCGGCGGTGAGTGTTGAACCTGTGTGTGGGCAAATGGACGTATGAATTTCATACGGGCTCCTTGCGGAAATTTGCTACAAACAAACGAAAAGTGAATGCCGCCGGCGCGCGATTACTGTGTAGTGAACGAAAGCGTGACAATCGAACACTGTGTTTTGACAGTTTTGACGGTGACGAAGAGGAAGAGGCCAGTACAGACGGCCTAAATTCGACTTGTAAACAACGGTAACTAAGGTTGCTCCTACCCGAGCAGGAACAAATAACTGACACAAAACTGCAGCATATCAAAATCAGGTATCATACCAAGACAAGATATTGGTCAGTTATCCTGGTATTGAGAATAGCTTATTTTGGTATTGTGGAGCTATTGAGTCATCGACAAAAAATACCTCAACGAGTTATTGGTTTGGTATTGAGGACTGCTTGAGGTATTATTCAATTATGGAAAAATCACTCTTTCTATGTAAAAATTGCCGATTATTATTAAGGTATTGCAATACCTGATATCGTTATTCACATGGTATGCATAGAATACACACCAGTTATTATTTGAGGTATTTTACCTCTTATGCAGGGCTTCTTAATACCTCATTCAGGTTGTAGGTATTGGGTTTTGCATACCTGAGTTTGGTATTGAACAGCAATTTTCTCCTGCTCGAGTAGATACGGTTTGTGGAACATCTTGGATCGCAGGTTACTTCCCCAACAATTAGTGAAAACATTAGTGCTCTGGTACGCGAGAAAAAAAAATTAACAATTAACAGTAAGTACACAAAATCGAAATGGCAGAAGAAGCAGTGGAAGACTTGTTGCCAATTTGACGCAGGCAGTTGAAGGACCCTTAAATGATATCGCACAAAGCATCGAAGCCCAGAATGTGGCCAATACGGTTCCACCAGCGGAGGAAGTCTTGGTGCAAAGGGACACACTGCGTGTTCTCTTCGACCAGGCAACGGACGTGCTGCTCCGCATCGAAGGAGCAGCGGGGCCCTCAGAACGCAGGCCCCCTCTAATGGCAATGGTCATGACGGCCCAGACTCGCTTGTGTCGTTGGGCTCGTCAACACGACCAAGATGCCAGGCCTCCGCCACCCCGTCAAGCTGAAGCAGCCCTGGACGCATCAATGATGCAAGCGGCTGCAAGGGCAGATCACTTGCCCCGTTTCCCGAGCAGGAGAAAATAGCTGAAGAACTCAGGTATGGAAAACCGAATACCTACAACCTAAATGAGGTATTAAGTAGCCCTGCATAAGAGGTAAAATACCTAAAATAATAACTGGTGTGTATTCTGTGCATAACGCGTGAATAATGACATCAGGTATGGCAATACCTAAATAATAATCGGTGATTTTTCCATACAAATAGCGATTTTTCCATAACTGAATAATACCTCAAGCAGTCCTTAACACGAAACCAATAACTCGTTGAGGTATTTCATCAATACCTACAAAATACCAAAATAAGTTATTTTCAATACCTGGATAACCGACCAATACCTTGTCTTGGTATGATACCTGACATTGGTATGCTCCAGTTATGTGGCAGTCATTCATTCCTGCTCGGGTTGGAACTGCCCCGCTTAATTCACAGGGGCAGTTACGGATTGGATCGCATTTAAAACGCGATTCGAACGAAGAATTGCTGCTCTTACGGAGGACGCGGAGAAATTCGCGTTCCTCCTAAAATGTTGGGAGAAGTACGAGCCAGCGCACAATATGTGCAGGCCCGGATTAAGGATTGTGGGGGCCCGGGGCCCGAGCGGATGTGGAGGCCCCTCGGAGAGATGACCAAAAATGTTTTTCCTTATTTTCGAACAGTACTTGAGCAATATGGAAAATAAAGTTAATGTTAGCAACCATAAAATGTTTTTGTGGGGGCCCCCCAGCCCCCCCTTAGTTCCGGCTGTAGCATGCGTTTGTGAACCACTGTTAGATCGAAACCATAAACGATAAATAAACCCAAAGGCCATCCAACTTGAACCGATCAATGTACTCTAAAAAAATGCATAGCAATGTAATTACAACCGTATGTGACAACAAACCCATCGCTGTTATCCATTTTCCATATCCCGCCGCATGCGGTCCGTACCCAAGCACATTCGAAACGAAAGGTTTCAAATTTCACAACCGGGTAGGTCCAACAAGTGCGCCTAAATTGTGCTGACGTAAAAATCATGAGTAGTCGCTCCAGTCGCCTCCCTTTAGCATACATATACGAAATAAAATAGGAATAATCTTGTAAACTTATTTAAGCCGAAGACAATCAATAAAGCACACATTCTATGACCAGAGTTCGGACTCTAATTAAGTCTGACGGTCTATGCCGGTAGCTACCTCTTTAGGCCTACCCTAGCATGGTTACCGCCTGCACATGTTAGAAAGCCCTTCTCCAGTTTGAGTAACAATCAACCTGCCACACCGGCCCTGAATATGTGTGAAGCGCTGGAAAACACTGGACTGTCCTTCACGGGCACCTGGGCAAAACTTGAGGAACGCTTCTATAAGAAGCGAATTGCCTATGAGGGTCACTTTATGAAGACCCTCAAAATTAAGCGGATAACAAGGCCCACTGGAAAGGGAATATTATAGATGATCGACAGTATAGAAACGATGATGACGTCAGCGCGACAAATCAGCGGTGAATCATCCCAATCAATGAATTGCGTGGCGAATGGCCTGCTAGTGGCCATAGCGAAAGAGAGGCTGGACGAAACCACTCTAGCCAAATTGGAGGATAAGATGGACCTGTGTGGTGGATGCGGCCCTACATTCTTATAACAGCGATAAGCTCTACATAAACATGGCAGTGAAAACTGCGTAAACAAATGATCAGCATAAACGCGATCACACCACCCGGGCAGTGAACGCGGTTATGCTGACATAGCAAAAAGGGTCACGTCCGCCACCGAGAACAAGGCCTCGGTAGTTAAGTTGAGTAGAAATAAAATTCAATCATAAGTGGACCTTGGACGAGTCTAGTAGCTATTCTTGATATCACGCGAGTCCCGTTGCCGTAGAAAAGTGTTATTAATCGAACCTTCACATCAGGACTTGACATGGCGATCCTTAGCCAGGTCTTGGAGAGTGCGTGAGTGAATAACACCGTGCAATAAAGTGAAAATTATTAGACTGTTTTCACTAAATCAACCAAGTACATGGAATGCGGATGTACCAAAGCGAATTGATCGCAGAAGCGCATGAACTGCAAGTGTGACGAAGAGAAAAAACCGGCAATCAAATCGATTAAGTCTAAAGTGCGCGGAACCGACAATCTACCCAACCGTACTCAGTTTTACTCGGGTGTGATCGAAAAATTGTGTTGGAAACCATCTTACAGGAATTCTTTCAGTTGGACTTTCAAAGTAAAATTTTCTCAAAAGCTGTTAATTGATCTAACAACAGCAGAAGAACAAAATACCATTATAGCCGATACACATGAAATAGCGCATAGAGGTATTTTGGAAAATAAGAACGAAATTTCTAGACGGTTCTTCTTCCCCAATCTCAAACAAAAGATGAGAAAGTACGTCATATTGTGCCAAATTTGCAACGTACAAAATACAACATGCGGAAACTCCAATTCCGAAACAGCCGCTAGACATTATACACGTAGACATCTATATTGTCCAGCCAAAGCTATTTCTATCAGTAGTTGACAAACTATCGAGATTTGGCATACTACTTCCTATTAAATCATGCTGTATCGCAGATATCCGTAAAGCTTTACTTAAATACCTCTCAATGTACGGGATACCAAAATTAATAGTGTCGGACAACGAACCCGCACTTAAATCAATCGAGGTGAGAGGATTGTTCTATGATCTCAACATTCAACAGTATTTTACACTTTCAAATTTTAGCCAGGTCAATGGGATCGTGGAACGTTTCCACTCAACAATTGGCGAAATATGTAGAACAAATAAGCACAAGTTTGAAGACCTATCCAATAAAGAAAAGTTTTTCATAGATTGTACACTGTATAATAACAGTATACATTCATCCACTAGACTCAAGCCTCGTGAAGTGTTTTATGGAATAAAAGATGGGTCAGAAAGACCTCTAGACATGGAGGCCATCATAGAATATCGCGACAAAATCTATGATGAAACTGTGTTAGAGTTGATAAAGACTCAGAAAATGCAGCTTAGTTACCACAGTTCACTCAGAGAGAAGCCTCCAATTTTAGTGCCGGGTACGAGCGTCCTCCAGAGGATACAAGGTATAAAATCAAAAATAAAAGATCAGTTCCAACTAACTGAAGTTGAAATTGATCGAACCCAAACAAACCTTGATACCAATAATAGAAAACTTCATAAAGCCAAACTTCGAAGGCTCAGGAAGTGATGGGTCACTATCTCCTTTTACAGATTCGACCATGAATACAGCTGCAAGCGAAAGAATACTTGTCTCGCTGGTTCATATCCAGCTGGTAGAAATAAGGAACCTGATAAGAGGCCGGCTACCTTTGGAGCCTACTCGAGAAGAGGCTCACGCACAAATGACCATTGTGGAACGTCTCTTCGAACTGGCGGCAGGAGCAGCTGTCAATCAATCAGTGAAGACCATTGGTTGATCTCGTGGAGGAGATCCGCGACTTATTCGAATGGAACCTTAAACACAATTAATAAAAAAAATGAAATATAACGAATTAACATTTTATCTTTATAATCGATAATTTCTAGATACTCAAGATGACGGACCATCTTACTTCTACACCAAACATCGACGATACTAATATTCTTTCTATTTTTTTAGGTCAGAAAAACACTGAAAAGTAGTTTTAGTCATCGTCAGAAGTAGACGTATTTTTAAGCTCTCCGTAATTAATTTTTATTTTTTTTTTTTTTGCACACATCGCACGTGATCGGTAAAAAATGCAGTGCAGTGTAAAAGCTTGTGGCATAAGCGACGACCGCTTCCTATGGAAGTGCGAATTCTGCTTCAAATGCTATCACGCGGCGTGTACCGGGGTGCAACGACACCAGGAGAACTTTATCACGTCGTATATGGTTCCCTTGTGCGCCGACTGTCAGCATAATTTGAAAACTGGCATTGACACCCGCAAGGTGCTACACCAACAGCGGAAGTTAATTGAAACTATCAGTGCACAAGCTGACGCAAATCTCAGGGTAGCTGCTGATTTGAAGAGATTAAGTGCGGTTGGCGAACTGTTTGATAATATTGAGCTACAGCTCAAAGAAACAGCTGCTAGCATAAATGAAAGTACGACGTCCAGCCTAACGAATGCTGTATCGGCATTATCGCGCAAAATTGAAAACAGCCATACAGTACAGAGTACGGATAAATCGGCTGACGAGTTGGCCTCCATAAAAAATCATTTGACCGGGCTGTTGAACATCTCCATGAAATCCACGAAGCAACATATCAATGATTACGTGGAGGACTTGACTAAAGATTTGTCTGGGGAGATGAAGAAAATTTGTAGCGAAGTGCAAATGCTGAGCAGTCTCACCATTGATATGGCTGCGCATTGCAGTGACCACATCGCTAGTCACCCACACGATGCTTTTTGTGAGGAAATTTGAGGCGAAATTAAATCTTTGACGACTGTCGTGAGTACATTAGAAGCCAAAATCGTTGATACACACCCTATACCAGCAGAATCGCCACCAAACTTGCTACAGAAGTTAAACGAAAAGGAATCTCACTGTACGTTTGAAAAATCTGGCTGACGCAGCCTTGGGTCAAAGAATGTCGGGCGCTCTGACTGGACAGAATATGACACTCGTCAGCTGCGTCGCGCAGAACAACAAAAAGCCAAAGATAAAGCTATTAGGCGTCGACGAAAAAAGAGAAGACAGCAATACAGCAATGCACGTGACAGTCTTAATAACAACACCGCCACCAAAAATTTCAACGCAAACTACGGCAACCGGGATATTCCACGCAAGGCGGCCAACGATCTCCCTTCAGACATACGTAACGCATAAAATAAAAAAAAAATCGCTCCGTACCTGCCAGCCGAAACAACGACAGACATCGGAACGCGAATTTGCTGCCACCAGATAGAATTCTTCTGGCGGAAGCAAAGCAGAGGTTCTCCAAACCACCGTGTTGTTCTGCTCGCGACGCAATGCACTCTAGAAGACCCGTACATTATCAAAGTGGAGAAACTCGAAACCAGAGAAACCAGAGGAGCATTCAATTCCAACGTGGCGAAACATTGAACCCCTACCCCGCTGATCGGGATATTGTACAACGAACCCGTGAATCATCTTGTAATTGGACGATCGGACCGCCGCCAAGGCCATCCGTCAAAAACCACTGTGCGTCGTGCTCCTGTCAACAGCCGGGTTTTTAGCTGAATCGACGCAATCTGAGGATGTAGGATGCAATTCTTGTTTACCCTATCTGACACAATCTACGGAGGAAGTTGCAGACAATCCAGAAACGCCTGGTCATAGATCATTAATTTTAGGCGATATTGTACAAACGAACGAATTGCCAAAAATTACTTCAAAAACAAGTGCCATTGAAATTTTAGTTTATTGCCAGAATTTCAGTCGTATGAAAAGCGCAAAAAAAGTAAATGAAATTCACAAACAAATCTTGAGTTCATGCTTCTCGGTTGTGCTGGGTACTGAAACCAGTTGGAATGATAGCGTTAAAAGTGAAAAAGTTTTTGGTAACGATTTTAATGTTAACCCAAAGAATGTCTGGCGACGGTGTTTTAGTTGCAATATGCAGAAAATTTAACTCTGAGCTGGTTGTTTTTACTAAATATGAAGAATTTGAACACGTTTGGGTTAAAACACAAATCGCCGGCGGAACTCATGTTTTTGCATCGGTATATTTTCCAGCTGATCAAGCTTGCAAATCATCATACGAATTGTTCTTCCAAACTGCTGAAGAAATTATTATACGATTTACTCCGGAAATCAGGGTGCATATTTATGGTGATTTTAAAAAACGCGATGCAGATTTCATATGTGACTCTGAAAACGAAAGTATTTTACTTCCTGTTGTAGGTGAAAATGAAACGCTACAGTTGATTTTCGAAATAAAACTGCTTGTTTACGTGTGAACCAAATCAATCAGAAAAGTAGAAGAATACACTAGGAGTATTTGCAAGTAGTGTTTTTTTAAACCTCCTATGTGAACTCCGTTGTATTATATTATATATATCTAAGATTGAGGTGCTACCAAACTTCATAAACACTAAGAAGGTATAAATCTAATCAGAAGCACACGACGGTACCGAAGAATAAAAACAACAGTGTCGGCATCGTAGCTAAATAAAACGTAGAACGACCTCGCTGATTGCGAAAGTGATGCATTGCTGGCCCTAAGGTCGAACAGCAACAAAATTCCGCTAAGACACACTAATACGGGCCCCAGCAGCGGCCAAATCGAGCAGAAGACTCATCATCATCAAAGCAAAGGATGCGAGTGACCCTCATCTACGGAAATAAATGTTTCTATAAAAACAGAATGCCTGAAACAGAATCTCCGTTGGAAAATCTCAGTTCAAAGATCGTTGAACAGCAAAATGTTTTAAATGACATAATTGAGGCCATATACAGGAAACAAATGGAAGAGTCATCAGTCCAGAGGAGTGTCTGGCTTAAGAAATCATCGTGAAACCATCGTTCGAGATGCCTTACCTAGCAATATCTAAGAAAATATGCAGCACAGTTTAGGCAGTTCCACCAGTAGCACCGTATGCGGTGCACTTCGTACCAGCATAGCTCAAGAGCACAAACTTCTCTTCAATGAATTCAAAATTCAAGACCGTTAACACACAAGTTAAAGAAAAATCCCCTCGGACGCCGACGCCACATGTAACCTGCAAGCTGAGACCGGGACCATCACCTACACGGGCGTGCTGACGTAAGCACTCGTGCGACTTGCGCCACCGCCGACGACGGACGGTGACGGACCGTTTGCACCTAACCAGCTGACAGGGCACATCGAAGACTTGGACTTCGACTACCACCTGATCGTGGAATTTGCTGACACAGGAATAATGGAGCGTTAGGTAGGTTTCATTAAATTCAGAAAAGGGAAATAAACTTAGTCTTGTTTGTGAACCCTTTTTAAAAACATCTTCTTTGTGAGGAAGAACTTCAGTCACATACTGCTAGAATCAATGAACGAAGTTAATCCAACTTCCCACCGTCAGGTACTAGGTCAAGCTAGCCTGACAGTCTGGAGCCTGACAGACTCGGACATCTTTGCGAACTTCTTGATTGGAAACTCAAACTAATGCTTGGTTCCTCGATTGTACACTACCCACCCATGCGATGGCGTGTGATTTTGCCATTCCAAGACTGAGTTACATTGAACTCTTCCGTACAATACAAATCCTCCACCGTCAAGTACTAGGCAGGTAAGGGCGGGACTATCTTGGTAGTCTGAAGACGAACACAGAAAGGCAGGCGTTGGATCCATATCAAAGGTTCGTGTACTGTTGGGAGGTGTTAACTTGTTACATGGTGGCTCCAGAGAGGAAGCTACATAGTTTGCGCGCGGGTTGTAGTGTAGTAAGAATATTTGCATATTACATTGTTGCGTGCACAACATTCTCAATCGAATAGTGTGCTTTCTCAATGCGTAAGCGTGATAAACACTTTCCATAAGTAAAACATATTACATGGCTACCTAAGGCACGTTATGCCTTCTCCGCGAGTGAACAATTAAGTCAACTACAAGTTAGCACCAAACCACGGAAATAGTATGTGGGTCAAACGATACATGTCAAAAATACAGTAAGTTGCGTTTTGTCACCAAAAAATCCACGGTAAGACAACCAATTAGAAGGAAATCAATTGCATCTAAAGTTAATCCAACTTCCCACCGTCAGGTACTAGGTTGAGCTGGCCTGACAGTTTGGAGCTTGGCAGACTCGGACATCTTTACGAACTTCTTGAGTTGGAAACTCAAACTAATGCTTGGTTTTACGATTGCACACTACCCACCCATGCGATGGCGTGTGATTTTGCCATTCCAAGACTGAGTTACATTGAACTCTTCCGTACAATACAAATCCTCCACCTTCAAGTACTAGGCAGGTAAGGGCTGGACAAACTTGATAGTCAGAAGACGAACACAGAAAGGCAGGCGTTGGATCCATATCAAAGGTTCGTGTACTGTTGGGAGGTGTAAACTTGTTACATGGTGGCTCCAGAGAGGAAGCTACATAGTTTGAGCAGGTTCTAGTGTAGTAAGAATATTTTCATGCTTCAATGTTGCTTGCACAACATTGTGATATGGTGGCGTGGTTTCTCAATGCGTAAGCGTGATAAACACTTTCCATAATTAAAACATATTACATGGCAACCTGAGACAAGTTATGAATTCTTTGCGAGTGAAAAAATAAGTCAACTACAAGTTAGCACCAAACCACGGTCCTCCACCACTAAGTAAACATAACCCGGAAAGCATACCGTACGGTCAGTGTACCGATTCGCAAACGTTGAGTGCTTAGGCTATCAGAAATAGTATGTAGGTCCAAAGGTAGAACCGATTGTGTGATCGATATTCATCATCTGTTGAAATAAAGTAAGTTTTTGTGGTGGATACGGCCCTGGTAGCAGTGCATAAAGTGCTGATAAATAAACAACTCCAGTGTTGTGGAAGTAGTGAAGGACTTTGAGTGAAAATAGTGAAGCCAAAGACATTACGAAATTTCCAACTTTAGCAAACTTCAGTGTGAAGAACCGGATCATCGGCAACAGCCACAGTTGAGGGAATATCATTCTGTTTGAGTGATTCGGAGCGACAGAAGGACCCACACGCAACAACCTACAACCCACGGGACAACCACGAGACGACTCCGGAATGAAAATTATTCTCCTGTGTTTAGTTTAAAAAAAAAACAATAAACTCAAGTGAACTACAATCATGAGTAATAGTTACCAAGATCAACAAGACGGGGAACTGCCAGACGTTCCATCGCCAACACTTGAAGAGCAGCTAATTGATCAAATTACCCAGCTCACAAACAATCAAAACATGCTGATGCAAACAATTGCCGAACTGAAGGCCGCTCAATACCGAATACCGCTGAATACCGAACTGAAACGACGATCCGTTTCTAGCTTTTAGAGCACCGGATCCCGTCAAAAATCTGCCCACATTTGGTGGCAATAAAAAAGAAACTTGTGCATGGCTAGAAGCTGCCGAAAATACCCTCGACTTATTTAAGGAATACAGAGGAAAACCGATGTATACCCAAATAGTCAGAGCAATAAAAAACAAGATTATCGGCGAGGCTAAAGGAATTCTGATAGCCGCCGGTAACCCCAACAGTTGGGACGAAATTAAAGCCGTTATAATTAATTCATACGGGGATTGACGTGATCTTACAACGCATATACAATCCTTATTTTACACGAATCAGGGAAAGAAAACCCTACTAGAATATTATAACAAGATTAAAACAATCGATACCGCCATCAAATCAACGGCAGCAACGATTGATGACTATAAAAATTCAACGAAAGCGATAAATAGTCTTGTGAGTCTTATGACACTCAGCAGATTTATAGACGGTTTGTCAGATGAACTATCATTCCACGTAAGAAGTTACAGACCAGAATCACTGGAAGAAGCGTAAGCTTCAATTTATAAAACGACAATCAGTCTTTACTCGATAGTCAACTAGTGCGGTTAAACTATTCTTTCTTTATAAAAACACCGATCCCGAAGTCCAGCGTCTAACTGGCCTGGCTTAGGTCGGTTGGATCATCTTTGGTCCCGTTGTGTGTGCCCAAGTGAAGTGATTTTGCCCGTGAACCAGAAGAAACGAATGAACATCGTAATCGGAAGGAAAACATCTCTAAAGGAATATTAGAGACTTGCGACATTTTCCAGCAACTGGAGCACCAGTGACGGCGACGCAAAGAGACCTGCTCTCAACCATCATCTTCGACGAAAACTGCAACTACTGCATCGCTGGAGGAATAATGACCGACCACCTGGAAAAATTGGTCGACGAACTTAAAGCTCGTTCAGAAGAGCAACGATTACAGATTGCGGCTCTTGAAGAAGCAAACCAACAGAGTGATATCACTCAACCCCCCAAGAATACCCGATTTAATCAGAATGGTCCCTGAATTTGACGGAAGTTCACGGAAATTACCCCGCTGGATAGAGACTGTTGAGCAAAAGCTCAACGAGTCCAAAAAATTCGTTCCTCAAAATGAAATTCCACAAATTTTGCCTATTTGGATAGGCATAATTCGAGACAAAATTGTAGACAAACCCAACGATGTCCTTTCTGCAGGACATACTCCCCTAGATTGCAACTCCATCAAAACCACTCTAAGTCTGATTCATCAACATTGGTGTCGAAACTCACTAATCTAAAACAAGGATCGAGTAGTGTGGCTGAATTTCATTATGTTTGTAGATCTTTGATGGCAGAGATCAATGCAAAAATTTCACTAAGCAGTAATTCTGTCAATGAAGCCAGAGCAATTATGGGGACATACGAGACCCTCATAATCAACGCTTTTGTGGACGGACTCCACGGCACGGTGTCAGATCTAACAAGATCACTATGACCACAGTCTCTCCAAGCCTCATATTAAGTTGCCTCCGAGCAGGAAGCAGCAATGAGGAGAAGGCGCAAGGGAATCATCCTATGCAACCACGAGCACAAAATCCAAACACCAGACCTTGCGTTCAGCCTGCGTATAAACCTGGTTCCTATTATCAACAAACGAGACCAGTTTTCCAACAACAAAATTACCCACAAGTTAGACCAGTATTCCCACAACAATACAGACCACCTCTTCAAAGTTCGAATCCCGTACTAGCAATAAAACAAGAAGCCTCGTCCAATCAGTCTAGAAACAATAATAGACCCACACAGAATATCAACATGCATGAAGAAAGTGAAAGCATCCCGGAAACTACAGAACAACCCCAATATTCATACGTTTCTACAAATGAACCCAATATTGACTATGCAGAGACAGTGCTCAACACAGATCACTCAGTAGATAATAATAATGAAGAACTCCCATCGGATCAGCTGAATTTTCATATACTGGAGGGCACAACCCCGATCGAATGACTAACAATTGTCTGCCGTTTTTAGAAATCACTAACACAAAATTCGGTACGCTCCGTTTCCTAATCGACACGGGAGCAAACAAAAACTATATCTCACCTGCCTTAGTTCCACCTCAGATAATAAAACTATGCCCCACAAAAACAGTTAGGAACATAAGCGGAAAATATCAAATGAACCAATATACACTCTTCAACCCATTTGCAAACTTCGATAAATCATTACCCGCGCAAAGTTCTATTTATTTACATTATTGGTGGCTCCAGAGAGGAGAATATGGATTACCAACTTGGGGCGAGGAGTAAAATTATGAGGTATCCTCTTAATGTTTAAAAGCAAGGCAGTAACTAGAAGAAATTTCAGCCTTCAGGCTGAGCAGGGAATGGCCAAATCTGTAGCCAACCTTACCGAATTTAGTGAACAATGACAAAAACAAGTATGCTTGTGAAATGTGTACCTACATGAACAGTAGAAAATTCAACTCAACACCGAAACTGGACGATAGAAGTGACTGAACAAATAAATAGCAAAACTTGCAAGTCCGATGGTTAGAAGTCATCGTGGCAATTATGGACGAAGTTGAAACGCTGTCAGTGGGATTTTCCAAATTTAATGATGCCAATTCGAAGGATGTATTCAACATCTCATCGGATTCACCTAATGTTGGAGTTTGGCTAATGAGCTAAATCGCGATCCAACATTTGTAAGGAGTCACACACAACCCAAAGCCCAATCAGGATGGCGAACCTTAGGATCTGAAATAATCTGGAAAATACGACTGGGCAGACTATGATTAACGAAGGCAACGTCGTAAACAGCTGTCGATAAAGCGAAGAAAAGCAGAAAAATGTTAAAACATCGCCAAAGGAAAATGACAACAAAAAACAACGAATCGCCATCAGGTATTAGTAGGTCGGCTCCAGGGACACGTTCTCCTCTATAACCGGTTGCATGTCATCGACTTCCAGCAACAGAAACTCTTTGGATCAAAACCCCAAAATAAAAGTCTCCAGCAAGAGCAACTCCTTATTGTACATAGAATGGAAGAACAAATGAAGAAATTGTTCGCTGAATTCCAGGCTTCACAAGGAAAGCTTGAAGATGCGTCGGGCTCAAAGTCTAGGAACACCGCTTCCTGGACAATATGGATTACCAGCTTGGGGCGAGGAGCAAAACTATGAGGTATCCTCTTAACGTTTAAAAGCAAGGCAGTAAATAGAAGAAATTTCAGCCTTCAGGCTGCGCAGGGAATGGTTAAATCTGTAGCCAACCTTACCGAATTTAGTGCGCAATGACAAACTTTTAATAGTTGTTCGAGAGGTTGAAGAACAGCATTCACTTATCGAGCAAACACATGAAACTTCTCATAGAGGAATTAATGAAAATCACGCAGAAATAATCAGACGCTTCTTTTTTCCAAACATTAAGGCAAAAATTAGAAAATATTTTATTCTTTGTCACATCTGTAACAAAGCGAAATACGAGAGAAGGCCTTACAAGATAAAACATGGGGAGATTACAATTTCAGAGAAGCCCCTTGATATCATCCACGTGGACATATTTATTTCTCAACCCAATCTCTTTTTATCTGTTGTTGACAAATTAACCCGCTTCGGAACTCTCATTTCCATCAAATCTAGAGCGATTCCAGACATTCGGAAGGCCATACTGAAATATTTTGCTCTCTTTGGAGCACCCAAACTAATAGTCTCCGATAACGAACCGCAGCGCTTAAATCCATCGAGCTAAGAGGAATGCTTGCTGACCTCAACGTCCAGCAATATTTCACTCCTGTCGATCGTAGCGAGACAAACGGAATCGTGGAACGCTTTCATTCCACAATTGCCGAAATTTTCAGTTGTAATAAACACAAATACCAGAATATCACTGCTAAAGAGATGTTCTTAATTTCATGTACCTTGTACAACAATAGCGTTCACTCATCCATAAATATGAAACCACGAGAGGTGTTTATGGAATCAGGGATGGTGAGGAATGACCGTTAGATCATGTAAGGGTGGTGGAGGCTCGAAATAAAATCTACGACGAAACTATCTACCAAATGACTCTGACCAACGGAACCCAAATAGGGAGGATCCACCTCCTTTAGAGTCAAACCAATTGGTGTTCACGAAACGCCAAGGAATAAAATGCAAGAAGCAGGACAATTTCAACCCTGTGATTGTAGCTGAAGACAAACAACAGATATTCCTAGACGATGACAATAGAAAACTCCGCAAGAATAAGCTACGCAGGATAAGACAAAAATCAAAACCAACTTTGTTTCAGGATTCCCGGCAAATCATAAACAAAAAAAGAAAACACTATGAATCGTCATAGCTACAACCAAACTCTGTACACATTGTGCCTCTCTGAACTGTTGAGGACCATCAATGTGCTAAGAAATAGAAACCATCCTCTCTCCCAAGAGGAGGCTAAGGCTCAATTTGAGATGAGCGAGTCTCTTTACATACTACATAGCGGCAACGGCTGTTGTGCGAAACCAAATGGAACCCACATTACGAAGAGTACTTGTGGACGCTATCAACGAAATAATACAGTGATGCGACAACCGCTCTGAACATGTCTGTATGCAAGTTAAAACCTAGACGTTTATACTCGCTAATCTTCATTTATATAATTTTAATCCCACTAATTTTTCAGTATACTACTCTAATCGTACCAGCCCACGAAACAATTTCTTTGACTCACCAGCTATTTTTATTTTTAGGTAACTACTAACGCCATAAGAGAGCACAGAAGCAGCCTTACTTATTTGAGGAGCAACACCATGAGCCCAAGCGGGCTCACCTTAATTAAGATCCTCATCATGTTCACTCCAATATTCCTTGCCGATTCTAATCCTTCAATCCAAATAACATACCTTCACCGAAAACCTGGCCTTATGACCTTAAATGTTGGAAACACTTTTGTGAAAACTGGAATATTATTGACTTAGAAAGAAACCCTTCATAGCATACGACCCTTAAGTTCCTTGTGAGCTATATAGCTAATTTCATACATAACTCAATATATGTGGGGAATGAGGGCAAAAAGAGCATAATTACTTTCGTGCGGTCACTGCAATCACTTCCAATCGATTCCTTGTATAATAATCCTCCAAATAAATGCTTCCTAACATACCACTCATATGTTTCTTGTGAGTTATAGAGCTAATTTCATATAAAACTCAATATATGTGGGGAATTAGGGTAAAATGAGCATAACTACATTCTGCAATCACTTCTAACCGATTCCTTGTATTATATAATCCACTGAAGAAACCCTTTATAACATACCCCATTAAGTTTCTTGTGAGTTATACAGCTAATTTCATACAAAACTCAATATATGTGAGGAATTAGGGTAAAATGAGCATAATTACATTCGCGCGGTCACTGCAACCACTTCTAATTGATTTCTAGTATCATAATTCTCCAAATAGATGCTTCTTGACATACCATTCATAAGTTTCTTGTGAGTTATATAGCTAATTCCATACAAAACTCAATATATGTGGGGAGTAAGGGTAAAATAAGCATAAATACATTCATGCGGTCACTGCAATCACTTCCAATCGATTCTCTAAATCTTAATCCTTTAGAAAAGTTCTTCAAAGCAAACCGCATTCATGTTTCATAAGTTTTATAGAGCTAGTTCCATATAAAAGTAAATAAAAACAGGGGAAATAGGGCAAAATGAGCAGGATAACGATTCGTGCGGTCTGTTTAACCACTTTCATTCGATTCTCCAGACAATTTTACGCCTAAAACCGATTTGTTCATTTGAAAAACTGGATGCGTTCGTGAGATACAGAATTTAGTGTAGGTTAACCCGATCAGAAAGGCATAACAAAAACATAACATAATTGTATCAACGGTTGATATCTATATCAAGGTTTATTATATTTAGATATATTTGTTGGATTCGGTACGAAAACTAGTTTGTATTATTTCAAGGTTCTAACAAAGTCAGTTACAATAAATGAATATGTGATTTGATCATCATTATATCCACATTATAACAAACTCAGTAATAATTTTTAAAATGTAATGTGTAACTAATCAATATTTTTTGGTAGTGTTTAGTTCGTAAATTAACCGCTGTATGGCGCCATTGTGTTTATAAAATACATAATTGTTGATATCCTTTATTATATGAACTACCAAAAAAGCTCATGTCTTCATCAAATTTGTACGGAAAGCTTATGACTTCGGAACGTGGAAAATGAGGTAAGCAACTCCACCATTACGTGATGATATTAGGTAATTTTATATGTTTCTTATCATGATTCAGATCACCTGCACAGTTCGTATGTTCAGCAAAGTAGTTCATGATTCTTGAAATTCTCGAATGGTGTAAAATTGTATGCACAATTTCACTACTACGAGCTATTTGATATCTCATTATTCTGCTGTCCTAGGAAGTTCGGATCATCACTCATCAGCGAAGTTGTCGAGAAGTCCTTGGCTCTCGAGTGGAAAATGTTATATGCAATTGAACTGCGGCGTTTACAGGATTTTGTACATGTCTTACAGGTTGAATGTTTATTATAGATGGCTACGGAGTACTCTCAAGGAATATTTCTAGATATATTCAAAGTATTTCTCTTGTAGGTCTTCTAGGGAGCTCACTAGAAGTTCTTCCAGAGATCTCTCCGAGAGTTTTCTCAACGATTCCTACGTGAATTCTTACTGACGATTGTCTAGTCAAATATTCAAATATTTCTCCAAAAGTTCTTAAAGAGATTTTCCCTAGAGTTCCTCTAGAAATTGTGGTTGGAGAATTCTTCAGCTATTTCTCCAAGGATTTCTTAAGAAAGGCTTCCGATGATTCCTACAAAAAATTACTCTAAAGATTCCTACGGTAATTCCTCCAAGGAATTCCAAAAATTTTCAAAGGTTTCCTCCAGGAATTTCTGCAAAAAATCTATAAGAAATTCCTCCACGTATTGTTCCGGGTAATCCTCTAAGGAATTCTTCAACAATTCCTCCATGACCTCCTCTTTGAATTGTTCAAAGAACTTTGCCCCAAAGATTTGTTGGAAGATTAGTTCATATACATGATGAGATCCCAAGTAAACCACTTCTATGAATTATCATCTCTGATCATAGAACACGAAAATACATTCCAATTCACCAATTATATTTCACC
Source organism: Aedes albopictus (assembly GCF_035046485.1). Classification (NCBI taxonomy): domain Eukaryota; kingdom Metazoa; phylum Arthropoda; class Insecta; order Diptera; family Culicidae; genus Aedes; species Aedes albopictus. The sequence goes on from NC_085136.1 coordinate 252,033,150, forward strand.
GACCAGATTACGTCACCTTTGATCTGTCGGCGCTCTCAACTTAAACTACTAATATGAATTCAATTGTACAGTATACAGATCATTCGTGATAGAGATTTCCCGCAAGGTTTAACCTAAGTTTAAAATCCAACATACATTTTGTCCCTTGAGAATTTCTCCAGAGAATCCAAAAGGGAGATTCTTTAAGACATTCTTAGCAAATTACTTCAGCCTATGAAACCAAAAATTCCTTAAAGGATTCTCCATCAGGGAAAATCTATCAGAAATTCTGAAGGATCTCAGTAATTAATTAAGTTCTAGTTTTAAAGTTAAACTTTTCAATCCAATTCCAATTTCTTCGAAATTTCTTAGTATATGGTCACTCAGTCTCTGTTGGGAATATCACTACAATTAACTACAGCTTTTTTCCGCATATATAATTTATGTATGCATATCTGCCGATCGAAATAGTTATGTATAGTTATGTATAGTTGAAAAAGGCCACATCCCATGGCCGAAACGTCGGGCAGATTAAAATAAATCGTTTGATTTTGTAAGACTGAGAGTGCCAAATTCCTCCGGTTATGTACTAGTAAATGAAGTGTAGTTGTTTTGTTAAAGTTAAGAATTTGCGGTGGATATTCCTACAGAAACATTCACCACATAAGCGCCATAATACTACTGAACAACTTTGCAGAAGGAATATCATTGATTAATAATAATGAAATAAACATGCCAAAAAACGCTTTGAACATTTAAATAAACGCTGGCGCAACTAGTGCTTAGTTACACACTTTTCACTATTTGAAAGTCATTAGCTATCTCTTCAATTTAGTAAATAACTCGATATATTTGCGATCAACTGTATTAAAAACAGTTTCGTGTGACGCCCATTCGCGTAGGAACAGCGATGTGGGCTCCAGCTCCAAAGTAGTGAACGCTGGCTCTAGTGCACAACGAGCGCACACGACATTGAAGCTGAGGGACTAAATGGGCTGTAGTATCGTGCATGGTGACGTCATAACTGGGTATGGTGACGTCATACTTTCCCTCTCCGGTATGTTGGATAGGAAGGTCTATTTATAGAGGAGCTACCAATATGAAGAATCATTTCAGCATATATCGCCCCTCACTTCAAGTGCTGTGATGGCCTCACTGGTAAAAACGACGAGCTCCTGTTCTAAGATCTAGCCCTCGTAGGTTCGAATCCCTGGGTTTTATGTATATTTACTACGTGGAGAAGTTTTTTGATGCCAGTAACTTTTTACTAAAAATAAAATTTCACTCTAAAAATTGATTACCCAAAAATGAGTTAATTTTTACACTACTTAATTTTTACCCAATATATTTATAACTACTTTATAACAACATGTGATATAATTTGATTGATTTTTTATATCTCATTTTGTTATAAGCTTGTTATAATTGTATCAAGACCTGATATAATTATGTTATGACTAGAGCAATTTTAGATATATTTTATGTTATTTTAACACCTAACCGGCGAATTTTATAACTCATTCTGTTATGAAAAATCTTTGAAAAAAATAACTTAATCGGTTATAATTTTGTTATGCCTTTCTGATCGCGTTTGCACTGTTTTTTTTTCCACTGTGCAACCTAACGAGCGAGTCGGTCGTTAATTAGCCAATGATGACAATCCATCACAACATGGCGACCGTGACAGTGAACCTGTGGAAAAAAAAAATGGGAAACCAAAAATCCAATCCCGCAGTGAAGCAAAGCAGTGACGGATAAGTGACAATAATCAACAATCAAGACATTCATACCGAGTTCCCTATCGGTCATGAAACGAAACTATTAATAATTATTGCAATCGTATCGCTGCAGCTAGTGATAACAATTTACAAATTCGTTGCAAAGCGTGAGAGGAGAAAAGCCGCGCAGAGAATGGCCAAATCCGTAACCAACCTGGCCGAAGTTACAGTGCAGCGCGACCCGAACAGTGGCAAATTAAGCTCATCGCCGAAACCGGACGATAAAAGTGACCCAAAAATCAACCAGCGAAAACAGTAGTTCTTTTGGTTTTTAAGCTGAACCCGATGAGCTGTTAATAATGCCAATAAGTGATCAGAGTGATGAAATGGATTGAAGATCCATTCTCCGATCCTAAAGCCCAGCCTCTAACTGGCACAGCACCGGTAGGATCCGTGTTTTGAGTTCAAGTCCGCGAGTGATAGTGTTCGTCGTATCGACATCTTCGAGGGAACATCGAGGATTAGCAGCCATCCCGGAGGACGCGAACCAGCGTGGAAAGGACCATATCAACCAGATCGAAGGAACATCGGTCAACTATCAACCGCGACGGCTTATCGCGAAAAACGGTAAGTAATTTTTTTATTACCTTATTAAGTGAATGAGGAGTCAAAGGCACAGTCGTATAATTATACCGCATAATTTTGTGAGTGAAAACGTTACGTGTGAATGTTCAATTTCAATAATCATTGAATACACTTTTACCTACAAGTTCGAAGAATATTAGTGAACCAAGATTTCAGTTGATTTAAATTGGAATCTTGACGAAATTTTTGAAAACCGATTTTTAGCGGAACGTAGTAAATTTCATATTTACCCGAACCATGTCCATGGAACTTCAACAACTGGTGGACGAGCTGATGGAGAAAATGGAGCAACAACGGCTCCAGATTTCTGCCCTTGAAGCCTCCCGAAATCAACCAAGTTCCTTGTCACAGCAAACCACTGTGGCAGTCGAGAAAAGATTTGATGGTTTCAGTGTACCTGATCCCATCAAACTCATTCCGACCTTTGCGGGAGAACCGGCGATGCTATCCTCTTGGATCGAATCCGTCGACCAGAAAATAGCGTATTGCCAAGCCATTATAAATGATCAAACCACAGTGGACAGAGTGATGCCACTCTGGACTGGTCTCATCCGAGACAAAATTGTCAAGGACGCAAACGACGTTCTCGTCAGGAACCAAGTGAAGAATGATTGGAAAGAAATCAAACAAGCCTTAAAAGATGAGCTTGGAGATCAGCTCGACTTAGCTACATTAAGCACGAAAATTTCTCAGCTAAAGCAAGGCAATCAAGACTTAGCTTCCTATTATCAAACGTGTAAGAAGTTAAGAGCAGATATAAACGCGAACCTTCTAGCAAATGACGATAACAGGCCTTGTGTCAAAATTCTTATGGTAAATTATGAAGCAATGATAACAAACGCATTCATGGATGGTCTCCCCGACCACCTCTCTTCATTAACACGCATTTACAGGCCTAAAAACCTCCAAGAAGCCTATGAAGGGGCATTAGAACAACATTTAGCGAATCAGAGAAAACGCGAAAAATTAACGAAAATTCACGACTCCAACACTACAAGAACATTCAATAACATTTCAAGGAATTACCCCCCTGGACAAGCTGGGCGAGGATATACTCAGTCCCAGAATAGGTCGGTAAATCCCAATCCTCAACACCAAGGTTACCCATATCCAAGAAACAATAGCCAAAGGAACGAATCAGTCCAAAAAGTTCAATCGCGCTTCCCAGCGCTGATGAACCTTAAACCTGACCCTTCAGGCCAATCAAGACAGTATTATAAAAATTCCGCTCAAATTAATACCCACGAATGTGACGAACAACTTCACGATTCAACCCAATACGACCCACAGCATGAAGATATGCCTAATGGGGAACACCCGATGGAAAACACCCACGAAGGAGTCCAAGAGCATGAAATAGGATTCGAAATTCTAAATTTTCACGTGATAGAGGGTCCCCCTCAAACAGATTGATTAACAATTGCTTGCCCTTCATAGAGATGAAGAAGACAAAATTCGGAACGCTCAGGTTTCTAATTGACACCGGAGCGAACAAAAATTATATAGTTATGGACATTACCCCACAACAACCACACCGGATGCATACTCCTGACGCAGCAGTTCATCGACCAACCAGTAAAGCTGATCGGTATGCGACCCAGCAACAGCCGGTACCGTCGTTGGGGGTGAGAATGGGTCAAAAAAGGATACTCAAAGATTGTTTGTTAAACAACAAATGCAATTGAAGTCGGAATAACTTTTTATTTGGTATGTATACTCTCCTATGTGGTAATGATAGTTTAGCAAGAAAGTATCACGTTATATGAATTGCTTAGTAAACTACAAATGATTGAAAATTGACCCAATCTCACCCCTTAGAGGGGGTGAGAATGGGTCAAAGTATTCGAAATCACCTATCTAAGAATATAAATTAATTTTATTGATCATATATAGTAAACCTACTTAAAACACAATGTTATCATGACGAATAAAAGCTCAGGTAATTTTAAAAGACAATTAATCCACCTAAAAGGGCTAATACAACCGAAAAAATGGTTGAAATTTGATAAAATAACGTTTGTATACTGTATCATCATTTTTAGCCATCATAATCATCCTCATTAAGAGTTTCAACCTCCATGAGAGGAGGGGAGATTACAATGAGGGAGGTGCGAAGAAAGAATGAAAGATTGATTGTAAAAAACATGCTAGTTTTTGTATACTGCATAAGAAATGTTCAACCAAACCCTCCGTTATAAACTGTTATGTACATGATCATTGGCCTCTATATTGCTAAAGCAAATCACTTCATCTCAAGATAGGGGGTCGTTCAAATATTATGTTAAGTCTATTTTGTAAGCTTACGATATTACAGTACACTAAAGATTAGCTGATGATTAGAGAAGCTGTCCACACGCATGGGTGTATTGTTATAAATGATTTTAGGCACTAAACTTATTAACACACTCGTTTGATGCTTCTCGACATATTTTTGAAAGAAAGCGTGCTTTAGTTAAAATACGGTAAACATGGCACCACTCTAACGTCAAATGGGGACTGGATAACAAGTTAAATTTTTAGTTAAGGTTATGTGCACTCGATAACTTGCTTGACCCAATCTCACCCCCATTCTTAATATTTGGACATAGGGTCGAAAATATTAAGTTTTTGAATAAAAAGAGCAATGACAACCCGCTATTTTCATTATATCAACCAGGTAATACCTACAGCTAATCACTTCTGAGAAAATTTATGGTTAGTTACTTGTGTTAAACATTACGAAGGAGAATTTTTTTCAGAGTGATTTACTAGTAGTTTCATCATATAAGTTTAGCCACATATTTAACAAAAAACGATTATTGCAAAACATCTTATTCTGCATCATGACGTGTAAAAACATCTCCCCTTTGAAATAATATAAAGTTTTCAATATAAATTAGCGACAGTTATTGAGCTATTTCAAATTTTATGTTTCTCCGTTTTGACCCAATCTCACCCCCCAGACCCATTGTCACCCCCATCGACGGTATCAAAACATCATCGACGGACTCTTGCAACCCAGCAGATTCATACACAAACGACGACGACAACATCAGCAGCAGAACCAGGCCGATACTTCTGACTCAGCAGTTAGCCAATCGCCAGCTAGGGACCCATAGTCAATATGCAGGGACTTCATTTTCAATATAATTCTTACCTCTAACTAGTGCGGTCGTGCGTGCGATACTCGGGTTTTCGTAGTAGCGATCAGTGATTGTGATGAAGTGACTTATGTGAAAAGTAATTAACATAAATAAAGATTAAAGTATTTCTAATATGCTTTTTTTAAAACTCTTCAAGAAAAGAAAGTGTATAAGTGGCGCAGTCGTACGGCTCGTTCTACGACAGTTGAAGCAACCTGATTAGTGAAAGAGAGTGAAAGTGATCTTAACTAGTGTCCAACCCGTGACATTGGCTGGCCGGCAACGATGATCCACGTGGATTTCAATCCTTCAAAAACGAGGAACCGTGAGTAATCAATTTGTTTTTTCATCTATCCCTCCCTTCATTTTATGCCGAGATTCAATCCCTTACCAAAAGTAAAAGGACTTAAATTTTCCCAAAGTGCAATGGAGCAGATAAATCTCCAAGCTATTTTCGAACAAATACAAAGCCTGGAGCAACACGTAGGTGTGCTCCAAGCCGAAAACAATAATTTAAACGACAGGGTGCTGCAACAACAGCAGCAACCACACACAAGTGAATCTAGTAGCCGCCGCACACGCCGGACAGGCACAAGATGATATTTTCAAAATACCAGACCCAATAAAATCCCTACCTACCTTTGATGGGAAAACAAATCAAGCTACAGCTTGGATTCAAACGGTCCGACGGACCTTAGCACTATTTAGAAACCGTGTCTCACCAGACACATTGCTAATGTACGAGCAGTGCATTTTTAATAAAATTACTGGAGAAGCCAGAGATACATTATGCTCTAACGGCAATCCACAGACGTTTGATGATGCGGCAAATGTGTTGTTAAACAGTTTTGGCGATAAAAATACTATCGCTACGTACCAGACACAAATCTGGAATATGCGAATGGAGGAATCACTCCATGTTTATCACAGAAAAGCGAAGGAAATGATGGTTAACATTAAATCCTTAGCCAAGGAAGATGTGACATACGCTGCCCATCGGGACGCAATCAATCAATTCATTGAAAAAGAATGCTTAGCTGCATTCATTAATGGGTTGCGAAAACCATACTTTGGGTATGCGCAAACTGTCCAACCAGATAATTCGGAGGCAGCATACGCATTTCTCTGCCGCTTCCAGTGCGCAGAAACAACTAAGAAATTCACTAGTAAATCATCTGATACTCCCCACTTCAGCAAGCAAATTTCAAAAAAATAATTTTAGGCAAAATTCAGAACAATTTAAACCAAATTTTTCAAAACCGCGAGAAAATTTCCAAAATAATGCTAGTGGTTCGCAAAGATTTAGACCTCAATCAGACAGACACAAAGCTTCTCCAATGGAAGTCGATTCTTCGCTCAAATCACGCCAAAATAGGATCTACAATCATGATGCCGAGAAAGACGAAGATAATGAACAAGCTATCGCAACCGATACCTCTGACAGCGAAGAAGAAGAACCAAATTTTCAGGTGGCAACTATGGACAACACTCTGAAATAAATGCTGTTAACGGTCTTCCTCTCGTTACTATAACTCTGCCTCATGGAAAAACAGCTAGAATCTTAATAGATAGCGGATCAAACAAAATTTTCATTTCCCCTGATCTCATTCCAAATTCAAAGAGAATACCGTGCAAACCCCTGACCATTAAAAACAATAAAGGTAAACACAAAGCGGAATTTGAATTTATTACGAAAATTTTTGGCCAAAATAAGAATGTTAAATTTTATTTGTTTAAATTTCACAAGTTTTTTGACGGTATCTTAGGGTACGAAACTCTCTCGGAATTGGAAGCTCTACTTGACGTTACAAACCATAAAATAATACTCCCACATAACACCATCAATTTACAAGTTCGACAAATGGGACCGTCTGATACAACTCTAAATGCCCATACTGCTACAGTTATTAAAATACCGGTCACTTAAAAATTCGGTGACGTATTTTTACGAAAAGACATCAAAATTGAAAATGCGTTTATTCCTTCAGGTTTATACTATGCAGAAGATGGCTACATTAATGCACTAGCTTCAAATTTAGGTGACTCCGTAACATTTCGTTGGAAAACTCCCGTCAAGACACTCCCAATTTCAGATCTGACAGAAATCAATCATACTGATTCTAACGTGCATTATGAATGTTCTAATAGGGTGAATAATTTCGACAGCCTTATCCGCACCCAACATATGAACGCCGAAGAAAAACAAAAACTTTTTAAAATACTTCAATCAAACTCCAACATCATTCACCACGATGGCGAAAAACTTGCATGCACTACGGCAATAAAACACAGTATCAAAACAAGGGATGATCTCCCAATACATACCAAAACGTACAGATATCCCAATATCCATAAAGCGGAAGTAGATAGGCAAATTAATGAGATGATTGCTGATGGCATAATCCAGCATTCCATCTCTCCCTGGACATCTCCTATATGGATTGTTCCAAAAAAATCCGATGCAAGTGGAAAGAAAAAATGGAGAATCGTAGTCGATTACCGTAAGCTAAACGAGAAAACCATCGACGATAAATTCCCCATTCCGAATTTCGAGGAAATTTTGGACAAACTAGGGAGAAGTGTCTATTTTACAACAATTGATCTAAAATCTGGTTTCCACCAGATTGAGGTGGAGAAATTTGATAGACAGAAAACTGCATTCAGCACAGACAAAGGACATTTTGAATTCATCAGAATGCCCTTTGGTTTGAAAAATGCCCCGGCTACGTTTCAACGAGCCATGAATAACATTCTTGGAGATCTAGTTGGACGATGTTGTCTAGTTTATTTAGACGACATCATCATTTGTGGAAGTTCTTTACAACAACATTTGGAAAACCTCAACAAAGTATTGGAACGGCTTATAAAATCAAACCTTAAGGTGCAACTGGATAAATGCGATTTTTTGAAAAAAGAGTGCGAGTTTTTAGGTCATATAGTTACTCAAGATGGGATTAAACCTAATCCAAATAAGGATGTTTAATTGTAATGGCTCGGCAGTCTTATTAAAGAATTAAGCGAACTACAATGTTCTCGCTCCGACGTTTCGGTCCTGGTTTGGGACCTTCTTCAGGGATCTATAATTTATTACAATAAGGACAATAATTGGACTCGTATTTGACATATAAAGTTACACATAAAACAATTTTACAAAACATAAAGGTGTTTAAATTTACATTTTTGTAGTCTGTTTTAAATTACTTACAAAGAATTGTTCGCTCTTGTCCTAATACTTTTAGCCTGTCGTGTTGTCCTTTTCGTTTAAACATTTGTGGAATCCTATTTTGTATAATAATCTTAATTTCAAATTGTCTGTGTCGCAAAATCGTCTACTCACTGTTGTAGGTGTACTAAACGGTCAACGGTATTGTTCTAGTAGCGGGAGTATTTGGCGTTTTCTTTGCACTGTTTCACTGTCGGGTGTAGGCGAGTCTAATGTTTTCCAGTTTTTTAAGATGGTTCCTGATTCTGATTTTGTGTTTGTGTTAGTGATGTGTTTGGTCTATTGCTATTAGTGTTATTGTGGTGATGGTACTTTTTTAGTGTGTGCATGATTCCTGCATAACTAATACTTAACCCGTCTGTATCGGTCCGTTTGTTTATATTTTTCGTCGTCAGAATGTGGCAAATTTCTAGGATGGGAAGTCTCGTTGGTTTATTGCTGGTGTCTAGTATTGCTGGGTTGGAGTAGTCGAATGTGTGTCCTGTCGTTGCGCTGTGGTGCATTATGGCCGTCCTTTCTTTCCATTGGTCAAGTTGTATCTTTTTGTAGTCCTCATCTTGCATGTCCATAATTTTATCGAGTTTGTTTTTGTCCGATTTGTGTCCGTAGAGTCGTGTCTGTAGTTTGTTCGTAGTTAACCCTACATACATAGCTTCGCATTGTTGACATCTTAGGCTGTATATGACGTTGCTCCTCTGCTGTTTTTCGGTTGTCCCTTTCATGCGCGTGTACATCCCTTGCATCGTGTTGTTGTTGTAGTGACATATTTTTATGTTTGCATATTGCCCTGTCTGTTGTATGTGTTTCGTTATCAGCGGTGAAAGCTTGTCGATGTATGGGATTGACCTGTATATCGTCTCATCATTATTGGTTCGTTCCGTTCGTGTTTGTGTCATGTTTTTGTTGTTGATCATTCTGTTGATTAGTGTTATGGGGTAGTCATTTGCTTGGAGTTCCTCTCTAATCGTCTGGTTCTTCTCCTCCTGTGTTTTGATCGTCGAAAGTTTGTTTACCCTTTCGATGAGGTTGTGTGCAACATTTGTTTTTAGGTGTATTGCATGCATGGAGTGGAAGTTCAAAAATCGGCCCGATGCGATCGGTTTTTTGTACCAATCGGTTGAGAACGTTTGGTTATCGTGTCGAATGACTAACACGTCCAGGAAGGGAAGTTGCTGGTTTTCTTCTACCTCTGCCGTGAATTGCAGTTTGGGGTGGTAGCTGTTGAACGCTTGCACAACATCGTGAATTTGCTCTTGCGGTATGCAAAGAAACAGATCGTCGACGTATTTCTTGATGATCGGGATCATGATGTGTAGTGTTGTGACTACCGTTTCTATCAGTGCGTCTGTAACAATTTCTGCCAAGACGGGTGATAGTGGGCTCCCCATAGCCATACCAGCTATTTGTTTGTAGTGTTGATTTCCAAACTTAAAATAGCTGGATTCAACACAGTGTTGGACGATTTCCAAGAAGAGGTCGAGGTTGATGGTAGTTTTTGTTTTGATATTATCACACATCACTAACACAAACACAAAATCAGAATCAGGAACCATCTTAAAAAACTGGAAAACATTAGACTCGCCTACACCCGACAGTGAAACAGTGCAAAGAAAACGCCAAATACTCCCGCTACTAGAACAATACCGTTGACCGTTTAGTACACCTACAACAGTGAGTAGACGATTTTGCGACACAGACAATTTGAAATTAAGATTATTATACAAAATAGGATTCCACAAATGTTTAAACGAAAAGGACAACACGACAGGCTAAAAGTATTAGGACAAGAGCGAACAATTCTTTGTAAGTAATTTAAAACAGACTACAAAAATGTAAATTTAAACACCTTTATGTTCTGTAAAATTGTTTTATGTGTAACTTTATATGTCAAATACGAGTCCAATTATTGTCCTTATTGTAATAAATTATAGATCCCTGAAGAAGGTCCCAAACCAGGACCGAAACGTCGGAGCGAGAACATTGTAGTTCGCTTAATTCTTTAATAAGACTGCCGAGCCATTACAATTAAACATCCAAGGTGACATCCAGTCGAAAATACCGCCCAAAAAACTAATCCAAATAAAATTGAAAAAAATTCTTGACTGGCCAATACCAAAAACTTCCACTCAAATTAAAGGATTTTTAGGTATACTCGGTTACTATAGGAAGTTCATTCGCGACTTTGCTAAACCCCTCACGAAGTGCCTTAAGAAAGATGCAAAAATTATCCATAATGATGAGTTCATCAGTTGTTTCAACGATTGCAAACATCTTTTGACAACCGACCCGATATTAAAATATCCCGATTTTAATAAGAAATTTATTTTGGAAACAGACGCTAGCGATTTCGCATTAGGAGCCGTTTTATCTCAGAAATTTGATGATGGTAAAGAACACCCAATTGCATACGCCTCCAGGACCTTAAACGAAACTGAATGTAATTACTCCGCTACAGAAAAAAGAACTTTTGGCAATTGTCTGGGCAACAAAGCATTTTAGGCCCTATATTTTCGGCACCCATTTCGAGATACGGACTGATCATAAACCTCTAGTATGGCTTAGACAGAAAAATGACAGAGGCAAAATCACCAAAATTTTAATCGCAATCAACGTGGCAGATTTCGCTCTCAAGCTCCACGCGTTTTCTTTGCACAATCGGAAAACCAACTAGCTCCTCAACTGGGCCAGGTTGGGAGCCAAAGAGCATATCAAGACCAACCCCAAAACATCATACATCAGCAGCAACAGCCGACTCAACCGCAGGGGCAGGTTATACATCATGTAACTCGTAACTAAATAATGGACAATGCTTCCAAATTAATACATCTTGCAGCAATTTTGTATACCTAAAATTAAAATTTCAACAACAGAATCGACCTTGCTAGTTGATTCTGGTGCCGAAGTTTCAATTTTTAAAATCAATTCGCTAAAACAATCCCATTCGATTAATTCCTCAGAAAAATGTCAGATAACCGGCATAAATAACCTATCTACAGAGACTATCGGAACTGCTTCAACAGATATCACGTTTTCCAATGGTATTTCAGTGCACCATAAATTTCAATTAGTCGATCAAAACTTCCCAATACCGACAGACGGAATTCTCGGTCGAGATTTCTTTACCAAATATCATTGCTCCATTAATTACGATACTTGGGATCTATTAGTCATTAGCAATGGAGAAATACTAGAAATTCCAATTGAGGACAATTTGAACGGAGATTTGGTTTTACCACCAAGATGTGAAATTTTTAAACACGTTTATTTTGAAAAAAATAACGACAATTATGTTTTACTAGCTAATGAAATTAAACCTGGAGTTCATTGTGCTAACGCAACAGTAAACTCTAAAAATCACGTCGTGAAATTAATCAACACGAATGATGATATCATACGGATTGACAAAAATTTTGAAAGGACTTACGTACCACTTAAAAATTATAATATTCTTAATTACGACAAATCTAACATGAAAGAACGAGAACAACAACTCTTTGAGGAGTTAAAATTGAAAAATACACCTGAAATGTATAAACAAAAGCTGTCGAATCTTTGTGGGAAATTTAACGACATCTTTGTTTTAGAAGGAGATACACTCTCAAGCAATAATTTTTACAAGCAGAATATTAATATGTCTGACAACGTACCGGTATACATTAAAAACTATCGGTCACCGGAAATTCATCGACAAGAAATTAATACACAAGTCGATAAACTTTTAAATGATAATATAATACAACCTTCTGTATCGCCCTATAATTCCCCCATACTTCTTGTACCAAAGAAGTCCACAACAGACACTAAAAAATGGCGTTTGGTAGTAGATTTTAGGCAACTAAATAAGAAAATAGTTGCCGATAAATTCCCTTTACCCAGAATAGACGACATCCTCGATCAACTCGGTCGAGCGAAATATTTCAGCACATTAGACTTGATGTCCGGCTTCCATCAAGTTGAACTCGATGAAAGTTCTAAGCAATTCACAGCCTTCTCCACGTCTTCTGGTCATTTTGAGTTCAACCGTCTTCCGTTCGGTCTGAATATTTCACCAAATAATTTTCAGAGAATGATGACTATTGCTCTGAGTGGATTGCCTCCAGAGAGTGCATTCCTATACATAGACGACATAATCGTAGTCGGATGCTCAGTTGATCATCATTTGGCTAACCTCGAAAAAGTTTTTGATAAATTACGAAAATTCAAATTACGAAATTGAACCCTTCAAAATGTATTTTTTTTTTCTGTGCGGATGTTACCTATTTAGGACATCACATATCCGAACAGGGTATTCAACCCGATAAAAGCAAATACTCTTCCATTTTGAACTATCCCGAGCCAAAAACAGCAGATGAAGTAAAAAGATTCGTTGCGTTCTGCAATTACTACAGACGCTTCATTCCTTACTTCGCTGATGTAGCTGCTCCATTAAATGCTTTATTAAATGCTAATAAGTCGACTATAGAGCAGGAGTTAACTGCTATCCACTGGGCAATTCTGTACTTTAGACCTTACCTCTATGGTAGGAAATTTGTGGTCAGAACTGACCATCGCCCACTTGTATACCTATTTTCTATGACAAATCCCTCATCGAAGCTTACTCGAATGAGAGTAGATTTAGAGGAGTTCGTTTTTGACGTTGAATATGTGAAAGGAAAGGAAAACGTCGGGCCCGACGCACTATCTCGTATCAGCGGAACTACTCGGAACAACTCAAAAATCTTCCAATACTACGAGTTCAAACAAGATCAATGACTCGAATACCTCCACAAAATCCAAGAATTCAGACTGCTAATGAGACTGATCACCTTATGGCATATGATTCTATAAACAATATTGATGCATTTAATATGCTAAAACTAATTTTTTCAACACAAAACAACCACCTATATGCGACAATTTATTAAAAAAATGTGAAAAGGGTCATTGCTCAAGCTCAATTTCCCTATGCATTGAGGAAACTTGATATAAAAAGGCACCTTAAAACAATCAACAAAATGGCCAAGAACGTTGAAACAGAAAAAATAGCAATTGCACGAGATGATAAAATTTTTACAATGGTGACACCTGAAAACTTTAAGATTGCGTGTAATGAAACACTGACTAATGTTCAGATGATACTTTACACCCCTGCGCAAATTTTAAGAAATGAAAATGAAATAATAAAAATCATCGAAGAAAACCACGTGACACCCTTAGGAGGACATGTAGGTATAAACAAACTTCTCCAAAAATTAAGACGAAATTACTATTGGACTAATATGAAATCCATTATTTCGAAATACGTTAAATCTTGTCTTTTCTGTAGGCAGAATAAGCACACGATCAAAACGAAAGAATCATTTATCCATACAACGACACCAGAACGAACTTTCTAAACTATCTCGATGGACACAATAGGACCATTTACGAGATCTAACAAAGGTAATCGCTATGCATTGACTATTCAATGCGAATTATCTAAATACATTATAGTTACCCCAATAGTTGATAAGCAGGCGAACACGCTAGCTAAAGCGTTCGTCGAAAATTTAATCTTAAAGTATGGATGCCCATCTGTTATCAAAACAGACATGGGTACCGAATATAGGAACGAGATATTTCATAATATTTGCAATTCGCATCAAATAAATCAAAATTTTTCCACAGCATACCATCCAGAAACAATAGGCAGTTTAGAGCGTAACCACAGATGTCTTAACGAGTATTTGAGACATTTTATCAACGAGCAACATGATGACTGGGATTCATGGTTGCCTTATTACACATTTTATTACAATACCACTCCTCACACCGAACACAAATTCACACCATTCGAACTAGTATATGGAAGACAATTCAATTTTTCAAGAAATTTAACTAACAATATCGATCCAGTTTACAATACCGATTCATATTATAACGAGATGAAATACCGAATTCAAACAGCATGTGCGAGAGCAAAAACTCTTTTGAATAAATCTAAAACTTTAAGAAATATAACTCAATCACAAACTTCGAACCCATTAAGAACAAAAATTGGAGACACAGTTTGGTTAAACATAGAAAATCGAGGAAAACTCGATCCCGTGTATTCAGGACCATTCAAAATTATAAATATAGATCATCCAAATGTAATAATAGAAAACTTGATTTCAAATGAACAACAAAAAGTGCATAAGAATAGAATAATAAAGTAGAATTGTAATAGTTAAAAAATTAGAATACACTATAAATTTCAAACAAATTAATTGTATATGAACGAATGGTTAACTACATTAACCATTCTTCCCAATAGGGGGCAGGTGTGCTGTGCCTGCACATATAATTTATCATTATTGCCTACCGCGAAGAACCATCCTTGTATCCCACAGTCTATTCGAAAACCACTTGAGTAGACAAACCTCTTTTTTGCACCCAAATCAAATGACACTTCCCAACCAACATGTGGCGTGAGAAGCTAACCCGAAAACATAAAATAAACGACCTGAAATTCAACACTCAGCAATGCATTGCAACGCATCGATGTGAATTGCAAAGCATTGCACCTAACTGACCTACATCTGGTTCCCATTACACTCTGGCACAGCGCAACTCTATCCGTCTCACTTGTACATTGTCTATATCTACCATTTTTGCGGCTGTTCGGGTTCGTTTGGAAGTTGACCATCAATGTTAACTTCTTTTCCCGATCAGCCTAGATAGCTGTGTAGTGTCGGTAGCGGTTGTCTCAATTGGCTAAGAATAACACTACGGACCGCCTGATCCAGTGGTAAGAGTCCACTAAACAGGTGACCCCTAATTCATGGTGTTATGCGGCTTTATGCTTACCGTGCCAAAGAATGAATGGTTAGGGGGGTCTAATAAAAAATCTAACCACAAACGGAGCCTGTGGAGAATTAGGGCGTCCTCCACAGTATTACGCCCTTACTGCGCTAACCGGAGCAATGGTGCAGTGGACCTTGCGTTTCTCCGAGATAATCAGTTGCCCTTCTTAAGTCTCAAATTTGAGGCTAAATAAGGGCGGGGTTATTCAAATGTTGTTAATTACCTTACATTACTGCCTATATGGGTTCGCTTAATGCGTTTTCGCCATTGGCGTTTTTCAATTGACACCGATTTGGTTCGTCGTTGATGTTTCCTTTTTGTGCTGTGATTGTGAAGAGTGTAATCCTGTCTAGTTCGGGTAGTGGCTACGGCAGGGAAACCTCAGATCAATTTTCAGCGTAAAAAGCGTTTGTAGCCCAAGTAGGTTACTTTGTGAACCCAGCTTTGCTTTTTTTTTTCATTATAGATGAACTGTCGTGCCTCGAGCATGCTATATTTGAGAATAACGTTAACACTATGTTTCAACCTTTTCTTGTGGATGCCTTCAAGCAAGCTCTTGTTTTCAGCATCTTTTCGCTGATATTTGGCATCTCAAGTAGCTCAAACATTAATTTGAGATGCTTCAGTTTGATGGAATGCTTAGGTAGTACAGTTCATGGTTAATTTAACATAGAATTGCACCTAACCCAACTCTGCATGAGCAGAATTTGTCATGAGTTGACTGATTGGCCTGTGTCAGATGAGGACCCTCTATTTGACCTTTTTGCACTTTGGAGTGTTCCTTCGCAAACTTTGCATATTCAGGCGTCCCTGCTCGACAAGCTAGGGAACCTGTAATAATTGGTTGCGATCACATTTTATGGATAACTCGCTTCCATTGCTACTCCAAGAGAGTTTCATTATGGTTTTGTTATTACAACGCCCTTCATTGTGGTATACCATAGCTACTGCTTTGAAAGAAGCTTGTCCTCTGCAGTCTGTGCGGACCGCAAGAGGTATTCCTGAATGGAACTCGGACCTGTTCAAGTTCTAAATATCTTCGGATAAACCAGTCTTTTGTATAGCTACGAATCTTTAGCTTCCACCCCGAGGATTGTAGCTATAGAATCGATTTAGTGAGCACTAAAAAGCTCTGCTTACTTCAAATCTCCTGGAGCAAATGGGGCTTTGTCCTATTTTTCTCCAGAGGGATTTGAGTTTTTCAAACATGTTTTGAACTCTTGTAGTTTTTTATTGGGTATTTTCATGACGTGAAATTACTCTGTAGTTTTATCCCGAAAGGGTGCGTGCGTTGTAAAAAGAAGGAATAAGTTCCAGATTTATCTGGTTACGTCGTTCTTTCTGAAATGCTCGAAACGCATTGTCGATTATCACATCTGTGATGTTCGTCTGGCTAACATGCCTGTTCATGTGAACTCACATGTCTCCCAATTTGGGATGTCCACAGTGACTCTTTTACACAAAGTTGTATACGTTTGTAAGAAAGCACTCGCACAAACGTAGTTTTTGCTTGGGTGATTTCTTGAATATTGAGGATGCTTTTGATGACGTGCCTTTCTATGTCATATTGAAAGTCGCATGACGTCGCAAGCTACCTCCAATGAGCTATAGGCTCTTTTTACGCTTATGCGTTTTGCAGTGTCCTTTCCAGGGCACTTTTTAACCCCGTTGTGGTATGAGCTATGAGCTCTCGTTGCGCTTATGCGTTCATTCCCTCTTCTAGGGAACCCCTTCCTATTTCATCACCTTTCCCTTTCCCTATTCCCATCCCTTGTCCCATTCTCCCTCAGGTAAATGATGAAATAGGCTCATATGTATGGCGATGGCACAAATGTCCCAAATGGAGGATAACGTGCCTCTGGAGCCGGCCTTCTGATACCTGATACCTGATACAGTCTATTCGAAAACCACTTGAGTAGACAAACCTCTTTTTTGCACCCAAATCAAATGACACTTCCCAACCAACATGTGGCGTGAGAAGCTAACCCGAAAACATAAAATAAACGACCTGAAATTCAACACTCAGCAATGCATTGCAACGCATCGATGTGAATTGCAAAGCATTGCACCTAACTGACCTACATCTGGTTCCCATTACACTCTGGCACAGCGCAACTCTATCCGTCTCACTTGTACATTGTCTATATCTACCATTAACCAATCAATCGATGTAACCTAGCAAGTAAGATCGAAGAGAATAAAGATTCATTCTACAACGAACCTCCGACTTATTCACAACACTAACCTTAATTTTACAGATGTTTTTCTTGTCGTCCATTATACACGCTTTATTTTTACGGATATCATGCGAATCATTCTTGAACATCATAAAAATAGCAGAAGAACCAATCGTTCAGATTAAAACAACTGATTGTAAGATTCAATTCGGCTCAATTAAAATCATACATCCGGTGAAATTAGATAAGATTGAGGAGAGCATTGGAATTATAACTAACTCTTTTTACAACACACTAACAAATACTAACCCATTGCACGAAGTGATAAAGTTCAGGATCAAAAAACTATACAGCACTCTCTACGGACTAAAGCCACAGCAGACACATCGACAACGACGATGGGATTCCATAGCATCGGAACCGCTTGGAAATGGGTAGCTGGATCACCCGACACCCAAGACCTGCATATCTTAAACTCCACTTTAAACGACCTCATCGACCAAAACAACCAGCAGTACGGGGTTAACGACAACATCAACAACAGGATCACTCAACTAACAGAAACCGTCAACCAAATAGCCAAATCGTTGAATAGTAATAACAAGGCAAACCTGGATGCCTTAGATGCCGTAACAACAATGCTAAACGTCGACATCATCAACGAGATATTAGACAACATCCAAGATGCTAGTGTGCTATAGACGCATTCGCCCAAAACATCTTAGCAATAAAACGCACATAACATTTTCCAGAACAGAATAGGTCAGGTCCGCATAGGCGCGAACGATGGCCTCGGTGCAGCGTGCATAAGCACTTTGCACCACCGCTCTCCCCGAGCAGAGGAGAATAGCAAGTTAATAACTACGAAATCACATAACCTGTTTTTATATCTTGTTTTGTTATTATTAAATTATAAAGGCATAGCTTCACCATAACGATTTTTGTTGGACAATCTCATTTTGTTATAATCAATAGCTTTACTAATATACATTAACTAAATTACATTTAAATAACATGTTTTGTTGAAGTACAAGTTTTGTTATTGTTGTACTATTGATCAACTTATCAGCAATAGCACAACAGTAACAAGTTTTGAAATCATAGCAACAATTCGACAATTATGACCTGTCCCTTTGTGTTGTTCCATTTTTCAGTTCCAGTATTCAGTTAAAAGGGAAATTTCTGAACGACTCCTTTTAAGAGTTCCTTTAATAATTTTCGGATAAGTACTTGGAAGTTCTGGAGGAACCTTTCGATAAATCCCTGGAGAAGTCTTCAAGAGAACTACAGGCGCAATTTTCTTAGAAATTCCGAAGTTAGTTCTTCAGAGCAATTATAAGGATTCTTGACAGAATCTTTTAAAAAACTCCTGGAGAATTCTTCGGAAAAACTCATGGTGAAATCCTCAAATAAATTTTCAGAGAAATCTTAAGATGAACTTCAGGACTAATGATCACAGGAAATTCGAAAGAAACCCTTGAAGGGATTCTGTGCAGGTTTATGGAGGAATTTCTAGAGGAGTCTTTGAAAATCCATGAAAGATTCCGTCAAAGAACTCTCGGAGAAATTTCTGGAAGATTTTTGGAGTCATTTATGGAAAAGTTTTTGACCAAATCTGTCGACAAATTTTTGGAAGAATTTTATGACAAAGTCATTTGATAAACATTAAAGGATTTTTTGACGAAATCCTTAGAGAAATAAATAAAGGAATTAAAAAAAAATTGCAAAAAGTTTTGGTGAAAGTCCTGTAGGAATCAACAGAGGAAGTTAAAAAGAAATTATAGCAAATTTTTTGGAGGAATTCTTGTAGAATCCAGGAAGAATATTCGACATAATTCTTGAATCCAGGGGAAAATCGGAGGAATTAAAACAATCTTTCCAGGAAAATTTTAATAATCTGTACAATATTTCCAATATCCCAAAAAAATTTCTGCAAAACTTTTGAGCATTCTAAAAATTCTTCAGTTTCTATGCTAAAAAAACAAAGGTCACACGTGCTCCGAAAACAATTAAAGTATAACAGTTTTTAAATTACACGTAGATATCGAAGCTCGTCGTATTTGATAATATAGAAATAACTAAAGTTCGATAATCTTGCGACTTCAAATCTCTTAGAATGAATTTAAAGCTGAATATAGTATTTTTCGATCATTTGGAAATATTTCTTACGCCAGAGTGATGAACCTCATGTTATTGGCGGGTTTGTGAGACAAAGCGAATAAGTTAATGTAATAAGTATTATGACTTATTTAGTAACGAGTTTGATATCATAGCAAATTCTACTCTCTGATTATTATCAATAACATATTAATATCAAAATTTGTTATTGAAATATTTTCCGAATTCACTGTTATTAAGTTGTTATTGAAACTAACAAAACAAGTTATTGAAATGATTTCCCAGGAACATTTTTTTGTTATGGAATTTGTTATTTTGCCGCTTATGACAGACAAGTTTATAACACAATATGTTATGGTAATAACCTAAAAATAAACGATTTTATTATTCAGTTATGTTGCCCAAATAACACAGCTCCTTATGCTGTTGTTGTTTCCTTCTGCTCGGGTCGAGTGCACATGTTTTGCTGATTAAACTTTACTCGTTGGTGGTCGTTCGTTGAACGACGCGCTTGGCTCAAGTTTCAACCCAAAAATGCTATTGAAGAAATATTGTCACCGCCACCCCAGGAGTCTATGTTCGATTGACAATGTGTTTGTATGTAACGATTGATCTGTTACCAAATAAAAGGAATGCAAGTTCCAAGACCCAGAACACTCTTGTTCTGACCAGGAGACTATGTGTTTCAATGCATTCCGATGCATACCGAAACTTCCCTCAGCACTCTGTACCACAGATACTGCCAACCACTTGGGATAGTTAATGGGCAGTCAACAATAAGTTTGATATCCTCTCCATAGTCTTCGGTCGGACTATGTGATGGCGACCGTGACAGGACTCGAACCTGCAATCTTCGGATGAGTAAACAGTGCGTGATCGAGTAAAGGTGCAAAATTTCGTCTTGTTAGAAAACGATACAGTAAAAAATCAAAGTTGAATGAAAAATCTAACACAGTTAAGTGAAGAACAGTGCTAGACCAACATGTGAAAAGGGCGGAAGAGCCTAATTCTTGAGTTACACAGATGTGGTATATCCAGTATTCCTGACAACACTTGCCATGCCATGCTGCTGCGATAAGCATTCGATGGAGTTGAATGTTTATGAACTGATCGAGTTTCGTCGTGTCAGCATTGCATGTGCGGTGCGGTCCCACGGTCTGGACTGACCGCAGTTCTAAGACACATCGATCGTATGATCGTCCAAGCCCCTCCCCAATCCAACTTGGTATGTGTTAGTAATTAAGTAGGTCTAAGAAATATCATGAATAAAGCACAAGCCATTATGGTCAGAACCAACGTAGAGTGAAGTCCGATTCTTCAAGAGAACTCCCGTGGAAAACGTAAACTACCTCATGGCGAACCGTGAAAAATCGTAGTGAAAAGTTTTAGAAGCCACCGTTTGATAGTGAAGAAATAAACTATAAACTATTATGTGACACTTGAAGTATAGTGCAAACCGAGGCTGTTGTGCAATTAGTGAATCGCAATTGAAAACTTTTACACCGAGCCGTCGTCACCATCAAAATGGGTAATCAAAAGTCCAACCCAAAGACTGAACAAAACGGTGATTCGGATATTACAATCATCAATAACCAGGATCAGCACACAGAGATGTTGTTAGCACACGAATGGAAGATTGTAGTTATTTTAGTGATCGTTGGACTACAGTTGGCAGTTACGTTATACGTACTTTTCATGAAACGTGAAAAACGAAGAGCATCAAAAATAGCAGCAAGGTCAATCGCGGCATTGAACCAGGTGTAGGGGTGGTGGGGGTAAAGTGGACAGGTGGGGTAAAATGGACAGGGTACAGTTTCATAGCTTTTATTGTTTTTCAAAATGTTTCAACGATTGAAACTTATGCCTAAGCATGAATCATTATACTTTTGCTGATCTTGAACATTAAAATCAAATAAACCTCTTCAAGATGACAAAAACTTTAAAAATCACGTAGAAAATCGGAAATGATGTAAAATCTGCTTATAATTGCTAAGGTTTTCTCGTAAGTTATTTTCAAATTATTACAAGTTTTACACCCTAAACCAATAAAGTCCACGTAGAAGTATATATTTGACCGAAAAAAAAAATTAAGTTTTGTAAAAAAAAAAATTTAATAATTTTAACAAAATCAGACCGCGTGGGGGTAAAATGGACAATCGGTTCAAATTTCACCAAAATTTCATATTTTCTTTTTTGCAAACATCAGAATCATCAGCCGTCATACATATCGTGAGATAGGTGAAGTAAAAAGTTATAAAAAAATATGTTATATCAACAAAATATAATTTTCATCCAAAACAGTGCTTGTTTTTTACACTATTTTTACAATAATTATTTTAGTGTGTTTTAAAGTTTGTATTAAAAGTTTGAAAACGACAATATAAAGGTTTTGTATGAAATTTAATAGTTTGTATTTAAAAACATAGAAACAATATGCCGTTATATAACTTTCAACGACTTGTTCATTTTACCCCATCGATTGTCCATTTTACCCCCACCAATTTTTTTCACGCTATTTTGATGCACGATTTGGTGAAGAAAATAATCAAAGAAAACAATATTTTTTAAATGCAACCCCTTACAAGATTTCTAGAGTATATCATTACCTTCCATGTTACTCGGAAAAGTAGATGGATTTTGCCGCATTTCCGCGGGAAACGACCGAAATGCTTAGGTTGTCCACTTTACCCCCACCACCCCTAGTCCACATGCACACGAGCAACGAAGTTGAAACGGAGCCCCCAATCATCAATTACCAACCATGGTGAGTGGAGAAAGTTTGCATGGGTAGGCGACGACATTCCGGTGAGTGACATTATCGGTCAGGGTGATGGTCGAATCAGAGTTAAGAAAACTTCAAACGATTTTGGCAAATTTTAATAAATCGCCAAACAGGCGTTATTTACGCTCAACACTGCACGAAAAGCAGAAAATTACTGAGCAAATTTATAAGCAGATCTTATTGTTAGTGAAGAACACAGAAAAAACAACGGCAGAATATGTTATAAAAGTGGCAGAAGATTTAAAAAATAGCATTATTACTTTTATTGAAACAAGATTGAACCAGTCAAGTTTGCCTAAATTCAAAACAATCGCGAAAAGCTTCATTAAATTTACAACTCTTTTCAAAAACAGCCACCAAAAATGGCATTCGACATCAAACAAGCTTCAACGCTTGTGGAAGTTTTTGATGGGAACCCTGAAAAAACAGAAGCATTTGTGGATGCTGCTAATTTGCTAATAGAACTGACACCAGCAAATCAGCATCCCACTTTGTTCAAATTTCTAAAAACAAGGCTTGCTGGACAAGCAAGACAGGCCTTACAAGGACAATTAAATGATGATCCAGCTTTATTGGTACAGTCGGTAGAACAAAAATGTGTCTCTCGTCAAACACCGGAAACTATAATAGCCAAGATGAAAAATGTCAAGCAAAGAGGTCAAGCAGATACTTTTTGCAATGAAATCGAAACGTTAACGACAAAGCTGAACAGTTTATACGTTCAACAGAAAATTCCCGCTGATGTATCGTGCAAAATGGCTACAAAAGCAGGGGTTGAGAGTTTAATAGCTGGGACCAATAACCCAGAAATCAAACTAATTTTAAAAGCATCGTCTTTCAACACCATTGGAGATGCAATTCAAAAAACTTTGGAAAATTGTGTCTCGCCGACAAATTCAGTGCTCCATTTTACTCGAAACAGAAATGGACCAAATGGTCGTGGTCGAGGCAATAATTTCAGAAGCCGAGGAAGACGTGGTTATTACCAACATGGTCAAACACGTTCTCAAAACAATCATCGTGAGTATAACAATGGTGATTACAACTTTAATCGTGGACAAAACCGTGGACGAAGAGGAAATCACAATCACTCCTGTGATTACCGAAATGTTCGTCAGATTCAAGCAGAAAATGACCAGGAAAACGCTCAGGCGCCTCAGCGAGCAAATCAAAATGCATTGCCGCTGAGGGAAGCCAGACAACAATAAAGAATATATACTCCATAGATTTTGCTGGAGGAAATTTTGTGAAAGCATTTGTTGAAATTGCTAATACTGAATGTACTTTCATACTAGATACAGCCGCAGATATTTCAATACTAAAAGCAGATTTAGTCGATCAAAATTACTTAATAGATCCCTCAACGAGATGTATTATTCGTGGTGTTACAGACGGAACCGTCAATACAGTTGGAATTGCAACAACTAATTTAAATTTTGATGGTAATATTTTAACTAACTTTCCTTTCCAATTAGTTGAAACAAATTTTCCCATACCGTCGGATGGTATCCTGGGAAAAGATTTTTTGAACAATTATAAATGCAGTATACATTTTGATTCATACGTATTAGAAGTGCGGACCAGAGAAAAAGTTTTTGAAATTCCAATGGAAGACACTATTCGCAACCAAATTGTTATACCTTCCCGTTGTGAAGTCATAAGGAAATTTAAAATAGACAATATCAAAGAAGATTGTGTAATTAAATCAAAGGAATTGATTCCTGGAGTATTCATTGCCAATTCTATTGTGAACAAAGACAATACTTACGTCAAAATTGTCAATTCTAATTCATATTCTGTAACTATTCCGGAAAATCCACAAGTTGATTTTGAAAGTTTAAATGATTATTCAATATTGAACATAACAAAAACCAAAAATGTTGAAGACAGGTCAAAAGAAATTTTTCAAAAAATTGATACAGACAATATTCCGATCAATGAAAAAGTAAAACTTACTCAACTGATTGAGGAGTTTTCTGATATCTTTGCACTAGATAATGAGAAATTATCTGAAAATAATTTTTATCAACAAAAAATTTCTGTAACGGACGATACACCGGTTTACATTAAACCTTATCGTACCCCGCATAGTCAGAAAGAGGAAATTAATAAGCAAGTGAAAAAATTATTAGATAACGATTTAATCGAAACATCTACTTCCAGTTACAACTCTCCTATTTTACTTGTTCCGAAAAAAGGTACAAATAGCGAGAAGAAATGGCGTTTAGTTGTCGATTTCCGACAGCTGAACAAACAAATACTTGCCGATAAATTTCCGTTAACCCGTATTGATGACATTCTTGATCAATTGGGTCGAGCAAAATGGTTTTCCACATTGGACTTAATGTCCGGATTTTTGCAAATTCCTCTTGATGAAAAATCAAGACAATATACAGCTTTCAGTACTGAAAATGGACGTTACCAGTATAAACGTTTACCTTTTGGTTTAAAAATTTCACCCAATAGCTTTCAAAGGATGATGACCATTGCTATGACAGGTCTGAATCCGGAAGTTGCATTTTTGTATATTGACGATATCATCGTCATAGGTTGTTCTACAGAGCACCATCTGAATAATTTGCGTAAAGTTTTTGAACGATTACGTAAATATAATTTGAAACTGAACCCAAGTAAATGCAATTTTTTCAAGAAGGAAGTAACCTATTTAGGGCACAATATTTCCGATAAAGGCATCCTCCCTGATTCTTCAAAGTTTGAAGCAATTATTAACTATCCAGTTTGCAAAACTGCAGATGATGTGAGACGATTTGTTGCATTTTGCAACTATTATCGTAAATTTATTAAAAATTTTGCGCAAATAGCAGCACCTTTAAATAAATTATTAAGAAAAAACGTTAAATTTGAATGGACGGAAGAATGCCAAAGTTCATTCGACAAGTTGAAGAGATCACTTACTGAACCAAATATCTTGCAATATCCTGATCTCAAACAACCTTTCATTCTAACTACAGACGCTTCGGATAAAGCGTGTGGAGCCGTACTTTCACAGAAACATGGTGAAGATGAGTTGCCAATTGCTTTCGCCAGTAAGTCATTTACTAAAGGTGAAACACATAAACCAGTAATTGAAAAAGAATTAACTGCAATTCATTGGGCAGTTAATCATTTCCAGCCATATTTGTTTGGCACACGTTTTACAATTAAAACTGATGATAAACCTCTAACGTATTTGTACACCAAAAAGAACCCGAGTCAAAAGTTAACTAGAATGCGACTTGACTTGGATGAATATGATTTCGATATAGAATTTATCAAGGGTCAATCAAATGTTTGTGCGGATGCTTTATCCAGAATCAATCTAAGCTCAGATGATCTTAAACAAGTAGCTATCATGGCAGTACAAACCAGAGCGATGACCAACTCAAGTGAAAACGGAATGGCCAACCGTATTTACGAAGTTGTTAATCCCGAAGAAACGCATAACCTGCCTAAGCTAATAACGAGTACTTCAAAAAGGGGAAAAAACTATGAAATTAAGTTTAAACTGACGTCAAAGAATCGAAAAAAGTTAATTAAAGAAATGACTAGTCATATCAATCCAAAAGAGGACTTAAAGACTGCCCCAGAAAGTATGGACGCACCTAGTCTTCAGTTGTCTGGGCCTTATCGATGGTTCTTGTTTCGGGCTTCGTTTTGGCTGTTTCTGCTTACTATAGGATCGAAAATTCAAACGTTCTTCACCACGATGTACATTGGAATTCGAAATGGTAACTTTTTTGTCATACCCCGCTTTCTGTAAGTTAGAAGGTTTTTTCTTGTGCTCTAACACCTTCATCATTTGTTTATCAAACGAGGGTTAGCAGGATCTTTATTTTTTACCCAATTTCTACCTATACTTAAACGTGTTATTCCCACCGTGGTTGCTGATTGCTGCTTGCATGATTTTCTCACTTATTCCCACCAAATGTTGTTCATTTCCTAAGTGACCTTTCAAACTCTGTACAACGTTTGTGCACATTTTTTCGATGATGTTCCGCTGAAAGTTTATGTATTTTGAAACAGACTGTTGGAATCGCAAAAACCACTATACAAATGTTGAGAAAATAGGTTGACCAATAGAATGTAGCTTTAAAAAAGAACTAGTCATCATTAGTTTTGAAATGCCAATATTTTCTTAATGCGTCCATACTTTCTGGACCGGTCTTTAGCATTCGAGCTAATGTTTTCAGGATTAGAATCGATGCTATGGGACTGCAGCCCGAAAGTAGCATTAACAGATAGTGACCCCATATTTGAAATTATTCCATTACCAACTTTCAAAGAAATAGGAAAAAAATTTCTCGAGAAAGTTGAAATATTGATTTATAAAGCGCCCAAAACAATTGAGCATGACAATGAAATTCAAGAAATATTGTTTAACAATCACAATACAAAAATCGCAGGACATCCTGGACAACTGAAATTGTATAAAAAACTAAAACCTTTTTACTATTGGAAAAACATGCGACAAAGTATACGAGAATATGTACAGAATTGTTCATTCTGTCAACAAAACAAAACTTTCAAAAATCCAAAAGAACAATTAATAAAAACTGATACACCTCCACAACCTTTTCATACAGTTGAAATAGATACTGTAGGACCATTACCAATCACAAACAATGGTAATAGATATTTATTATCGCTACAGTGTGAATTTAGTAAATACATCATTCTAATACCAATGATGGACAAGAAAGCTTCGACAATAGCTAGAAAATTTGTTGATAGCTTATTTCTTATATATGGACCCATACAGTCTATTAAAACAGACATGGGCACAGAATTTAAAAATGAAATTTTCAAAGATGTATCAACATTCCTGAATATCGAACACAAATGTTCAACAGCATATCATCCTCAAACTATTGGTATGCTTGAGAGGAACCACAGAACATTAAACGAATATCTAAGAACATTTTTGAACAAATCCAAAAATGACTGGGATGAAATAATCCAATATTATGCTTTTGCTTATAATACGCTTCCAAGTATTGACACAATATTCTCACCTTTTGAATTGATTTTTGGTAAACCATGTCCAATGCCAAATTCTGTACAAAACAAACCAACACCAATATATAATCCAGAACATTATTACAAAGAATTACATTTCAAACTTAGCAGAGCTTATCAACTGGCACAATCTTGTATTGAAAAAAGTAAAAAGAAACGAGTGAATAATTACAATGTTAACACAAAACCACTACAGTTAGCAGTAGGAGATTTAGTATGGTTAGAGAATAATGCACATCATAAATTAGGAAATTTAAGAATAGGACTATATGAAGTTACAAAAATAAATACACCAAATGCAACCATACGAGATTTGAAAAGTCCTAATAAAGAACAGACAGTTCATAAGAACCGATTAAGAAAATATTGTGGAACAACATTTTTGTGAGGAAGGAGGATGATATCCATCTATATAAATTAAAAATTACATTCCTAAAAGTTATAATTTTATATTTTTATTCCAATTTATTATCTCTTATAGAACTATTTGTTGTATTACCTATGATTCAATTTTATCCAATTATTGTTTATCTAACTTCTGTGTAAGGAACTATTTTATAAAAATATCGAATACATTTATAATCATTTAAATAATATATAAAATACAATACATTGTAACATATATAATAAGAGAGGTTTGGACGACAACTTAATAATAAAATGACTACTGTACCATCCATCATTTTCATAAGGGGGAAGGTGTGGTATATCCAGTATTCCTGACAACACTTGCCATGCCATGCTGCTGCGATAAGCATTCGATGGAGTTGAATGTTTATGAACTGATCGAGTTTCGTCGTGTCAGCATTGCATGTGCGGTGCGGTCCCACGGTCTGGACTGACCGCAGTTCTAAGACACATCGATCGTATGATCGTCCAAGCCCCTCCCCAATCCAACTTGGTATGTGTTAGTAATTAAGTAGGTCTAAGAAATATCATGAATAAAGCACAAGCCATTATGGTCAGAACCAACGTAGAGTGAAGTCCGATTCTTCAAGAGAACTCCCGTGGAAAACGTAAACTACCTCACAGAAATCAAGTGATAAGTGCAACGGACCATGTGATGGCAACAATACGACACATGTAACACAGTGCAACACGAGAAAAAATACTTTGCAAATGATCCAATGAAAAAATCTGGTGCTGTGGAGCTGAAATACCCTTATCATAGTGTATTTAGACGAATCGTGATATAAAAAATGGGTAAAACTCAAAGTAAATCACATGTGGAGCATAATGATGACCCATAAATTCGAATTATAAACAATCAGTCTGCACACACCGAACTAATCGAAAATTTAGAGGTCTATTTAATGGTGATTCTAGTGTTAGTTGCTATCCAATTGGCGCTTACCATGTACCAAATTTAGCAAAACCGTTGAATGGCTTACTCAAAAAGAATGCTAAATTCATCTGGTCGGATGAGTGTCAAATTGCGTTCAAATTACTACGTACTAAGTTACTATCTTCACCAATTTCAAAATACCCGGACTTTTCAAAAAGGTTTATACTTATAACTGATGCATCAAATGTTGCTTGCGGTGCAGTTATCGCACAAGAATATGAAGGTATTGACATGCCGATTGCGTATGCTAGCAAGGCATTTAATAGTTCTGAATCGAAAAAGCCGACAATTATGATTGCTATTCATTGGGATATAGATCATTTCAAACCATACTTGTATGGTAGGAAATTTTGAATCAAGACAGATCATAGACCATTAGTGTATCTTGTTGGTATGAAGGAACCAACCAAAAAGTTGACACAAATGAGACTAGATCTCGAAGATTATGATTTCGAGATTGAAGGAAATTAAAGGAAAAGACAATGTAGGCGCGGATGCAGTTTTACGAATAGTGACATCCCATGACCTCAAGAACAACTCTATACTCATGGTCAACATCAGATCCATGACTAGCAAAAACACTAATGTGACAAAAGATACAATTTCTACTGAAAAGAAGCCTGATCAACTTTTAGTAAGTGAAATTGATATATTGAAAGAAGCTCGAAACTTTCTCAAGTAAGTTTCAGAGGTACAAAACGACATTTTTAAATTCAAAATAAAAAGCGCAAATTATGAAAAAATAATAATCGCATCTATTGAAGGAGAGCTCACACAAAATGGAAGTCAGACTCTCGCGTCTGCACTTTCAGAGTTAAATAATGTAATGAAAACAATTAAAGAAAAGAAAATCGCTTTATCTCTCAGCGACGATATGTTCACACGTGTGCCAGTAGAGCAATTTAAAATGATTGCTTCTGGAACTATACAAAACTACGAAATATTGCTACCACCAAAATAAATTCATTCAAAAGATGATATTGAGAATATTCTTCATGACTACCACAACAGTTCCACCGGAGGTCACATAGGTCAGCAGCATAGACTTTACAAGAAACTGCGTGATCTATACCACTGGCGTGGAATGAATGCAACAGGAATCTCATCAATCCCTGATTTAGCTAACCTACAATGTACCACATTTTGATTGGATTCACATGCCTTACGGCAGTGGCTGGTTTTGTCCAGGTCCGGGACACCACAGCAGATCTCTTTTATGGACCAATATCCGAGACAATCCAGTGGAGTCCCATTTTCCCTCCCAATATACCCTGCAACAAACGACCGATCCCCGAACAAAACAGGATTCTATACAAGAAAATTACCGGCTCTAAATTGCGTCATTTCTCTAATATAACGGCACATGGGTATATGTGTACTAAAGCCACCTGGAGCGTCACTTGCTCGGAAGGTTTTTTTGGAAGAAGGACTCTCACTCATAAAGGGCACCCTACCTTACCCACTGTCTCAGAATGTGTGGAAGCCGTGCGACTATATAGGACAAATCACCACTCGGGCCTGGGATTCCCTGTAGAGAATTGCGGGTGGAGGGGGTGAACACAGAATCAGCAGTCAACATCCAAATATCCGAGGCCTTTATCCACGTGGATCCTTACAGCCAAAGATTCATTGACTCAAGATTTATCGGAGGGGTCTCCCATGCAAACTTACAACTCTCGATACCATCTGGATGAACTCCAGTAATGTAAATAAACTCTGTTCTCAACGGACCCATATTGACGTATATATCCCCAATTTTAACAAGACAGGGTTCTACTCTAACGATCTAGTTGCCACAAATTTATCCGGGGCATGCCAATTGAAGGTGTGTGGGGAAAATGGGATCCGGCTGGTAACGGGAGAGTGGATGAACCTTCCCGCAAAAACTCCAAAGGAGGTGGCCTGGATGAAAGATCTGTCCACCTGCCCCTCATTGACGGAAATCCAAGACGTTTCACTCAAAGGGATGATGAACCACTTGGAAGGGACCCTTCTAATGGATGACTCCTACCGTCTCTGTATAGAGTCGAAGGAGAAGTTTATGACCGGTGAAGCAGTGACCCGATTCGACATAGCAAGAATTGCTCCAGCACTCCCAATCGGAGGACCAGTATACCGTAAGAATGGAGAGAGAATCGAGGTTGGATATTCGGAGTACGCACTACTCCGGAGTCCAAGACGTTTCACTCAAAGGGATGATGAACCACTTGGAAGGGACCCTTCTAATGGATGACTCCTACCGTCTCTGTATAGAGTCGAAGGAGAAGTTTATGACCGGTGAAGCAGTGACCCGATTCGACATAGCAAGAATTGCTCCAGCACTCCCAATCGGAGGACCAGTATACCGTAAGAACGGAGAGAGAATCGAGGTTGGATATTCGGAGTACGCACTACTTCGGAGTCCAAGACGTTTCACTCAAAGGGATGATGAACCAGAGGGATCACAGATGCCTAAACGAGTATCTGCGATCATTCTCAAATGAACATCATGATGATTGGGATGATTGGGTGAAATTTTACTCTTTCGTTTATAATACAACCCCTCATGTTGATACAGATAACACCCCTTTCGAATTAGTTTTCGCAAGGAAGGCAAACCTTCCTCAAGATTTGATCAATAGTAAAATAGAACCAATTTACAATTTCGATCAATATTATAGTTAAATAAAATTCAAACTAACCTCCACGAGGAATTCTTTCAAGCTGAATTTCTCCGAGAATTTTCCTAGGAGTTCCTCCAGGAATATCTCCGGGAATTCCCTCGGGAATTTCTTCAGGAAATCCGCCAGGAATTGCTTCGGAAATTTCTTTAAAAAATTGTCCGGGAAATCCTCCAGAAATTCTTCCAGGTATTCCTCCGGGAATTCCCCCAGAAATTCCTCCGGGAATTTTTTCAGGAAAATTTCTGTTATTTTGTTTCAATTAAAAATCCACTGGGAATTTCTCCAGGAAGTCTTTAGTGACTTTTTTTTTCAGAAAATCCTCTGAGAATTTCTCCAGGAAATGCTCTGGGAATTTCTCTAAGAATTCCTCCTTTGTTTTCTCTAGGGATTCCACCGGTAATTTCTCCGGGAATGTCTCTGGAAATTCTCACAGGAATTTCTCCAGAAATTCCACTAAGAATTTCTCCACAAATTCCACTAAGAATTTCTTCAGGAAATCCTTCCATTTTTTTCCTGGAATTCCTTTAGGAGTTTCTTTACGATTCCCTCCAGTAATTTCTCAGGGAATTCTTCTAAGACTCCCATCAGCAATTCCTCCGGTGATTCCTTCAGTTATTTCTCCAGGACTTTTTCCGGGGTTATTTCCAGGAATTCTTTCGGGTATTTCTCCAGGAATTCTCCCGGGGATTCCTCCAGGAATTCCCTCAGGGGATTCCTCCAGAGATTCTTCCAGGAATTTCCTTTGGGGAATCCCCCAGGAAGGAGGATTCCCTGAAGACTTCCAGAGGAATTGCTGGAGAAATCACCGAAAAAAATCCTAGAGACATTTCCTGAGGAATTCCTGAAGGAAATCCTAGAGGGATTCTCAGTGAAATACTTGGTGAAATTCCCAGAGGGTTTCCTGAGCAAATCCCGAAGATTTCCTTTAAAAAATCCCGGAGAAATTTTAGAAGAGTTTCTGGAGCAATTCCTGAAAGAATTTTTGGAGGATTTTTTGGAAGTTTTCCAGAAGAAATCCCCAAAACAACTTCTGGAGGATTTCCTGGATAAATTCCCGGAGACATTCTCGGAGGAATTCCTGGAGAAATTCCCGGAGGAATTACAGGATAAATTCCCGGAGGTATTCGTAAAGGAAGTCCTAGAGGAATTCCGGGAGAAATTTTCCAGGGTTTTGTGAGAAAAAATAAATATCATGGAAGACTTCCTGAAGAGCTTCCTGGAGAAATTACCAGAGGATTTTCTTGAAAAAAAAACGACAGTTTTCCTTAGAAAATTCCCGGATAAAGTCCAAGAGAAACTCCTGGAAAAATTCCCGGAGAAATTCCTAGAGAAATTCTTGGAGGAATTCGTATAGAACATCCCGAAAGAATTCCTGAAGGAGATCATGGAGGAATTCCCGGAGGCACTCATGGACGAATTCCTGGGGAAATCGTCAGTGAAATTCCCGGAGAAAATCTTGGAAAAAAAGTCCGGAGGAATTTCTGGAAAAAATCCCAGAAGAATTTCCGTAGAAATTGCCGAAGGAGTTCCTGATGGGAGTCCTAGATGAAATCCTGGGGAAATTTTCAGAGGAATCCCCGGAGGATTTCCCGGAGGAACTTCTGAAGGATGTCCTAGAAGAATTCCAGGAAGAATTCCTGAAGGAAGTTCTTGAGGAAATCCCAGTGGAATTCTTGGATAAGTTCCCGGTGGAATTCCCGGAGAAATTCCTGGTAAAATTCCCGGAAGAGTTCCTGTAGAAATTCATGTCTCCGAAAGAAAAAAAACGGAGTGACAGAAGCAATATTGCAGGGCGACAAAATTTGTCTGCAGGGGGCCAAAGATGGTGTTAAAGTATTGCCTCTTGTACCACCGTACTCGACCGTCTACTATCCTGCCAAATGGCTCTTAGCTTGCTGAACAACTATGCTGAAAATGGAATACTCTTGTTTATTAGGGTTTTCATACAAATAATTTCTTAATACTAGACGGAACCTATCAAATAATATCAGAACCAAGGACACCAGGTACGTCTAACTTTCTTTAAACTTTCTGAAAAATTTGCTGGACGTTTCCCGATTTTTGAGATAAAATTGTTTGAATGTTTTAATTGCTGGTGTCACCTAGCGTCGCCATTGCCGGATAGATCTCAATCTGCCGAACAATTTTGCAGAAAACGCCATGCTTTAAGCTTGTTACAGTAACGAGATACACATGTTTATATATTATAAACAAGGTGCCTAACGAATAAATCACGAATCAAAGACAGTTTTTAGCTTGCTGCAGAACTTTGTTGAAGACGGCATCATTCTATATTATCAGGATTCTGAGATATAGAAGTTTCAAAATTTTTGACCCTGGCGCCACCTAGCGGACGATTCTCGAACCAAAGACGCCATTGTCAGATAGTTCTTAGCCTGCTGAACAACTTTGCTGAAAACGGCATACTTGTACCTCATTAGGGTATCGAGATAAACGTGTTTGAATTTTTCAGACACAATGCGCCACCTAGCAGATAAATCCCAAATCAAAGACTTTACTATCAGATAGTTTTAAGCTTGCTGAAGAATTTTGCCGAAGATAGCATCATTCTATCTTATCAGGTTTCTGAGATACGAGGGTTTGAACATTTTTGACACTGGTGCCGCCTAGCGGCCGAATCGTGAACCAATGTCGCCGTTGCCAGTTAGTTCTTAACCTGCTGAACAAATTCGCCGAAGACACTATACTTCTACCTCATCGGGATCTTGAGATATACGTTGCGCAAAGTATGTGGCCAATTTTGGTACCCCAAGACAATCCGGAATAACTCCGGAATCATGTGGACCAGGCACCCATGTCCCCGGCATAATATACTAGAAGAGTTTTTCGGGAAGTTGTAAAAATTTCATCAAAATCCATCGAAAAATAAAAAAGTTTTGACTATTTTTGTGCTTTTCCGAAGGTGGAAAATGTACGTTGGCTGGATGAAGGTTAAACGAAATACAAATATTAACTGGCGATTTAGTCTACCTACACTCCCGTTCAAAAGTTTGGGGTCACACCCTCAAAAACATGTCATTTTTTTAGGCCCATATCTCCGCCAATTTGCATCCGATTTCAAAACCCTAGGTTTCATTCTAAAGATAATAAGTCAAAGAAACTTTGAACATGATTTAAAAGAAACTTTTTCAAGAAATTTTGTATGTAAACTTAACCCAAAGTTGCCAAATTTTCTAAAAAATGAATATAAACTTACGGCAGTGTCGCTGGAAGTTGGGTCGACCAAATTTTAAGATGAGAGCGGTAATATGACCCATTTTCTATTAGCTTTCAACTGCTTTTTACAGAACTTGGCTAAAAAATCTAGAAAAAAAGTTATTAAGTAAATTAACTCTTCATGTCATCGACCAAAAGTTTGGGGTCACCCCTCAAAATGCTGTATCGGCCAAAAGTTTGGGGTCACTATCGTAAAACATGGAAAAGTGATTTGTTGATATCTTTGTCATCTTTCATTCAATTTTCATTCTTCTTGGCTTATTTGAAACAAAATGAATGATACTTACTGCATAGACATTGAACCACAAATATTTGTTGAAATTTACATACTAAAACTTAACGTAAAGTTGCCTCATTTTTTGAAACGTGGTAAAATGTGCTAACTTTACATAACATTTTTGTATACAAAAATCGTTAAATACGTTAAGTTGAAGACATCAAACGTAAATTTAGTTATTTATCTTTGAAATGAGCCAAAAATGATTAAAATTGAACTATAGATGACGAAGATATCACCAAATCACTTTTCCATGTTTTACGAAAGAGACCCCAAACTTTTGGCCGATACACCATATTGAGGGGTGACCCCAAACTTTTGGTCGATGACATGAAGAGTTAATTTACTTAATAACTTTTTTTCTAGATTTTTTAGCTAAGTTCTGTAAAAAGCAGTTGAAAGCTAATAGAAAATGGGTCATGTTACCGCTCTCATCTTAAAATTTGGTCGACCCAACTTCCAGCGACACTGCCGTAAGTTTATATTCATTTTTTAGAAAATTTGGCAACTTTGGGTTAAGTTTACATACAAAATTTTTTGAAAAAGTTTATTTTAAATCATGTTCAAAGTTTCTTTGACTTATTATCTTTTGAATGAAACCTAGGGTTTTGAAATCGGACGCAAATTGGCGGAGATATGGGCCTAAAAAAATGACATGTTTTTGAGGGGGTGACCCCAAACTTTTGAACGGGAGTGTATATAACAAAAGATAATAGAAAAAAGTTAGATCCTTTTTACATAGGGCCATATAAAATAATTGAAATAAAAGACTGTAATTGTGTTGTAGAAAATCTAGAAACAGGAAAAAAAGTTAGAAGTTCACAAAAATAGAATTATATAAATAAAAAAAGAAAAAGAAGGATGAAGTGTATGCTAACCGCAGTTAAAATTGTTATAATTAACACATACAATTTCTTGTGATCAATCAAATGTAATCCATAATCATAATCAAGCAACAGAACAGCGCTCAAGGTTAAGATTTATTATCTTTTTATTAAAATTTTTCGAGTTTCCTTACGTCACTCTTTTCTAAAGGGGGAAGGAGGTGTGGTGTGCCAATTATGCATTCTTACGAAAGGCCAAATTAAACATCCACCCGGATGTTTCACACTTCGTTTTTATAAATTGTGTCACAATTTATAAATTTTGTCACCTTGCGCGCTGGTCGGTTGAACTTAACGATAGAGCAATAAATCATTACCATTTCAACCGTTGAGTCAGTTCATCGTGGTATCACAACCGAGTCCCTTTACGTACCTGCAAATGCTGCAGATTATCAGTACCGTAGCCGTAATTTACCATAGCAAATCAAAATCCAAAATACAATCAACATTGGGATGCGATAAACGATTTCATAGATGAGTACAGCTTAGCTGCTTATGTAAGCGGACTGCAGAAACCCTACTTTGGTTACGTCCAAGCGGCAGAATCAAAGAGCATAGAGAACGCATACGCGCATTTCTATGCAAATTCACTTCCAACGAATCAAATAGGAATTTGACGCAAACTCTGTCTCCCAAACCAAAAGGCGATTCACATTTCCCGCGTATAATGAAACCCGAAAATAACAACCAATCTAACCAAAGATCAGGAAATTCTGAATTTGGAAAACAATAACGAACAATCTTATAAACCATTCAAATCCGAACACCACGAAACACCGAACGAAGCAATGGATGTCAGTTCAGTCAAAACAAAATTAACTTAAAAAAAAAAGACTAAACAACCATGAACTTGCAGAGACCGAAGGACGAAGAACGAAGATGCTGACGTAAATTTCACGATAGACAATCAGAGCGACACATACGAAACGAAAAACGAAAAAAAGTATATTTTCCAAAGGAACATTGAAAATATAAGACAGGCTACCTCCACTCGCATTTTACGAACTAGATTTTCACAATTTTTTTTTGATGGCCTAATAGGGTCTAAAACACTCTTGAAGTACAACGGAATACTTAATTACGAAAACGAGACCCTGGAAATTAATAATACAACCATTAAATTTCTAAAACATTTTATCAGCCAAACGCCGGAACAGTTCAACCATGTGGTTAGACTGAGAACTGACAAAAATGGAGATTGGTTTGTTCCAAAACCCACGAAATTTAGTAAAGACATCGTTATTGAACCAGGACTCTACAAATCACAAAATTTCAAGACCACAATCTTAGTTAGAACCTTTCGTAAGTGAAATAAATCCTTTTTTCCTTTATTGGAATTAAAATAAAATAACTGGCGCCTGAAAATAGTAGGGTAGTTTTTCCTATAATCGCGAAGTTATACTACAGTGATTGGGCCAAAGAGGGGTGCGACGTGAAGTGCGACGTGTGAAGAAACGTGTGGAGTGATTCCAGTAGTACGATCACAAAAAAAATCGAAAGAGGACAACAATCGCCACACCGAGAGGAACTGGAACATCGCTACCCCATTCTCCCGCAGAACCAATCACAGCCTTTCCCGGAGGTATCTGCGACAAAAAAACTGGACAATAGGAATCGATAACGAACGACCAGCGCCAGGATCTGCTGAGAACGGCACTGTTAGAGGATTGACGGCCAGCAGTCACGGTTCCCGCAGTTGTGAGCTTACCTTACAATGGTCAAGGTTAAATTGTAAGTACAAGAATTTTTACTAAGTGAAAAGTGAATATACAAGAAGAATCAAAGTTTTATTAGAAGTAAATTTAAGTAACAAATTGAAATAAGTAAAAACCTCAAAAAAATAATCAAGAAACAAATAAAAATTCAATCAAATAAAATCAAAACCCCGTACAAATTAAAGGCGACACGCCAATGAACGCTATAAGAGCAATAATCATCAAAAACGAACGCAAAGAGCAAAAATAGTCATCCAAATTTCATCAATCAGAACAACGAATTAAAAGCAACTCAATTCAAATCATCGCTCATCATCATTAACTCCATTCAACCACCACAATTTTTGTTTTTTCACAAATATTTAAAAAATTGATCTATTAACAGAAATTTTCGGAAATCTCTCACTAGAAATGGCTCAACAAGTGCAAGCGCAAGAAATATATAATAGACTAGCCGCGTTGGAACTTTTGAATCGCGACGGCAATCTACTAACGAGAATTAGGAATCTTGAAACACTCAATGCTAGCGCAAATGCGTCAATAGAGAAGCTTACTGATTCTTAATCATGCCGAAGCGATGGTGCACCAGTATCAATCGAAACTATTGAAAAATTTCCAGATCATGTTCGAAATCTTCCAGCCTTCTCTGGAGATCCAAACGAAGTCAGTACGTGGATTAATACTGATGTCGAAGACATCAGAAAAACAAATTCCATATCATTTGCAAAACGATCAGACGAAAAATTAAGGGAGAAGCCAACAACGCTCTGGTATCTTCAAATGTCAACATAAATGGGACGGCTATAAAGAAAACATTACTTACATATTCAGGCAAAAAGCGAGATATTACATCTCTGGACTACCAGATGTTGGATAGCCAACATGCCATTTCTGGTCAAAATCGCCCATTATTCAGACGGTCCTATTCAGGGCCACCGAAAATGATTCCTCAAGAGTTAAGAAACGAGATTACCGAAGAATAAAAACAACAGTGTCGGTATCGTAGCTAAATAAAACGTAGAACGATCTCGCTGATTGCAAAAGTGATGTATTGCTGGCCCTGCGGTCGAACAGCAACCAAATTCCGCTAAGACACACTAATGCGGACCCCAGCAGCGGCCAAATCGAGCAGAATACTCATCATCATCAAAGCAAAGGATGCGAAGAAGAGAAGAAAGTTTAGAGGAATCAACCTCTAGACGAAGTGCTGAACGTCATCAGTGTAGCTCAACCGGGACCCGCCACACACGGAGATAAATGTTTCGATAAAAACAGAATGCCTGAAACAGAATCTCCGTTGGAAAATCTCAGTTCAAAGATCGTTGAACAGCAAAATGTTTCAAATGATATAATTGAGGCCATATACACGTGAAACCATCGTTCGAGATGCCTTACCTAGCAATATCTAAGAAAATATGCAGAACAGTTTAGGCAGTTCCACCAGTAGCACCGTATGCGGTGCACTTCGTACCAGCATAGCTCAAGAGCACAAACTTCTCTTCAATGAATTCAAAATTCAAGGCCGTTAACACACATACTGCTAGAATCAATGAACGAAGTTAATCCAACTTCCCACCGTCAGGTACTAGGTTAAGCTAGCCTGACAGTCTGGAGCTTGACAGCCTCGGACATCTTTACGAACTTCTTGATTGGGAACTCAAACTAATGCTTGGTTCCTCGATTGTACACTACCCACTAGCGTGGTTCAAAAAATCGTTTTTGCTCCACACCGTTTATTCGATTCCTAACCAGATTATATGCCTTCTCCAAAAATTTGAGCTCAATTGGTTGAAAATTGAGACTGCACAAGCCCTTCAAAGTTTGTATGGGAATTACTATGGGAAAACGAAGTTTTTCATTCAATCGACCGTAGCATTTCCCCAAGTGCACTAGAGGGTTATTTGACCCTTGGTACTCCTAGGCTACTCTATCAGCTACAACTTTGCCGAAGACCGCATTCAAATCGGACGCCTCATTAATTAGTTACCGATTTTTATACAGAATTGAAATCTTTACTCATGATGATTAAACTATTCGGTGGGCATCACTGTATTTTGCAGTGAAACATAGTAGCCATGATTTCAGTGTGCTATCTTTGGCGCCATATGCAGCAATGTTGCCTGCTGAGAAGCTGCAGGATCACTGTTAAAGTTTGTCCAGTTGGATACAAATCGATAACTAATTAATGAGGCGTCCGATTTGAATGCGGTCTTCGGCAAAGTTGTAGCTGATAGAGTAGCCTAGGAGTACCAATAGTCAACTAACCCTCTAGTGCACTAGCGGAAATGCTACAGTGGATTGAATGAAAAACATCGTTTTCCCATAGTAATTCCCATACAAACTTTGAAGGGCTTGTGCAGTCTCAATTTTCAACCAATTGAGCTCAAATTTTGGGAGAAGGCATATAATCTGGTTAGGAATCGAATAAACGGTGTGGAGCAAAAACGATTTTTTGAACCACGCTACTACCCACCCATGCGATGGCGTGTGATTTTGCCGTTCCAAGACTGAGTTACATTGAACTCTTCCGTACAGTACAAATCCTCCACCGTCAAGTACTAGGATGGGACCAACTTGATAGTCTGAAGACGAACACAGAAAGGCAGGCGTTGGATCCATATCAAAACGTTTTTGTTACACGAACCCGTTGGGAGGTGTACGCTTGTTACATGGTGGCTCCAGAGAGGAAGCTGCATAGTTTACGCGCGGGTTGTAGTGTAGTACGAATATTTTCATACTGCATTGTTGCTTGCACAACATTCTCAATCGAGTAGTATGCCTTCTCAATGCGTAAGCGTGATAGACACTTTTCATAATTAAAACATATTACATGGCAACCTAAGACAGGTTATGCTATCTCCGCGAGTGAAAAATTAAGTCAACTACAAGTTAGCACCAAACCACGGTCCTCCACTACTAAGTAAACATAACCCGGAAAGCATACCGTACGATCAGTGTACCGAGTCGCGAGCGTTCAGTGCTTAGGCTACCAGAAATAGTATGTAGGTCCAAAGGTAGAACCGATTGTGTGATCGATATTCATCATCTGTTGAAATAGGGGTAGGCGGGGCATTATGGACACCCTAAGGTTTCTGCCAACTTTACCTGGCAAGATGTCAAAAAAGTTTAGTTTTTTGATACATGTATCCTTTTAAAGTCTATTTAGCATCTATTGCATAAGAATGCTCACGAAGAAAAATGATTTATCAACTTCAAAAAATGTTATGAAAAACGTTAGTTTTTCATGACCGTCTTCAAGCATACGGGGCAGAATGGACACCCCCATGGGGCAATATGGACACCATGAGACTTTTACGAATTTCGTACATTATTTACACCTATAAAGTCATTTCATTACAAAACAACTATTATGGATGACTAATACGCCGAAGTAGTTCATTTTTGTTCAATTAATTTAAATTCAGGCTGTTTTGGATAAAGCTTCATTTTTGTCGACATGTACAGCTGTGCCTAGAACAACTATTTTCCACTGCTGTCGTTTTTTGACCAATTTGTTTCACTCTATGTCTACTATAGTGAACATTTAACCGAAAATATACTGAAATCGAAGAATTTGGTTGGTTTGTGATTTAGGTTATATTTTTCCCTTGCCGCTTCTTTCAAAAAGGTGAGTGTCCATTTTGCCCCGGCAGCAGAAGATATTTCCAAACTTGATTTTTGATATAATAAAGAAGAAAATATAAACATGTTAAGCATGTAGATACAGCAAAACTACTTGCATGTGTTCTAGAAATATCAGGTTTTAATCGACCTTCAATAAATTAATCACTAAATCTTATTTTAGATGGTGTGAAAATTATAATTTCCATGCACAAAAAACGGAGGACGCAACTTTTTCGTGTAAAATCAAGTTTAATTTTAATTTGGAATGTTTCATTCCTGAAACGACGTTTTAGACAAATGGACTATATTCTCCATTCATTAAAAGTTCAAAAAAGTTCGCATATTTCAAAATATTGAGGGTGTCCATTCTGCCCCGGGTGTCCATAATGCCCCGCCTACCCCTAAAGTAAGTTTTTGTGGTGGATACGGCCCTGGTAGCAGCGCATAAAGTGCTGATAAATAAACAACTCCAGTTAAAGTGTCAACACAAGCTCAGCGTAACTGCAATCATACCACCCGGGCGATGACCGCCCAAGCGATGAATGCGATTATGCTGAGATTGCATAAAGGGTCACGTAGCCACCACCGAGGGAGACCCTAAGTTAAGTCTGAATTAAGAATAAAGAATCAATTGTAGTCGAACCACTAACTGAACGCGTCGTTCTTAATGATCACGTCCCTCATCAATTACGGGTAACATAGCAGTGTATGTTAACCATTTTATGTTGGAATAAATGTTTATCGCATGACCACGGAACATTTGCGTTTTTTTCCTCTCACGGTATTTTCCGAGTTTCCCGGTGGTGTTTTCGTGTTTCCGCGCATTATCCACTGCGTACCTGTCTGCTTCGTCTAACAGTGATGTTTTTTTTTTTACCAAAACGCAGAATAGAATAGCCTTCAACTAGATCTGAAATGGCGCAGTAGTGAGTGAAGAAGTGAACAAAATAGAAATAACAGTGTCGGCATTGTAGCCAAGGAACAGCCTCGCTGATGGCCCTAGCGGACGAACAATTGCAAAAATTGACACCGTGCTGTCAAAGAGAGCAATCTGAAAACACTTCAAAAACCAATCAATGAGCCCTGAGTTCAAGTTCAGGTTATAGGAATCACACTCGAAAAGCTGATTCAACAAGTTGCTCAGCTGACCAACACTTAAACGAGCCTAATAGCTACAGAAGGCCAGAAGGCAAAGAATCCCTTTACAAGTTTACAAATCCCAGATCAAATCAAGATTATTCCTCAATTCAATAGAAATCGAAAGGAAGTCTTGCCTTGTATCGAGGATACTCAATTCAAAGAACTCGAGCCTGAGTACAGACATATTAGGGTTATTAAATCCAAAATAGTTGACATACCAAGGAAAGTGC
Source organism: Aedes albopictus (assembly GCF_035046485.1). Classification (NCBI taxonomy): domain Eukaryota; kingdom Metazoa; phylum Arthropoda; class Insecta; order Diptera; family Culicidae; genus Aedes; species Aedes albopictus. Next base: position 252,075,849 of record NC_085136.1, read on the forward strand.
TCATCGACTCCGGAAACCCCTCGGAGTGGATTGAAATAAAAGAAATTCTTCCTAATGTTTTCGGGGATAAACGAGACAAAACTTCTCATATACAATCATTATTCTATGTAAGGCAGGGAAGGGTCACCCTACTTTCAAAAAGTTAAAGCTATCGACACTGCGATTAAGACAACAGCCACGCAGATGGAGGACTACAAAAGGTCCACCGAAGCAGTAAATAAACTAATCAATCTGATGAACCTTACAAGGTACATCGACGGACTAAATACGGTGAAAATTTAGCAATTTACGTTAGGAGTTATAGACCGAAATGTCTAGAGGTAGTCCATCAGGGTGTCGACTCAATTTTGGAAATCAAATTCCCTGACTTTCCCTGACTTTCCAGTCCATTTCACTGAAAATTCCAGGTCATAGAAATCTAAGCTTAAGGTGAAACGGGACGCCGTGTTATTTTTCCTATCTTGCCTCTCTTTCTAACAATTTGCTCGCGATTTTGAAGATGGTAATCTCGAGTTCTATCACACTGAAGATGCTGAAAAACAATCAGCATATGCACTGCAAGTGAGCATACACAGTGATAGGTTTTTGTTGCAAAATATGAAGTAGAATCTGAGATTACCATCTTAGTAGCAACAGAGCAATGGCGGATATTTCCCCGACCGTCCCGTCCGCCCTTAAGGGTGTCTACTCATGTGATAAAATAAAACTCTTTTAATTTACCCGGTTTTTCTAGGAGTGGAAAATAGAAGAAAAAAAAACAAGGCCAGATTTTTTCCTAGAAATTTAAGGCATATTGGTAGTCTTTTCTTCCGAATTTTTCTACCTTATACGGTATGCTGGAAATAACTTTTATGTACATCAAAAACTCCTTAATTTAGTTGAAAATCCATTAAGAAAGTTAATTAATATTTTTTTAAATAAAACGCAAAAAATGACAATTAGCATATTCGATGAACGTTAACCCTAGAACATCATTAGAATGGCATCTTGATTTTGTTTTATTAGTTAAAGCTATTCCATATGTTCAGATCCCGTGGCTGCAATTTTGTCGCAAATTTAACATGTTTGTTTTGTATATTAAGTTTCCATAATGAAAAAAAACTCAAATATAAAAACTGGATTTCCGCCAAGCACTCGCCAACAATTCTTGAACAGGAAGTTCATCCAAAAGTTTTGATATATAATTACTGCTACTGATGTAAATAAGTACACTAAATATATTTGAAACATCTGAATGTAGCTTATAAACTTTCGTCATGTGTAAAAAAACCTTTATGAATCCTGTAACTTTCTATGGAAAATTATCTAAGAGGTCTGCCACAATGCCGTCAAACTCACTTTGAACTTCTTTAGATGTTTCGAAATTTCACCAGCTTATTTTTCTAGATATTATGTTTTAACAATAGTTTAGCTCCATCAAACACTTTTGCAAAGTCGTATGGATTTTCTTGCTAAACTCTACCTGATAAAACTAGAATTGATTGGAAATCTGTTTAATCCTACAATACGATTACAGGATGCTTAACAGATTATGTTTCGAAATTCTTCCCAAAAAAATCAAAAACTGGTAATTGCAGCATAATTCCACATGAAGGACTTTTAGGAGATTGATAATCCAGTCTCCGTTACATACTATCATCTTGAAATAGCTGAAACTTTTCAAATGCATTTCAGGAATGGATTTTCAACATTTTCAGAAGTCTTTCTAGAATCTTCTCATCAACCAGTATAAAGAAAATGTCTTTTCTGTTTTATTGTGTATTTATCTTCTTAAGTCTCAAACAATTTGCAAGTGTTTTGGGATCATCGGTAAACTCGTCACTAGATGCTTTCCATATTCTCATCGGAATTTTTGATATTTGGCCAAGAAACATTTAACAAGTTCACCCAAATTTTAAATTTTCATGAATTTTCTATAGTTTGAGAATATGTACGACAGAAAACTATTATGAATCTTAGAGAAAAAATCTATGAACGCGATTTCAGGATAGGTGTCAAATACCGCCAAATCATGAAAAATTTCCATTTGAATCCTTATAAGGACTATGCCAGGAGATCACTAGAGATGGCGTTAGCATAGCATAGCATAGCATAGCATAGCATGAATACTTGCACAAATCTTGGATGGAGTTGCAAAGTTGAATATATCCATTGACATTGGTAATGTCGCTACTATCTACAATGTCATAGACCAACTCAGCTCCACACACCTGGCCAAGTCCTTGCAAGCATTTATAAATCCCTTCATCAACTTAGAAAGAGCCCAGAACTGAAGCAGCTTCCAATAGATGAAAGGATGTTGAAAATAGCGAATTTTCAACTTACGAGTAGTTATGTCACAATATACAGTAGAGACGAACCAGTCAAGGGCTGAAAGTCTCTTAAATAAAGACAAATCAATCAACAATATAAAGTACATAGAGTGTAATCAGAAAGATCTCACCAAGTTCCGCGTAGTCCACCGACTCTGAGCGTTGCACCTGTATTGATCTGCTTGAAATCGATTTCTCCCGGACGCGTCTCCGAGATCCGAAATCCGAGACACACATCTTTAAACGAAGACGATTCGAAGACGAAGTTAAATGCACAAATTGACACATCAAAAGTGTTCACGTCCATTTCCACTAAGTCGCCGTACATTTCACAGAAAAAGATTACACCTCACTGATCCTCTTCGGTATCACACGCGGAATCTTTTCACCGGCCGAATTGAATTTTCAGTGGAGACGAGCAAAAACGTGACAGCTCACGGTGTGTCTGGTAGAAGAAATTTATTACAAAAAAATAGGCATCGCTAATTTTTACGTTACGTGAAAGTTGACGCTTCTAGCTTTCATTCAAGCCCAACATCGAAATATTCCATCGGGGGAACTTTTTCATACAAAAATTGGGTATGTTTGTTAAGTAGAAATAGGGATTAATTTGGAACCGTTCATTTTGTATGGGGAAAAACAGTATTCTGAAAAAGTTGTTCGAGATCCCTCGGTGGATTTTTTTGAGGGACCGTGCAAATGAAAGCTGAAAGCCTCTGTTTTTGAATAGCGAAAAATTTGACGATGCCTATTTTTTTGTTATAAACCTTTCCCATACACACGGCGTGAGCTAATCGAAAACACGTCCATCCGCGCGCACAGCTTACTACGATCTCGCCAGGAGATCACTAGAGATGGCGTTTGAATACACAAAAGAAAACTAATCGAAAATTCGTGAATGACATGCGAAAAGTCTGCTATCAGGATTTGGCAAGCAAAATTTGCTAAGTAATTTTAGGAAATTCATTAAGAATCCCGTTAGAAATCTTTGCAGATATCTTATAAAATATTCCTTATAAACTTCATATAAACCCTCAATAAACTAATTAATAATTTTCTACAAGGCCATCAATACACCAAGGGACAAGGAACTTTTTTTTTGTAATAGAAGAATATTGAAAGGATTTGACTAAAATATTTTAGACTCTATCTTGGGTATCCAGTTCTCTAATTGCATAAGGCTTTGATTGCCTTTAGAAGTACTTAAAGAAGTTGGAGATAAACAAACCAAGCTCTACTGGGATCGTAGATCTAGAATGAATCAGAAAAAGCAACAGGCAGGGGATTCAACAAATTAAAAAAAACTTCAATACAACGATCAGTACAATACAATCAGTACAATGAATTTCTGGGCATCTCAAGACTGAATACGATAATAAATTTATTACAAATCCATACAGATGAAGTATCTCAAAACGATATAACTAAAGAATGGGCCTAAGATTCACCAAAAATGATATGTGTTGAGTACTGGGAAATGAAATTGTAAGTTTGACATGAAATAAGGTTTCATGATAAAATTTAGAACAGCATTACGTTAACTGAAACTACAAAACTCATGACTAAGATAATATCTTGATTTGATCTTAAGTTATAATCATAGATTTAATAACTTAAAGAATTAATTTAGCTAGTTTTTCAAATTCCCTAACTGTAGGAACTTGTATAATTCAAATGCCTCGTTTTATGATTATCGTGAAAAATTTTCCCTGACCATCAACGAAATTCCCTGACTTTCCAGGTCCAAAAATAAATTCCCTGACATTCCCTGACTTTCCAGGTTTTTCCAGGTAGTCGACACCCTGGTCCATGACATAACAATTGCGCATTCAAACGCCTAATTCAGACAAAAAAATGGAAAGCAGACAAACTTCCGGAGCGCAAATGTTCACCCAAATTTCACAATAAAAGTGAAAATATTAGAAACCAAAATTCCAATAACCTTCAAAACTCAGGACAACAAAACAGCAAATTCCGGCAAGTTACAGAAACATAGCTGTAAAGTGCCAGAAAAAGCTTAGAAATGAAAAATCAAACTAAATGATGTAAAATGCCAGAAAAAAAAACAATAAATGTGTTTGATGTAAAGTGTCACAGAAGGAAGGAACAATAAATGAGTTTTTATGTTACTGAAGAACTTGAACACGAGTTTTTTGCTGGAACATCAGCTTGACAATCATTGAACAGCAAAATATTTAAACGACATAATTGAGGCAATGTACAGAACTGAAATTGAGGAGCGTGTCATACCAAGGATCATACAGGCTGAGCCATGAATGCAATTTTTTTTTACTAAAATTAGTAAATTCAAGCAGCTTCTCAAGGCCTTCCCAGCTGATCAGTTGCGAAGCTGATCTCCCTAACTGATGATCAAAATAGCTTCCGGAAGCAACCTTATTGGTGGCTCCAGAGAGGAGCAACAACAAGTAATATATAATTATGCACCAGATTGCCCCATTTATGCTGAGTACAAGGGTCCAAAGTACGCATTTCCTGAGAAGCCCGACTACGCCGGCCAAATAATGCAGAGTGGACAAGTTTAAATCGAACGAGATAGTCTTTGCTTGCAACACTTAGAGTTCAGTTTTATTTCAATCAGTTAAGAGTCAGTGCAGTAAGTGCATGTAATTAAGTTAGGATTTGTGAATAAAGTTTTTTGGACCTAGAATTGATGCAGCCGTCCTGAGTCGGCTGAGTGGATATTTGCGGAAACAGTAGAAAAGTCGTGAACTACCAAACGCGATTTAAGTGATCCTACCGAGATTACGTGTGAATTCAGTGATCAAGGCATCTAAGACAAGCAGACGGTTCCGTCGTCAAGGAGTTGAGGATCCCTCCGGTGAATACCACCTGGAGCACCAGCTGCGTCAGCCCGGCCTACGTGACACACGACAGCAACAAAACCGTGAGTAATTTTAAATTTTTGTCCTCTCAATTGCGAGTCAACGCGAATTGTTCGCATACTACCAACTATGTAATTATGCGATCGGTGCCGTCCTTTCTCAAATTCAAGAAAAGATCGAAAGACCCATTGCCTTCGCCACTTGGACCAAATGTGAAACCCACTTCAGCACAATTGAAAGAGAAGCATTAGCAATCACGTAGGAAGTTAACAAATTTAGACCATACATTTACGGTAATACATTCACGTTATTCACCGACCGTAAGCCTCTCCAGTACATCAAGAACTGTAATAAAAATCAGAAGCTTCTGAACTGGCGTACTGAACTTGAGAAATACGATTACACAATTATATACAAAGAAGGTTAAACTAAAAGACCTTTTACTGGAATACCATTGCGACCGACAAACGACTATAATGGCGCCAGAACAAATAATCCAAATTATACAAAAGGTTTGCAGAAAACATTTCAATCGAAAGGGTCACTTTATTCTGACGCAATTGCATGAAGACGAAAACGTGACAAATGAACAACGACAAGACATAATAATAAATAAAGAACACAACAGAGCCCATCGCGGAGTAACCGAGGTTGAAAATCAGTTAAGACGATGTTATTTCTTTCCAAAAATGGTGTCCAAGATTAAAATAGTGACACAGACATGCAAAATGTGCAATACGCACAAGTATGGACGGAAACCATACAATATCGAACTGTCACTGACAAAGTTGTGCAGGATTATCCGTTTTTGAGGAGCTTCTGTACCCGGCTACGGACCTTGATACATTGTCCTATGCAGAAATTACTAAAAAAAACTAAAATTAAGGTTGGATTAAATTGACTCGGAATAATGTTGAGGTACAAGTTCCACTGTATAAGACAGAGTCCAGGTGAAAGTGGAGAAAACTATATATTGGCAATCAAACATTTGGTAGAATCTTGCGATTTTGGCACATTTCAAGCAATGCATTAGCAATAAAATGCACTTATGTTTTATTAAGTCACAACAGAACAGAATAGAATGTCAATGCTTATTGCATACCGAAACTTTCTTCTAGCACTCTGGGTTAGTCAGATAATGCTAAACTTGGAATAGTTTAAGTTCAGAATATCGGCAGAGTCTTTCTCGGATACTAAACGAAAAACTACGTGAAGGAGCATTTCGTAAGACCGGAACAAGTATACAAGGAATTACCAACCGAGCTTATGAGAGTCTGGAAGGATTCAAGATCGGCCGTGATCGAGATGTCGACAGCCCTCGTCGAAAATCTCATAAGCAATGTGAAGCTTCTCGAAAAAGACAAGGACTTATCATCGGATCATAGACTAGTAGAGGAACTAGTAAGAAAGCTTCCATACAATATCCAGGTCAAGAGAACTGAATACTGCATGAATAACTCTCAGATAGCAGTACACACATTAACATTAGACACATTGTATGATATGCTTTTGGCAGTCTGGCTGGCCCTATCAAAGGGGTCTTCCCAGGCCGAATAAATCAGTTCAATTTGGTCTTCGGACCTCAACGCACAACGTGGTTCTTAATCGATATCACTGCCGAGTGGTGTTCAATAAGCCACAACATTACAATTGTTAGGAAGTATCGTGACTATTTCGGCAAGACGAGAGCGATGGTAGGAGTTTTAGACACACCCAAGCTGGTTCGGGCATTGCTAGGAAATTCATATCGGATAAGTCTTGAGATCCCATGTGGGACACCTCTAGATACTGTCCTAAGGCTGTAGGTAGGAATTAGTAGTCGGGTCAAGAAGAAGTAAAAAGTGTCTCTAGATTGTTAAACTTAGTAGTTCAGTCAGTTCGGTGACAACGTTGAAGAAGACATTTCGGTTGAATTCCACAGCGGGGTCCACGGATCAGAGTTAGAATCGAGAGTTTGAGTTAACAGTTCGGACGAGTTAGTTGATTTAGCAGTTAGCAGTGAATTCATTCAGAACCGTAGTTGTGTAGTAGTTTAGGGAAGTAATACCTTTGTTTATTTAGAAGTTAAGAAAACGAAATAAACTGTAAAATCCATTACAGTAGTGAAAAACACGGACATTGTGAATAAAAGAGATATTACATCCTTGTATATAGTAGTTTAGACGAGCCCCTGAACGGTACAGGGCGTTTCAATATGGTGACAGCGGTGGGATTTGGATATCTTCCTCATCTCTATTGGGGAACTACCGGCGTCCAAGATATTTCCAGAGCTGAAGGATTGGGTGTGTCGCCGTTGGCGACTGACCCGCTCGCTCGGCGCTCAGACGGACACCGAGGAGGTGCAAACCTATAATGCCCTAGGTTGGGATCATCCGGTACTTTTGTACTGGGATCACCTGGGTATCTTCGAGGTGATCAGGCGTTTCATCTATAGAGGTAACCGATGGAGGTCTGACCTCATTGAAGTGAAAGGCGTAAGCTCCAAAAATCTTGTTAAATTATTTGATAAACAGCAAACTCCGGCAAGTTACAGAAACATAGATGTTAAGTGCCAGAAAAAGCTTAGAAATTCAAAATTAAACTATAAGATGTAAAGTGGCGAAGAAGGAACAAACAATAAATGCGAATTTTAATCACGTGTGTTTTGCTGGAAAACATCAACTTAACAATCTCTGAACAGCAAAATATTCAAACGACGTAATTGAGGCAATGTACCGAATTGAAATAGAGGAGCGTATCATGCCAAGGAAAGACCATAACCCTCTCGGACATATAAGTGAAATAAAATAAAAATTACAGTGTCAGCATCGTAGTTAAAGAAAATGCAGAACAACCTCGCTGATGGTCCTAGCGGACGAAAAATTGGGCAAATAAAGGATAACCCTTGAAAGCATTTTTTCCTAAAATCCAAGAAGCTTCTCAAGGTCAGCAGACCGGTTGCGGAAACTGATCTCCATAACTGAAGATCAAAATAGCATTCCGAAAGCAACCTTATTGGTGGCTCCAGAGAGGAGCAACGGAAGACGTTTGAGTAACAAGAAATATGTGGTTGTCACCAAAAGCAACTAGGTAGTCATTCAAAACCGTGTGTAACACCATGGCTAGGCAGCGTGATTCCAGTACATTGGACAACCAAGCATCGCACAATAATACCAACTTTGCCAATGCCCACAAAAACGATCTGAAAAGCAACAGACACCACAGCTCAGGGAGTTCCTGATAACAGCAAAAGATCGTTTTTCAAGACCACCTATAAGATATCAACCATTTTAATTATTGAAATACCAAATTGGCGACGAGGATGGAATTGTTCATCCGTAGTTATGTGAACTCGGATTAGTGTTGTTCGTGTTTACTGGGAAGGGACAAGATGTTTGTCTGGTAAATATAAAATTGTGTGTTCCTTGAGTTGTAGCTAGAGCTTTAGATTCAGTAAAAGCGATTCTAATAACGGCACTTGGAAGACCGTCAGGAATTATCGAGTTACAAATGCCAATTATGGTGAAACAAGTATAGAAGTGTGTGTTCCTTGAGCTGCAGCTAGAGCTTATAGTATTAAAATCTGATGGATATAGAGAATTCACATATAAATATGTGTGGAATAGATTGGAATAGTGCTACGCGCCTTGGAAGCGGACTTAGATGCAACATCCAATTGGCTTCGCGACATGTAAGCGTGAATGATGGAAATAACTATAAAAAAAAGTAAAGCAGATGGTATCCAACCTTCAATCGAAACACGTCTTCATTGCGAAGAGATGTCACAGCCTAACAATTCAACTAAACATACCAACCATCATAGTGATCAAATCTAGGATGAGACTGACTCATGAGCAAAGATTGATTAACCAACAGTTTAAAAATAGAATAAATAATAGAGTAATAAATCTTCTGGAGAGCCAACAGGCTCAAATTAGTAGAAATTTCATTTAAGCAAGGAACAGTTCAACCCGAAAAGATTACATAATCTACATTTCATTATCCGAATCCCATTTTAATCTAGATTATTTAAAGTCCCGCCAAGAGGACATTTTTGAAGGCATTAGGCAAGCAAAGAAAAAGATGCAGGCCTTAAATAGCTTCTGGAAGCAACATTATTGGTGGCTCCAGAGAGGAGCAACCGAAGACGTTGATGAACAAGTAAGACTTATGTTAAGCGAATAGACTTATGATAGTGGTGAAGAAACACAAGAACCCATACGCTGAGCGAGTTTTACCGCAGTTTGTGCATACGAAGAAAAAATCAACAAGTTTGGGCTATAGCCGAAAACAACGGATGCCAAGTAGTTTCGACAAGCAGAGGTATCATGTCGCACCACGACACAACGCTGAAGCATCTTGAAGGACAAATTTTAAGATTTGTATTTGAAACGAAGTAGCAGAGCAGCATCAAGGAGTAACTCGGTGAGTCGAATAAAGAAAATAACACATGGAAGTTGAAAGTGAGTTGAATTATTTAAAATTAAAAGGTAAAATAAACTTCTCGAAAAACCCTTTTAGAATGTTTTTACTCCCATACTCTCATTAAAAAGTAAATATGCGTTCGAACCATACGTGCAGCAATACTAGAAACACTACAACAGCATGAAACAACATTAGAATTGTTTAGAGGGGAAGTATAAGGGAACTTCATTGTCATATTTAACAAAAAACAATAAGATAAAATTTAAAAAAAAATATTATGTGAACGAGTTTTGTATCAAAACCAATCAGGACTTTTGCTCAAATTAGACGAGAGAAGGTTACATATTATTTGATCATAGTAGGCATGCATTTTTGCATTGCATGTCAACGTAGATTTGAATATGTACAGATATGAATCGTAAAGAAAAACTGAGGTTAGAAAGATCCCGTTGTTTTGCTTCCTGCAAATGTCAAATCGAACGCTTGCAGAGTGTTGTTTGCCGTGGAGAAAGAGTCCCGGCAATGTCTGCTGACGGAAAACAAGGTTAGAAACAAGATCCCGTTGTTTTGCTTAGTGCAAATGTCAGATCGAACGCTTACAGCATGATGTTTTCCGTGGAGTAGAGTTCCGGCAATGTCCGCTGACGGAAAACTGAGGTAAGAAAGTTCATGTTATTTTACTTCGACCAAAGTCGATTGCAGCGTTTTGTTTGCCGAGGGGGAAGAATCCCGGCAATGTCCGCTGACGAAAAGTGAGGTTAGAAAGCTCCCGTTGTTTTACTCCGTGCAAATGTCAGATCGAACGCTGCAATGTTGTTTACCGTGAGGGAAGAATCCCAGCGATGTCCGCTGATGAAAAATTGAACTAGAAAAATCCCGTTGATTTTGTTTTGCTTCGTGCAAATATCGGATCGAATGCTTACAGCGTGTTGTTTGCCGTGGAGGAAGAATCCCGGCAATGTCTGCTGACGAAAAGCGAGGTTAGAAAGATGCCGAAGCAAAACGTGCAAATGTCAGATCGAACATGTTTTTTACCAAAACGCAGAATAAGAAGAGCCTTAAGTTGAATCTGAAGTGGCGCAGTAATGAACAAGTGAACAAAATAGAAATAACAGTGTCGGCATCGTAGCCAAGAAACAGCCTGGCTATTTTTCTAATTTCTTTTTATTTGTGAATTTTAACTTAGGCTAATTCTTCACACAGACAACAGCCTCGCTGATGGTCCTAACGGACGAACAATTGCAAAAATTGACGCCGTGCTGTCAAAGAGAGCAATCTGGAAACACTTCAAAAACCAATCAATGAGCCATGCGCTCAAGTTCAGGTTACAGGAATTACACTCGAACAGCTGATTCAACACGTTGCTCAGCTGACCTACACTTAAGCGAGCCTAATAGCAACAGAAGGCAAAGAATCCCTTTACAAGTTTACATATCCCAGGTCAAATCAAGATTATATCTCAATTCAATGGAAATCGAAAGGAAGCCTTGCCTTGTATCGAGGATACTCAATTCAAAGAACTCGTGCCTAAGTACAGACATATTAGGGTTATTAAATCCAAAATAGTTGACGTACTAAGGAAAGTGCTCATTGCCTCCGGAAACCCCTCGGAGTGGATTGAAATAAAAAAAATCCTTCCTAATGCTTTCGGGGATAACCGACACATAACATCTCATATCCAATCATTATTCTATGTAAGGCAGGGAAGGGTCACCCTACTTTCAAAAAGTTAAAGCTATCGACAAAAGTTAAGACAACAGCCACGCAGATGGAGGAATACAAAAGGTCCACCGAAGCAGTAAATAAACTAATCAATCTGATGACCCTTACAAGGTACATCGACGGACTAAATACGGTGAAAATTTAGCAATTTGCGTTAGGAGTTATAGACCGAGGTAGAGGTAGTCCATGGCATAACAATTGCGCATTCAAACGCCTCCTTCAGACAAAAAATGGAAAGCAGACAAACTTCCTCTAGCTCTTCCAGAGCGCAAATGTTCACCCAAATTTCAGAATAAAAGTGAAAACATTAGAAACCAAAATTCCAATAACCTTCAAAACTCAGGACTACAAAACAGCGAATTCCGGTAAGTTACAGAAACATAGATGTAAAGTGCCAGTAAAAGCTTAGAAATTTCAAAATCAAACTAAAAGATGTAAAATGTCAGAAAAAAAAACAATAAATGTGTTTGATGTAAAGTGTCAAAGAAGGAAAAAACAATAAATGAGTCTTTATGATACTAAAGAACTTAAACACGAATGTTTGAATGCTGGAAAACATCAGCTTGACAATCATTGAACAGCAAAATATTTAAACGACATAATTGAGGCAATGTACAGAACTGAAATTGAGGAGCGTATCATACCAAGGATCATACAGGCTGAGCCTTGAAAGCTTTTTTTTTCTAAAATTAGGCCTTCCCAGCTGACCGGTTGCGAAACTGATCTCCCTAACTGAAGATCAAAATAGCTTCCGGAAGCAACCTTGTTGGTGGCTCCAGAGAGGAGCAACGGAAGACGTTTGAGTAACAAGTAATATGTGGTTGTCATCAAGAGCAACTAGTCATTCAAAACCGTACACAATTATGTAAAAGGAAGGTAAAACTAACGTTGTCGCAGACGCGTTAAGTAGGAAAACCGAAAACAATTGCGAGATCAATGTGAATAACACTAATTCTCCCGTTTTAGGTAGCGATTCAGAAGCACCAGATTCCGATTCATTAAGCAGAGCAACTGAACCACCAACCGAAGGAAACCAATCAGATAATGAGGTCCAGGAAACGAGCCAGATGGTGACACGATCCATTCAGCGGACTCTTCAGACGATTTCTATATACATTTCGTGGAACGGCCAATAAACTATTATAGAAATCAGATAGTTTTTCGTCTATCCTAAACATCGCTAAACACCAATATAACAGAGAAACCGATTCCAATGTTTTCGACGGACAATAATTTGCCGAAACAACTGCGACGAAAACGACATTATAGGCCTTTTACTAAAATACCATGACGACCGACAAACGGCTATAATAGCGCCAGAACAAATAATACAAATTATACAAGAGGTCTACAGAAAACATTTCAATCAAAAAGGTCATGCAACTGCATGTAGAAAACG